>NC_028355.1:7970309-8031973 GCF_000741045.1 Vigna radiata var. radiata
ATATATATATATATATATATATATATATATATATATATATATATATATATATATATATATGGGAAGCGATATTTTAACAACCCAAATTTGACAATGCTTTTGACAACGTCACGTGTCAGCGTTGTATTGGGTGATTTAAATTTTTTTATTCAAAAAAAAAATGATTTTGAAAAGGGCTCAGACTTGGACATTTCTATATTTCGAAACTACCCTCATTCCTTTCAATACTCTCTCATTCTCTCTCTTCTCTTACTTTAGGTTTTCAGTTTCTTTCATCAAGTCCTCTCTCCATTTTAAGTTTTCATTTTCTCTCACCATGTTCTCTCTTTTCATCTGGTGAAGCCCTCACAGTGGTGTCTCTCTCGTTGGTGTCTATTTGGTGATTTCGTTATCGTTATTGTGCAATGGGTTCATGCTTATGGTGTGGCAGTTTTTTTGTAAGCTTTTAAGTGAACTAAAGTATCCTTTGCTTTGTTAGATGGAATGCTTGAGTTTAGTATAAAGTAACAAAAATTTGGTATACTAGTTTCACGTTAAAGACAAGACATTCTTTCCTAATAGTGGTTGGTACAACCTTTTTTTCCTTTTCATAAATAATTGTGGCTGGATTTGTAAAGCTTAGAGATAAACATTTTCATAATTAATGGGGAGCTATGTTTCCATGACATGGGAGCAGCGATGAACTTTCGGTACAAATTCGTGTTTTTCCACATGTAATCGATTACACAAGCACCTAAGTGCCTATCTTGCTCTTTCTCACAACACCACTTGGAAGCACTCATAAAAACCCAATTTTGTGGACACCCTTATACCTTCTAACCACTACTAAGTTCACCCTTATACCTTATGAGAGGAAGAGGCAATGACTTTTCTGGATTTTTGGATTAAATTAGGGTTTTCTAGATTTTCAATTTTAGGGCTTTATGATGAGAGGGTATTACCACTAAGATGAAGAAACTCTATGACCAACAACGCTAAAGCCAGGGGGAGTGACGCCGAGATGGACTGATGGCGAGAAGGAGTGATGGCGAGATGCGACTTCGTTGACGGAGCAAGAAGTTTCGAATGGAGAATGGGAGTGGTGAGAGACTTTCGTGGAGAGAGATATTTTCCTTAGCGGGAATAAAATTCATTTTCAGAAACCCCTTTCCACAAATGTCCTTCTGCTCACGTTTTTTTCTTTTTAAAATATTCAATTGAAACAGCGAATGAAAACACGCCAGCTGTGGTTGTCAAAAATGTTGTCAAATTCAGGTTGTTGAAGAAACATTTTCCTATATATATATATATACTATTTCCCTTTCAGTAATTTTGTATTTAGATTTTTGAAAAGTTAAGTGTAAACACAAAAAATCGAATATCATAAAAATAAACCTTATAAACCTATTGTATTAAAATTTTATTTAAAGTACTATCAATTTTTTTATCAGTTGTACTTATATCTTATGAAAAAAAAATACCCACGAATAACATGTAATGTGACTCTCTTTTGGTTTCTTAATCATTTTATCGTTAAAAGTGAAGGATTATTGAATATATTCTAAAGTCTCAACTCAACCATATCCATTAATGAATATTACATTATTTTAATGTAGGAATTAACAATTAATATGATATGTTTTTACGGAAAATTTATCAGGTTGATGCGAGATGAACTAGTATGAAGCATATGCGAGTGTAGATTTGTCACCAGTGTGGGAGTTCAATTGCAAAGACTTTAATATTCAAGTGAGTAAAAAGTATTTTGAGTATGAAAGTAAAACATGAGTATCAGTTATATTATTTCCTGTTTCGAGATATTTATAGGGTTTTAGAGCTTATTGATATAACAACAAATAAAATAAGCTCAAGATATTCACTTTCTTATAACTTGAATTTTGTTTATATTATCATAGATATCATATTTTTCTAATTTTTGGGATGTGAATATTTCATGTAGATCTCACATTTGGATCTTATACTTATTGGACCATTTTAGGTTTGATAATAATAATATATTTTGCAGTGGGTATGTACTTTAGTCTCCAAAGCTCGAAAGTAAATAACTTTTGTAAGTGGATCAAGTTATTAAATAAATTAATTTATATCTTATTTTTGCTCTTCGTACTCAGTTTTATATGTTACTTTTAGCTTTTGGACGAGTTATATGTTGTTTTTAACATATAGCCAAGTGGTACTCAACACTTATATCGTCATGCTTTGGACACTTAATTTATACTTAGATTCCTTTGAGTATGTCCATAATCGGACATTCGTAAGTCCAAAAATGAATACTCATAAGGTAAGTATTTTCTAAATAGATTCAAGGTCAAACACTCACATGGTAGTTGGAGTGTTTTCCAAGTAGGTCCATGGTCAGACACTCATAAGGTACTTGGGTTGTTTTTCAAGTAAGTCCATGGTTGCTGATATGTTGTCGTTGACGCGATCAAATTAATACTACTAAACTATAGCAACTTCAGTATTGCTAAGATAGCAGCCAACAAAATAAAAAGGGTAAATTCAACCCTAAGTCGTCTCCCAACGAACACGGAATTGATTCTTAACAAATTAATTCTTATAAAAGCTATATAAAAGAGGTTAGTAAAATAATAAAGAAGATTAAGAAAAGATTAAACAACAAAGTAACAAAACACAAAAAGAAAAAAATTTATAAAGAGATTTAAAAAGATAAAAACAAATATAAATAAAATAGGTTGATTTCACTGCTTTTTCAAAATAGGATTCATCATTGGTTATCTAAAGATTATTGTTCAATTAACTATTGTCTTAGATTTTCAATTAATCAATGCAAATTCTTACTTTTAACCAAAGTACATTCTCAAATAAAAGCAAGAACTTTGTAGATTAGTCATAGTAAATTTAACCAAAGTACATTCTCAATTCAATATTAGTATGTCTAATCATGTCTATTCTTTTACCTCTTATATCAAGTATAAAGCTAATTAACCAAATTATATTTTTGATTAATTCTTATTAAAGTTTTTTACCACTAATCAAAGTGCATTCTCAATTATTGATAAAAACTCGTTCAATCATATGAAAGTTTCTAACTTTAATTAAAGTAGATTCTCAATTAAAATTAAAAACCCTTGGACTCATATAATTCATATGATATGTAGATTTGACATCATGCTGAATTGTTATAATGTAAAAATCATTACTTACTTGATTAAGAGGCAAAAGACATAGATAAAAATAAATCACAACAAGAATTAAAAAATTTATTCATCTAACCTCAAAATCCAGTTAAGAAATTACAGCACAATCAATCCCAAAGGCTTAACACTCCATAGAATGATGAAATAACATGAAAATAAAATAATAGAGGGTGGAGAACATGAGAGAAGAGAGAGAGGATGAAATTTGAACCCCCAAAGGGTTCCTCCTCCGCTAAAGTGTTTCCCTAAGTCTCTTTATATAGAAATTGGATTGGGCTTTGTTTCAGGTTTTTTTGTTGTTGTAATCTTCTTTATGATAATGTAATCTCCTCTAATTATGTTCTAAATAATCCAATATCTTCAATATATATTTGATTATTGTGGAGATCTAAAAATATTTGAGAAGATATTTGAAAGACTAAAAATGATTTGGCAAATATTATCTTTTGATATTTATTGATATANTTAAATAAGGTAATTATTTAACAATATCAAATAAAATATCTTAAGATATTTTTTTTTCAAATTATCTTTAATGATAAACATACATTTATCAATTATCAAAGCCCTTTTGGTAGAAAAAAAATAGAGAAAACCACAAGATCTAATTTTTGTTATTTGTTCCTTCCTCTTAGCTTAGCCAAATTTCTTCACTTTTTCATGTTATGCTTGGATTGACTTTTTGTGGTCTTAATTATTTGCTATTCACGGGTTTATCTTTAAGGTGTCATGAAACTTTAACCAATTTCTTTTCACACCTCAATGAACTCAACTTAGCTGCAGTTGCACTAACACAGGTCAAAATATCCAAAAAATATTTATGCAACTAAAAAACTATTTTAAACTTGTTTTTGTATCTCATGCTAAATAAACTCAATTATAACAAATCCTAATTAAAATATTCTTATAAAGTACAATAACCAATTAAGAATCCAATATTAAAGGCTAAATGAGGGCATAACTATGCACTCATTAATTGCACACTCATGCTCAGATTTATTAATTAGTCACATTTTGACGCTTGTCCTCAGATTTAGTGAGTAGTTGTAATACCCCTTTCAGGAACCAACTTCGGCTTTACAGCTACAGAAGAAGACATATACATAACCATATCATCGAGTACTCAATATTTAATGTTGAGATTGTTGACAACACAAACTCTATATCAAACTGGTTTTTGATTATGACAACACACTGCTTAATAACAGTACATATGTTCTAGTGTTACATGTTCAGTTGATATGCTATACTAATTTGAACAATACTTTTATTGAACATGTTTTGTTAATTTGCATGTATGTTCCTATGATTGATTATATGTTATATGTTTGGAACATGCTTGTATGAAAGGTGTGTTAAAATGATTTTGATTACTTCTGCACATTTCTGAAGAAAAGCTCACAAGTACTTTTATGAACTTATATTTGTTGTGACAAAGGTCTAGTTCAGTCGACTACACTGGTAATGGATTTGACTAAGCTAAAATCTTTGTACAGATTTTGAGTTGAAAAGAATTTCAAAGTGATTTTTCATGAGTCAATCGACAGTGTGAAACACTTATTCGACTGTGTTGTTGTTGATTTTGGAATTCTGTTTTGCCTACTTGCTCCAACGGCTATATTTTTTAGTTAGGATTAACTAACTGAGTGAACTGTCATAAATGTGCATTGATTTTGTTGACTGAGGAGCCTTGTGTTGACTATTTGTTATAACTATTTTAATACAGTCGATTGTATTGGTAGGCTATTCGACTGAGACTGGCAGGAAAATTATACATAGAACAGAACACGAAGTGTTCAGAAGACTTTTGTGATCTAACATTTTCAATGTCTTGTTTCAGAGAAAGCTCTCAGTTTCAGAAGCTCCAAGAATTCTCCAAGAAGACGGTGGTGATCTTTCTTGAGAGAGATTCAGATTGAGGAGTCAACTGCGCTTACTGTTTGATCAACATTTGCACAAAGAAGGTGCTTCTGGTTTAATCTTGAAGGCTTGGCATCCTCTGCAGACTGCTGTATTTGACTGAAGGCTTGGCAACCTGTGAAGTGTGCTATCATAGGCTTGGCAACCTGTGAAGCGTGCTGTGTAGGCTTGGCATACTGTGAAGAGTGCTGGTGGCACGTTGAGGATTGTTCAACTTGGGTGCAGATTGCAGAAGAGGGGATTCTTGCTATAATTCTAGTTTTGTGTGTGCAACTATATTTGGTTTTGGGTTAGAGAGGAGATTTATATTTTTGCGTACTGCTTCTATAAATTCCTTGTTGTAAAAACCGCAACCATTATATGCATTTGCTTCCAAGGTTGGAAGGACACTGGATGTAGGCATTGTTGGGTGAACCAGTATAAAAATCAATGTTTGATTTTCTCTATCCCTGCACTCTTTAAATTCATTCAACTATATTTATTTAGCAGTCAACTAAGTTTTTTCGCTGCATTATATTTTCAATAACTTGCATTTCAAGGAAAGATCGAAAGCTTTCAATTTTCATACCAAGATTGCGAAAAGATTTTAATTTTGAAACAACACCAATTCACCCCCCCCCCCCCGTCTTGGTGTAAAACGAAGCCAACCTGTTTCCTAACATTTAACACATAGAATAATATAACATCCAATATTTTAACCAAATACTATAGCAACCAGAAAAAAAATACTTTGTTTCACCAAGCAACACACTAAACGAAAACAAAAACTTGCACTAATTAATTAGCAACAAAAAACATAATATGCACCAAATAATACAATGAACAGTAAACATAAATTGCACCAGTAACACAGTTAAGAGAATTGCAGCAATAATACAATAAATAACAATATAATACAACAAAAAAAAACAGAAATCTACTACAGTTCAGCCAACGACAAAAACCACCTGGCCAACCACTAAAACAACTTGGCCAAGCTCGAATGCAACTCGACCAATAACGAAAAAATAGCTCAACCCAGTTCGGATACAACTTGACCTACAACAGAAACAACTTGACCAAGAATATAAACAACTCTGCCAACAACGGAAACAACTTGGCCAAGGTCAGAAATCTCTAAGTCGTGGTCTAACACAACTTGGTCTAAAGTTTAACACAACTCGGTCCAATCTAACATAACTCAGTCAAATATCTCACACAACTCAACTAATGTTCGAAACAACTAAGTTAATGTCAAAAACAGCTCGACTAATGTTAAAAACAACTTGAAACAGCTTAGAACACCCCTAACATCTCAGTCAACACCTAATAAAGCTCAATCAAAATATGCAACACCTCAGCTAAGGTATTCTACAGCTCCAAAATGCAAAATCTGCAAAATGAAGCCCATCCACTAGGTTCTCTCAAGGTTCTTTCTCTCAAAATTTTCCACTCATGATTTTTCAACATTTAAAATAATGTACTTTATCAAATTAAACTCTAAAATCTCAATTTCCTTCAACTAACAGCTCATCTGACTCATAATAATCATCAACCCCAAAGTAAAAAATCATTTACCTATAATCAATAACATATATATAATCCACATTGACTTAAATGTCTAACTAAAATCATAAGTATAATAATTTATCTTACCAAAATCATAATTTTTCCTTTCACATCGTAAGACCTTTAACACTATTCTATTCATAATAATTCCTAACATCATTTCACTAAAGTCCAAAAACTAACATGGTCTTCTTTAATTACAACACTAAAACATTGTATCAAATAATCCATTACTTCTCCACAATTGTTATTCTATATGTATACCTTATACAATAAAAGTGATACAAGAATCATTTTAAAACATCATTTAACATATTATCTACCAAGAACAACTTCATATTAAGTAATTATTTGTAATCACAAAAAATTTATATATTTCTCAATGAATTTTCTAAAGATCCTTCTCAAATATATGTCTATCCATATCATAGAAAAAAAATTCCCTTTTTGTTTTAATATCAATATGTCTAATTCTTTTATTTCAAGGTCATTATGTGTCCCCAAAAACCTTAATAAACAACTCAAACATTACTTTAAATGGACACCTATAATACGTAGGTAGACTCCCCCACAAACACGTAAACAAAAAATAATTGAGTCTTTTAAACTCCATCAAACATATATTCAAATAATTTCTCTTCCAATCAAATATTGACATTACATAATAACAACATGAACACATATAAAAAAACAAACAAGACTGAGTTAGCTCCCCTTACCTTAATTTCCTACAACAAATTCTTCTTTGGCTTCGCTTTTAACCACTTTTCATCTACAAAGCTTCTTTATTAATTCACTCCCACACAAAAAAAAAAAAAAAATTTGCTCAAGGACTACACCAAAAAATTTTCACATTCCTTCCTTGGTCTAAACTATCTTAGATTATAAACAAACCTACAACATACACCACTCTTTGCTCTCCCACCCTTACATTAGTTTTTTCCTCCTTGTGCCTTATTTTTTTTTCTATTTTGCACGTTCCAAAACTAATCATTAACACTAAAACCCACCAAAATTCCTTAATTTTATCTCTTAATTCACTTTTATGAAGTTTATTTCATGTGCCTATGACCACATACAATGAATATGTTTTTAACTCTTCAACTTTCGCAATACCATAAAAAATGATAAAAAAAAAAAAGACTTTTACTCCAGCCAAGACATATACATAATAAATACTACAAATAGTCATCACAAACATAAAATACACCCAAAAACCATACATAAAAAATTGAACATATGGCCTCTAACCAATAACAAAGTGCTCTAACCAACTATGCTACGGTTTAATTCATTATAGCTCATTATTTATTACTTTAATTAATTTCGTTCACGCTCATACCACCCTTTCTGAAATTTAGTTGTTTTTCTTAAGACTTACATTCTCCCCAATCAAGAAATTTTCGTCATCGAAAATTGTACTTTTCAAGAAGCATATATGGATACATCTTTGTCATGTCATCTTCCAATTCCCAAGTTTCTTCTTGAGTCCCTTTCTCCCAAAATACTTTCACTAGACGAGTATCCTTGTCTCGAAGCTTCTTGGTTTGGGAATCCAACACTTGCACCTATCTAGCATCCAAAGATAAATCTTCTATAACTTGAATCACATCTGCTTCTAGTACATGCATTGTATTCGGTATGCACTTCCTCAATTATGTCACATGAAACACATTATACAGATTGACCAATTGCGGTGGTAACACAATCGCAAAGGCACCTAGTCTAATCTTTATAATGATCAGAAAAGGTATGAGAAACTTCAGAGACAACTTCTTGGATTTGATGGTTGTCCCAACTCCCGTAGGTGGTGTTATTTAAAGAAATACATGATGGTCCACCTCAACCTTAAGTGATCTTCTTCTTTTGTCAGCATAAGATTTTTGTCTACTCTTAGTTACTCACATACGTTCTTGAATTAACTTAACTCTTTTTACAGTTTGTTGCACCAACTTCGGACCTATACTAACCAGTTCTCCATCATGGTGCTAATAGAGAGGTTTTCTACATCTTCTTCCATATAAAGCCTCATAATATGTCATACCAATGCACCAATTAATCAATAATAACAAATAGAAACTACACTAAATAATATAGTGAACAACAAACATAAATTGCACCAATAATACAGTAAACAAACAAATAATACAACAACAACAACAACAAAATCTACTACAACTCAGCCAATAAAGAAAATAGCTCGGCCAACAACTAAAACAACTTGGCCAACAACGAAATAGCTCAGCCAAATTCGGATACAAATCGGCCAACAACAAAAACAGCTCAGCCAAGAACAGAAACAACTCGACCAAGGTTGGAAACCTCTTGGCCGAGGTCTAACACAACTTGGTCCAAAGTGTTTCACAACTCGGCCAAAAATCTAACACATCTCGATTAATGTTCGAAATAGCTCGGACAATGTCCAAAACAACTTAGGACAACTCGGAACAACCCCTAAGATCTAGGTCAACGTCTAATAGAGTTTGGCTAAAGTATGAAACACCTTATCTAAGGTTACGACTCCAAAATTCAAATTCTGTGAAATTAAGCCTATCCACTAGGTTTTCTCAAGGTTCTTGCACTCAAAATTATCCACCGTGGTTCCAATATCTAAAATAATGTACTTTATCAAAATAAACTCTAATATTTCAATTTCCTTCAACTAACAATCCATTTGAGTCATAATAATCATCAAGCACCAAAGTAAAATATCATTTACCCTATAATCAATAACATATATAATCCACATTAACTTAAACTTTGAACCAATATCACAATTATAACAATATATCCTGTCAAAATCATAATTTTTCCTTTCACATCATAAGATCTTTAACACAATTCCATTCATAATAGTGTCCAACACCACCATTTCACTAAAGTTCAATAACAGACAAATTCAAACACCAAAACTAACATTGTCTTCTACGTTAAAATTCCTTAATTCTACCTCTTAATTCACTTTTATGAATTTTTATTTCCTGTACATGTGACCAGATACAATGAAAACATATTTCAATTAGCGCACATCATAAAAATAAGCAATAACATAAGAAATTTCCAAAAAATCCAATTAACTTAAATTCTAAATAAAAATTGTTAAAAGAAACATGTGTATAAAAAGTTTTAATTAACATACTCGATATGATCTAATGATCTTTATTCTATCAAAATAGATTGTAGAGTGAATTAAGTTGAAAAAAATGGTTCAATTGTACTTTCATTGATATTGGTTATTGGTTAAAATCTCATTCGTGTAAATTCATGGAATTTATTAAACATGTTAATATTCATAGTTTGAAATCGAGTAATCAATTAATCATTTACTATTTACATTAGATTGGGTTATATCTTATCCGCTTGACGAATTATATCGAGACATATATTTTTCAAAATCAACAACACACGTACAATTCAAAATAGCTAATTGTAACCATCTTAATTATCAAGTTTTAAATCTCAATTTAAATTTTATATTACAATATACATGTATACCAATTCATTCACCACTAAAAAAGCAAGCCAAAGCAATAGTAAAATTACTTACTCTCAATTCACTTCTAACAAATTAAAACTTCTAAATAAGTGTTAAACTCTTAAAATTCATCTCTACCAAGTGTCAATTGCATAGTTATTCTCTTATGCTCAAATTATTTCTTAATTTAGTTACTCATTCTCAGTTTGAGTACTCAAAACCTAAAACTATTAAAATGTACAATATCCAATTAGGTTTAATAGGTCCAGAGGTCCCTATATTTGGGAGTTTGTTTCAATTGGGTCCTCCAATTTTGAAAGTGATCAATTAGGTCCCTAATTTTGTCAATTTGAATCAATAAAAGTTAAATGCAGTTAACGTGAAGTTTTTGAACATGTGGCACGCTGACGCTTCCAGGTGGCACCGTTTCAAGTGCATAGGTGGATTATAAANCCAGGTGGCACCGTTTCAAGTGCATAGGTGGATTATAAAAGGGTGAAATCCCTTTTAATTTAGGGATTTCACCTTCAAATACACCCTTTTAATTTAGGGATTTCACCCTTTTATAATCCACCTATGCACTTCAAACGATGCCACCTGGAAGCGTCAGCGTGCCACATGTTCAAAAACTTCACGGTGTTAACTGCATTTAACAGAAAAGCTTTTATTGATTCAAATTGACAAAATTAGGGACCTAATTGATCACTTCAAAAATTGGAGGACCCAATTGAAACAAACCTCCAAATATAGGGACCTCCGAACCTATTAAACCATCCAATTATTTAAGAAATTTCAAAACAAAAACTACAACTCTCCAAAACATCAAAATAGCTTCTCTGGAATTTATAATGTTCTATGCTACTAAAATCAATTAATCTAACAAATCAAATTACTTATTGAGTATTTTCTATTACCTTATAATTACTTGTTCATTAAACAAAAAAAACAATCTTAAAGAAGAAAAGGAGTTGAAAGTACACCTAAAACCTTTAAGAACCCAAGAAAATGTCAACCAAACAATCATAACACAAATTTATTAGTGCAAAAATGCTGTTTAACGTCACCCACAAGACGTCAGTTAGAGGGTAGCTCGACGTATATGAATGGACGATGGCATTACCGTAAATAAGTTGGTAAATAAAACGTCAGTTTTTAGGGCAAACGACGTCTATTATATAGTAGATGTTTGTTCTGCCCTCACCAGACGTCCAAGGGCCTAAGGTAGACGAGAAGACAATCTTATCTACCTCATTGACATCGGTTGTGATAGGGGGCTAACGTCTACCTGGCTACAACTAATGCTCTTCACCTGACTCCCAGGCGCTTAGACGTCACCTAATAAAAAACTGACATCTATAATGTTATAGATGTCTTTGCTCTCTTAACTTAAAGTCAATTGGCCTGTCAGGAAGGTAGGAAGACAGTCAATTTCTGCAATATAAATGTCGGGTTTCTTGGGGAACGAAATCTATGTGGATGTAATTAATGTTATTCACCAAACTCGCAGACACTTCAACGTCCACTAAAAGGGCGCCGACGCCTAAAATGTTATAGATGTCAGCGCCCTAGGACAATCGTCGTCTACTTCCCTGACATGAAATGAAACGTCAATCCGATTAGCGCCATAAACGTTGGCGCCCCGTGTGTCCAACGTCTAATGTGCATGTAAAAAGTAGATTAAAAGTTATCTTGGACGTCATATTAGTGAGATAATCGACGTCTTGTTGACTATAGATGTCGGTTTCTGTAGCAACCGACGTCTCAATTCATGTTAAATAAACCGCAGACTCGCAGTTTCGCAAACATCATCGTCTTCCTCCTCTCCTTTTTCTCTCTTGCAGCATTGCATTCCAGGTGCATCATTTTTTATTTAAACCATTTAAACTTTGTTTAGTCCGACTATATTACTCTCTTGGGGTAACGTAGTACCACAATTTGTCTTTGCTAGCTGCCTCCCAAAAAAAGCGGCGTCTTTTGGATTTCTTATGGCGTTTCGACCAAAAAACGACCTTGGGTCGTTGCCTAGTTATCGTTTCACCGTAATCTTTCCCTCTTGCGGTTGAAAATGAAACTAGGCAAGAACCCAGGTTCGGTTTTGGTTTGAAATGTCATGAGAAATTCAAAAGACACAAGGTTTTTTTTGTGGGAAACTAGCAAAGACAGAGTGTGTTACTAAGCTATCCAAAGACAGGAACAAAACTGCACTAAAACACAACGACTATGTTAGAGGTCGGTTAATGCATACACCGACGTCTATAGTGACATTACAAGACGGTTAGTGACATGTTCGAAGTCTTTATAGTGCACTTAGACGTTGGTTAATGCTTACTCCGACATCTATATAGTGCCCTTAGATGTCCGTGTAGGCCTACACCGACGTTTATTGACGTCGGACATGGCACTAACTGACGTCTGTATAGACATATGTTATGTGGATGTTCGACGTCCCATTAACGTCACCCATAATGACGTCGGTTGTGAAAATGACGTTAAAAGCCCAAAATAACAGACCTCTAAAGCCCTTTCTGCACTAGTGATCAAAACTTAAATCGATTGAAATAATACTTTCTTAACTCATTAAAAGGAAGAGACAAGATTAAAAGTTTTAATGAAAAATATCATTTACTCTAAAATAAAAATTTGACTAATCAAAATTATTTTTTACTCTCCCTATTCCAACAATGAAGTCGGTTAAGGAAAAACATAGAAACAAATGTAACAAAACTAAAGGAAAAATAAAGTAAAAAATATAAAAAGAAAAAAAAAAGAAAATATTGATAATTAAAAAATAAAAAACACAAAGTTTTCATAAAAGAAAAAAATTAAAAGTGAAAGTATAGAAGCTAAAAAAATATATCTAAATTTTTATTTATAATAGTAACTAAAGATTATGCCAAGTAAATTCATTTCTTAGTGTGTAACTAATTTTTTAATAATTTTATTTATATATTTCCATGAATTTAAATAATTAAATGCTACTAGAGTATTAGCGTTTACTAATATTTCAACTAGAGTCGTCAAATGGGTCATAACCCATGAACCAATCCGGCCCACCACGGGTTCGGGTTGGGTTGGGTTTGAAAAAATTAAATTTTTTTATGCGGGTCAAATTTCAACGCAACTCATTTAAACCCAGCTTATGCGGGTTGAACCCGTGGTGGGCCGAGTTGGCCCGCTAACCCACCTACCTAATTTTATTTTTTAATTTATTATTTTATTTATGAAACCCTAAAAAATAAAATACTCTTTTCACTCATTGTGTATACCAAAAAAGTAACCTCTGTTCTCACAAATCACTCTCACGGAACTTGCTCTCATTTACGGTGTTGTCACTCTCACTTCTTCACTGAAATTCTTCAAGGAACAGGTAAAACACCCTTCCTTTTTTCTTCTCTTTTCTCCACATTTTTGTTTTCTCACTTATCTTTCTTTCTTGTTTTTCGAAAACCTTATAATGACAAAAATAGGGGTTTTTGAAAACCCTATATATCATAGTTTTTTCATTTTATTTAAACAATTTGAGTATATATTATTTGAACAAGCTGCTTTTGATATCTTCGCATTTGGGAAATTGTATTACAGATTGAACTATTAATTTTTTGTTAATGTTGTTGAGTAATGGTTCTCTCTCTTTTTTTTTTAAATAATATTTTCTTGTTGTTTTTTAGAATTGTTCTGATCTCAGGAAAATCTTTATCTGGAATTGAAGACAACAAGAACGAGGATCAAGGGTTGCAAGTGCTCAACGACATTCAGGTTGGTTTGACATTTCCTCCTTTTGCATATAATATAGTATTATTATGCATGCTTGTACTGTTGGGATTGAGGATAGTTCTGTAGTAAACAAAGATAATGAATGACTTATGAAAGGTTGTCATGGTCCATAAATATTTCCAATTGTTCCAATATTTAAAACGTTGTGAAAGGTTGTCTGTCATAGTCCATAAGTGGATGGATCATATTCAAATTGGTCCAATATTTAAAATGAGTGAATTTTTTCTAATCCATTTTTTACGTTTTTTAAACCAGAAAGGAAAAAAACATAGAGAAGAGTGTGAAAAACAAAGAGTAAAGACATGAATAAGGACCACTTTCTAGGTTACAAATCCAACAACAAAGGAACCTGAGACAATGAATATGGTTGAAATAGCTAAAAATACGTTGCAAGTAGCTAGCTAGTGGCTGTCCATGAAATACACTATGAATTGCTTCGAGAATTTTGTCTCCATGTATAAATTTTGAAATACTATTTTCAGTCATTATAAAAGAGTAACTTTGTTAGTATCTATAAATATTTTTTTTATTTTCAAATAAATAAAAAATGATTATTATAAGGGCCTTGTCAAATTTTAGTTTTGTTCATCTCACAAATATCATATTTTATTCATACAAGATATGTTGAGAGAATTTAAAACCTGTGTTATATTTTAAAGATAAATTTTAGATGCATAAAGAATATATAGTTTATAAACAGAGGATAAATGTTCGTTATTTGTTTCATTTAAAATTTCATCCATATAAAATTCATATTCTCCCAACTCTCTAACTTTATAAATAAATTTGATTATAGTTGTTTTTTTTAGGTTTAATACCTATTTTGGTCCCTCTTTTCGGAGGGTTTGTTCAAAGTGGTCCTTCCTTTTTTAAAAAGTTTACTAAAGTCCTACTTTTTGCAAAAACTGTGCAAGTTAGTCATTTTCGCTAACGGCGTTAATTTTGCTGACGGTGTAGCTGCCCAACTGTCAAATATTTGATGATTTGTAACATTTTGGTTGTGTTGGCACTGTGACTGTGTAAAAAAATAAATAAATAATTTTGACGTGGTGGAATTTAGTGAAGTTAGGGTTGAATTTGGGGTTCAACCTGCGGGGAATCCTTCTTCTTCTTTTTCCTCTTCTTCTTCCTCTAACAAACCATGAGAGCCCGCTGATCTGGTAGATGCCCTTTGCAAATTAACACCAAAAGCTTCCCCAAAATCATCATGGAGAACAAAAAATCCACCTGATGCTTTTGCAAGAGGATGTAAGATCGACACTCTTACAGGGCATGTTCCAGCGCATAAAACATCAATTATAGTATTGTGCTGATGAGCCTCACGACCAAGATTTTCCATCCACTTAATTGCAGTCTTTTCCTTGCAAGACTTAGGGGTTTGTTTTTAGGGTTTTTGAAATTGGAAAATTTTCCTTTGGGATTTTTATTCTTGATTTTTCTGGTGTTGCGATTGGAGGGGTTGAGATTTTCATTTTTAGATTGGATTTTTGTGATGGTTTCTATGGCGGCTGACGGTAGTGGCCATGAGGGTGGCGGCACAAGGAAGGAGAAAGGTTTCTGCATTTGATTTTTGAGAATGGAAATTCCCAATTTGAGAGTAATTAGGGATAATCAGAATTAATTACCCCAAATTCAACCCTAACTTCACTAATTCCTTTTCTAATCCAACCCTAATTATATTCATTTACACGTCATCATTATATATATTTTTTAAAACAAATTACAATGTCACATCATCAAACATTACACACCTGGCAGCTCTGCCGTTAGTGAACTTAACGTCGTTACCAAAAAGGACCAACTTGAACAGTTTTTGCGAAAGATAGGACTAAAGTGAACTTTTGAAAAAAGAAGGGACCACTTTGAGCAGACCCTCCCAAAGGAGGGACCAAAATAGGTATTAAACCTTTTTTTTAATATTATAGCGTGGAAAAGAAAATTAAATAAAGAGATGCTGTTACATATTTTCCAGTAGAGATAGATACAGTAGAGATATACTGATTCATTAACATGGTGACAATTACCAATGCTCCCTGTTGCCTTTCTAAAATGCAATGTGTGTTGGACCAGAAGGATGAATTAAGGTTAAGACCAAACCATGCTTTACTTTTCCCGGAGAAAGAAACTCTTGTCATGCATCTGCATTTTTTTCATCTATAATATATTGTTCCAACACGTTGAATATTGCTTGATTACAACTAGAGTTGTTATTATGATGCAGTTAATGTATTAATGATATATTATTTTTGTTACTATGATATTAATAAGGACCACTTTCTAGGTTACAAACGTTTTATTAATTTTTATGTTTAGAACCACACTAAATCATGTTAATGACTTAACCCTATTACTGCGACATTTTTTTTTTCTATTTATATTCTTTCATGTCATTATACATATTCAGTTAAGATTTTCTTGGTAATATTTTGTTTGTATTTTTTATTTAGCTAATTAAGTCTTAAGACAAAATGAATTCTGAAATCGTAGATGATAATTTGAATGATTCTTTGCCACCAACCATGGAAGATATTGAAAATGGGGATAAGGATTTGGATAGAGAAAGTAAGAGACCTAGGATAAGTACTTCAAAAGTTTGGGATCATTTTACGAAAATTGGTATTAAAGATGGTAAAGAAAAGGCAAAGTGCAATGGATGTGGTGCAAATTATGTTGCTGGTGGATCAAGAATAGGGACATCAACAATGTTGCATCATTTTTCAAAGTATTTGGTCCTAAAGAAATTAAAAAATAATGATGTGGGATAAATGATAATTGATCATGCTGGGAAATTAAGATCTAGGGAAATTCACAAAAAAGTTGTAGATGACCCTACTTCAATGGCTATTATTCAACATGGACTTCCATATAATTTTGTTGAATATAAGTGGATTAAAGTTCCAAGTACGAATACAGCTGTTTCTAATATTTCAAAGAAATTTCATGAACACAAAGAGACAGTCAAACTTGCATTGCGTAAATCTCATAGTAGAATTTGTTTAACATCTGATTGTTGGATTTCTATAAATCAAGAAGGGTTTATCTGCTTGACTGCTCATTTTGTTGATGTTGATTGGAAGTTGAATAGTAAGATTATTGCCTTTTGTAAAATGGAACCTCCACATACTGGTTATGATTTGGCACAATTTTTTTTTGCTTTTTTGCTTGACTGGGAAATAGATAGAAAGATTTTTTCTATCACATTAGACAATGCTAGTGCCAATGAGGTGTTGCATAAAATTTTGAGTGAACAATTGAAATTGCAAAATAGTTTGCTTTGTAATGGCGATTACTTTCATGTAAGGTGTAGTGCACATGTCTTGAATATTATTGTGCAAGAGGGATTAAAGGTGGCTTCTGATTCTTTGCAAAAGATTAGAGAGCATATAAAATATGTGAGAGGATCAGAGGCAAGAAAAATTGCATTTAAAGAATGTGTTATGCAAGTAAGGGGTATTGATTCCAAAGTAGGTTTNAGAATGGATGTTCCTACTAGATGGAATTCTTCCTATCTTATGCTTGAGAGTGCAATTAGATATCGACGTGCCTTTGGAAGTTTGGCTATCCGTGATAGAAACTATGTTCATTGTCTCTCAAATGATGTGTGGAAAAGGGATGAAAAAATGTGTGAGTTCTTGAAGCCATTTTATGTAATGACTAATGTGATTTCAGGTTCATCTTATCCAACTTCTAATTGTTACTTCATGCAAGTTTGGAAAATTGAATGTTTGTTGCTGGACAATGTTAAAAGTGATGATCCAACAATTAACGATGTCTTATTGAGTATGATGAACAAGTTTAGTAAGTATTGGGATCAATATTGTGACATTCTTGCTATTGCGGCTATTCTTGATCCATGGATGAAGTTTGAAGCAATTCGATTTTGTTATATAAAGATTAGTCCTTCTACTTGTGAAGAAAAGATTAATATTTTAAAGGATAACATGTATAAGTTGTTTGAAGAATATGTCAAATTAAATTCAGTTGAGTCAAACACTTCAAGTTCTCAAGTTTCCCTTCAACACAACCTTCTTTTACTAATGATGAACTGGTGATGGATGCATTTGATGTAATTTTTTAATTCTCAACTTATTTTATTTTATTTCTTACTTATGATGAATGACATATTAAATATGTTTCATGATGTTTTAGGAATATGTGGATTATTTGAGCCAACATCTTAATGACACTAGAAGGTCTGAATTGGACCTTTATTTAGATTAAGGGAATCTCGATCCAAAATTTTTTGATAAGTTGAATGTATTGAATTATTGGAGGGATCATCGAGATCAATATCCAAACTTATCTAAGATGGCTTGTGACATTCTTAGCATTCCAATCACAACCATTGCTAGTGAGTCTGTCTTTAGTCTTGGTTCTCATGTGCTAACCAAATATCGTTCCTCCATTCTTCCAGAGAATGTTGAGGCACTCATGTTAACTCAAAATTGGTTACATGGTTTTGAATTAACAGGTAAAATTATTATTAGTACTACGAAATTTATTTAATTATTTACTACTTTGTGTTTCAATATTATTAATTAACATTTTTTTATTGAATTGTAGATGGAGATAAAGTAGAAGATGATTCAAGAGAAAATATTGTAGATTTATCTATTCAAGATTCTAATATTGTAAATGGATAAGGAACACAAAAATGATGAATATAAGAAACTTATTTGTATGTTTTTTTTGTTTGTTTTTTTGATCACATTTGAATTATATTATACTTTTTATTATTATTTTGAATTGTCTTCAATGTAATATCATTTTTTAGGAGTGAAATTTGTTTAAATTTGAATATAGAAAGTTTGTAATTTTGTTTTGTTTAAAAAAAATTGTAATTAAATGGGCTAGTCAGCCAACCCGTTTACCCACCAATCTGTGCTGGGTCGAGCCGAGTTCAAATTTTTTTGGCTCGCTAATAAATGAGCCGAGTTAGGTTGACTCACTAAGTGACCAACTCGTGGTGGGCCGGACCTGATCGAGCCGGATTATCTGTTTTGACAGCTCTAATTTCAACGAATCCTATAGGATCGTTGCATAAACAATGCATCAATGGATACAAAAGCATTCAAATAATTACTATAAATTTTTACATTTATAGAAGTTTAACTGAAATTTAGTTTGGGAAAAATATAGATGCTTTGTTATTTAAATTTTCAAATAAAATTTCTTTACCGTAGAAAGAAGTACACTCATTTATTTTAATTGTTTACTTTTTATTTTACTTACTCATGGTGTATGTGTCTTTATCGGAACTTTAATTTTTTAATTAATAGAAAAATATGGAAGCGTATAATACTATCCTCTTAAATATCACCAATTAGTTGTCTTGTTTTGGATTGACAGTGACCTTTTTCCCTCTTGTTTGTGTATAACTTTTTTCTTTTTTCTTTTTTCTTTCTCTTTTTTGTATGTAAGCTTACTCGGTGAATGCTCTGAATTGGGACCCAAATTTCCTGTTCATTTTACACGGTTCTTCCTCCTTTTATCCAAAACGATCCAAACAAATTGCGTACCACACCTGTGCAGTACAAGAAGCCAACTCGTGATAATCATTTTCTAATCACTTATTCTAAAACTATATTTGAGTCGTATAACAATAAAATACCAAATAAATCGTATTTAAAGTTTTTATTTTGTGTCCATTTAAAATTTTATGTGTATATTTACGACTCAAAAATATATTATTATTGTCAAATTCAAAATGCCTTAATAAATATGATATTCAATATGAAATCTATATGAAATATTAATATCTTAAAATCAAGGAAAGTTATATTTATTATAATATAAACAAAATTCAAGTTATAATAAATTCAATCAGTTATTACATATGTTAAAATGTTATTATCACTAGTCCAAAAACGCTATTTAATGTCAACCAATAGATGTCGGTTTGTTGGTAACTCGACGTATATGAGTGAACGGTAGCATTATCGTAAATAGCTTGGTAACCTAGATGTTGGTTTTCGGTTAAGGCGACGTCTTTTACACTGTAGATGTCCACATTGGCGCAAACCGACGTCTAATGGTCTGGGGTAGGTGAGAAGATAGTCCATTGACGTCGGTGTTCACGGGGGGCCAACGTCTATGGGGTTGCAATTAATGCTCTTCACCTAATTCCTAGGCGCTTAGACGTCGCGTAGTCAAAAGGCGACGTCTACGGCCTGAATGGAAGGCGGGAAGACAAAAAATCTTCAATTTAGACGTCGGTGTTCAATGGAAGCGACGTCTATGTGCTTGTAATTAATTAGGTTCACCAAACTCGAGGGCCATAGACGTCGGGTAGAAGGGGCACCGATGTCTATGTGCCTGTAAGTAATTATGTTCATCATTATAGATGCACTAGTGCAAAAACGCTATTTAACGTTGGTTAATTTGGGCTTTTAACGTCACTTTCACAACCGACGTCTATACGGGTGACTTCTATGAGACGTCGCAATTCCTCCCAACCGACATCTAATTATACTATATAGACGTCTGCTTATACTCACACCAACGTCTAATTACTCTATATAGACACTGGATATATAGAAGTTATAAATGAATATATAGAAGTTAAAACCGACGTCAACATGAATATACTCACACTGACGTCTAATTACTCTATAATTACTCAACCTGTGCTTAAACCGACGTCAACATGAATATATAGAAGTTGTAAATGACATTAACCGACGTCTATATTTCTTATAGACGTCGGACTATGCACTAGCCGACGTCTATATTCCTTATAGACCTCCTTCATTGAACACCCAAATCAAAACTAGAACACATAGTGAGGCTACCTCAAGAACCCAAATAATTAACACCTGCACTACGAACCAAATTCATATATACACTTTGAACCACCACGTCATTCAACCTCTCACCATCCACACTGTTAACCACATCTAGCGACTAGGTTCACTCAACGCGCCACCATTATTTAAAACTACATATTGATAGAGGAGTTTCAATATCTGATATTAATTTGTCCACATGCAAAAGGGGGAGAAATTATAAAAATTCTAAATTTCTTTTTTGTTAATGCCCAAGGGGGGAGAAATTTGTGGAAATATTGGTATTATTTGTGATATTATCTATGCTATTTTAATATGAGTTATCTATAATTGTGCATCATGGTTGTGTTTTTCTTTGTTTTACGCATCAACGCATCATGGTTGTGCATCATCAAAAAAAGGGGAGATTGTTGATAGGGATAGTAATATAAATTCTAAACTCAAGTCCTTATATGGTTTCTATTTTTGGTGATGACAAGACATGTAGTTGCTTTTGATGTTGACAATACATATGTTTCCATGAATATTTTGTATGAATTGGTTGTATGCATACTCATACTTTAATATGTGAAAATCACTTGCACAGTGTATTATCAATATGAAGTAATCGATTATAGAAGTTATGTAATCAATTAAGTTCATTAGATAACCATTTGCTTAAAGTGACGCAAGCTACAAGTTTTAATCGATTACATTATGTGTATAATCGATTAAAACTTGTGCCTTTGCAATACATCTTTCTGGATTTTGCTGTGATGAGTTTTGTGTTGAAAATGTTTTCAAAATGCTTAAGTGTTGTACTTAATTGATTACACATTTTATTTAATCAATTAAGTTTGTTATACATTGAGAATTATTAGTTGATAAGTCTTAACTATCTCAACAATCATATTTTCATATGTTTTCACTTACTTGATATATTCAATCGATTACATTATGTGCTTAATCTTTAAATATGTTTGAATGTTTTTCATGTGAAACTCTGTTACTAATGTAACCGATTACATTATTATAGTAATCTATTAGATTGCGTCTGTTATGAGAAAACTAGAAATTGACGAATTGCACACTGCACTAAAAACTTTTGATCATTCTAAACTTTCATATCTAATAATTTGTGAATTGAGAAAAGAGTTACAAGTGTGTTGAGATGCTCCAAGAAACAAGATATATAGAAGTTGATAATCTTGAAGGTTTCATGAAGAACAGATTTGGGTTTTCACTGCTGCTGATCAAACTTGTTAAAATAGAATGGCTTAATTTCTTACACCAAGAGGGTGGGGGTGAATTGGTGAAATGTAAAAATCAAAATCTTTTAAAATCTTTTTCACAAAAGGTGATGCCTTTAAAACTTTCTTGAAACGCAAGGTAAAAGATTTTTCAATGTAGCGGAAACTTAATCGAATGAATACAAGATAAAGTCGATCAAATCTAAAGGAGTAGGGATCTGAAGATTCAAACACTGTGTTTTTATACTGGTTCGGCCAACCTGCCTACATCTAGTGTCCTTCCAACCACGGGAAGCAAATGCACTATAATGATCAAGGTTTTTACAACAGGGTTTCTACAGAAGACCTCACGTAAAAAATGTAAAACACCTCTCTAACTCTCTAATCAAAATATAGGCAATACAACAACTAGATCAGCAACAAGATTCCCCTCTCCTACCGTCTAAACACTTTGCGACACTCTCAAAGTCAAGAATGCCACACACTCTTCTTCTTGTAATCACAACAAGGAACCTTAAACCAATCTTCAAAATATTGCAGAATCTGATCTTGCAGTTACACCTAAATGTGCAGAATTGATCAGCCTTTTGAAAACGCAATAGTCTTTTTATCATCTTAGAAACATGTATATTAATTGAGCAAAGAAATATAAGAAGAATAAACAATTAATAGCACATAAGACAAGATTTAAAGATATCAGATATTCCAAGTTTGGAATCTATAAACCCCTATTGTCATTCAGTCAATTTGCTCTCATTCTTAATCGACATCATTGTTGTCCTGTAAGTTGATTTTCTAATTCCATCTAGCCAGCAAATAATGTTCATGCAAAACCTTTCAAGATCTTTTCAGATCAAGCATTTTAGAATCAATATAACACAAGAATTATCATAGATTTTATATGAGTATGCAAATGTATGAATTTAACAGCAAACAATATCTCATTCGCATACAAGCATAGTAAAATCGATTTTAATCTGATTAATTCAGCTTCACAATACAAATCGATTTTAAAAAACTCTGATTTCATTGATATTGATTCAAAAGTACAATTAGATCAATCAAACAAAAATGGCATATAATGCCAACTGTTACAAAAGAAACATAAGACACTACAGTCAAAATAGAAAATAACCAACTACTCTAAATTATGTAGTCCTATAACCCTATTCTGATTCAGATATTTCCATAGAATCCTCTTCACTAGACTCATTATCCTCATCATTTGATTCTTCTGTTGATGTGGAGCTTTCAACATAAGTCTTGATAATTTCATCCATTTTTTCATTCATGCTCATAAGAGATTTCTTCTTCTTGCTAGCTCTCTTTGAGACTTTCTCAAACTTATTCACCACAAATTTTTCAAACTCAGACTTAGGAGATAGCAAGATCTGTTCACTGTCAGAGTCAGGTACTTGATCTTGATCTTTGGTTGGACTTTGTACATCACTAAATATCCATCCCAAAGCAGTTTTCTTCAAACCAATGCATGTTGGTATTGTTTTTCCAATTTGATTGGTTTTGTTCCTTGTGATCTTAGTTTCACCGGTAAAAACAATTTCGCTGAGAGACAAAACTTTGCTTATGAACACACCATAGGGTAGATTACACCAGTCATTTATACCAACATCAATGATATGTTTCTTGAATACAACTACCTAGTTGGTTGGTATTCTGAACATTATTGCATTTAGCAGATACAAATCTTCCAATGTTAGCTTATCATAACAAAACCTTCCAGGTAACAAAATCCAATGGATGATGTATGCAATTATTTTCTCTTCTTTATCCAACCACCTATGCATATATCCTTTTTCCTTCTTGTACCTTCCTGGATACCTCATGAAATCCTTGAACATTTTCTTCTTTTTAGTCCACCTATTGTGCAGACAGTTGGGTAAGTGTGACAAGTGTCGTTCATTCTTGAGTCTAGTAACCTGTAGCAAAGTATCATTATTGATAACAATGTCTACTCCTTTTACGCGTGAGTGGATGTTGCTGTTAACAACTTTGAGATTGTTATAAAATACTCCAACAAGTTCTGGATAATAGTCACCTTTCATCTGAACGAAGGTAGATAGACCTTGATGAGCACGTTTTTCTGGAACAGTGATAACTCGGTTGATTTGTGTAGAGCAACATCTTTTACATTTTTACAACCCATGAACCTTTCTCTAGCGGTGTTGTCATTGATGCACTCTAAAGGACTTGCATTTCTTTTGGATGGAGGAACTCTCCTAGTACATTTGGATGAGGAAGATGATGCCATTTTTCACAAGATTTACAGAAACACCTTACACAGTTTTTTAGGGTATGACATGTTGGTTGATGGGGATCCCGCACGCATTGTGGCTGTTGGGCGAGTAGTTGATGGAGGCCAGAATATTCTTGGTGTTCCCATATCACCCCAGCACGTGCGTGTCATGATTGACGAGGTTCGAGATCCCCAGGCTCAGGTGCCTGTAGCCACTCCAGAAGTTCAATTTGTGGGGTAGGCCATAGGAAGTTTTTTAGCCTGGCCTAGAGCATTGGTTATCACACACATTGCTACACAACAGGTATAATATTTTTATCATTACTAATTTTATATTATCATTTAAAAATATTTGTTTATAACTTTGAAAATGTTATCTTCAGTTCACACGTTCTCAAAAGCAGCCGATGAATAAGGCACCAATACCTGAATATGATGATGATGACATGGCTGAAGCGGAGGATGATCCCATAGCAAAACTATTGTCAAGAAATCCCAGGTTCAACAAAGGATTAATACAAATATACTAGGATTTAAGAGTATTTGGTCTCCCCTCCCCCTCATATGTCAATATATATCAATTCAATGATGTATCAGAGATCATTACGGGAGACAAGATGTTGAATATTTCCATTATTCAACTCTGGTGCATGTAAGATAGTTAATTTTGTCTACAATAATATTTTGATTTAGATGCCTACTTTGTAACAAGTTAAATTTGTTGTCATAGGTACTGGACACAGTCATTGTAGACCAAGGTCGGTCAACCGTTTACGGATTTGTTGAACCTCAGACCATTGATAATGGTCTAAAAACCGTTATTTTCATACTTAAATTTGATATCAAAACACACCCTTTATGGCAAGGAATTAGCTTAAAATCAAGCAAAACACTTAGTTGAGTCTTGTGAGAGTCAAAAGTTGGTTTTAGAGATATTATGTTTGTTTTTACATTGTTTTGCAGGGTTTTAAGGTGAGTTGAAGATGGAAGTGAAGTAACGTGGACTTAGACCCGTGAAAAAAGAGGAAAAAGGATGAAAGAAGGGTCAAGTGCGCTGCTGAGCACCAGAATGGACTGTTGAGCGTCCAGAGTGATTAGAGGGAAACCGCTCAGTGGCAAAACTGACCGCTGAGCGGTCCAAGCGGCTAGAAGGAAACCGTTGAGCGGTGAACTTAGGCGCTTGGGAGGTTGTCTATTTTTATTAGCTAGATTCTGTAATCTTTTTATTATCTTTTTGGGCTTATATATAGCCCCAGTGCGAATCAAAACATATTCTTTTGGCAGAGAGAAACGTCCAGAGCTATTCCACACACCTTGGATGAGGCTCCTTGGATGCTTAGGCTCCAATCTACCAAGTTTAGGGTTATTTCTTCCATTCTTTCATTATATTTCATCTAGTTTCACCATGATTATGGTGAGCTAAACCCTAGGTTGTTGGGGAACAATGTAATCTTTTGAAACTCTAATATATCCAAATTCTTTTTTATTTTATATGCTTGCATATGCTTGATTTATCAATTGTTGGGTTCTTCACCTTTGCTTAATGCTTTTATCGTTTAACTCATTCGGTAAATGTTGTTTGTCTTTATTGATACGAGGACGTACAATAATGTCATGAACTGATGTTGAATTCCTTGTTTATGTTAATACTGCCTAGGGATAGGGGTAGGACGATCTATTGTATTTTGCTTCTGCTTATCATGCATTATTAATTACTAGCGGAGGCTAGGGATAGCAAGCCGATAATTAGTAATAGGTCTTTTCACCAAGGGATTGGGTTAAGGGTAGACTAAGAAAGTTTGCATGACAATTTGATAAATAAGATAATTAAATAAGAAGAGTAGATATATGAGGGTGGATTAGATGAAATTGTAAACCCCAAAAATTCCATTCATCCATAGTTTCTTCAAAGCCAATTGAATCACTACATTCGCATGTTTACTTTGTTCTTTGCATACAAACCTCAACTTAATTCTTTTCTCAAGTCTTACACGATTTGTTTACATGAAAAGTAAGGCTTAATTATTTTCTCAAGTCTTACGCGATTTGTTTACATGAAAAGTAAGGCCTAAGAGTCCTTTGGGAAACNATACTTGGACTTACCCATTTATATTACTTGATAACGATCTGGTACACTTGCCAGGGACTTAACAACCATTCAACGTTGTGGTAACACAGTTGAAACCAAACAAAATTATTTGCAAACATCGATGGCCGAGTCAAACAGAGACATATACCTTATGTCGTACATTGATGGATATGTGTTGTTTTATGTAAAAGGTAATTAAAGTTTACTTAATTAGTTTACTAACTATTTATGATGCTCCAAACAGGGCTCACTGGCAGCTGTTGGTCCCCATTCCCAAAAAAAGTACAGTTGTATTCTTTTGTTCGCTCCAAAGGAAGATGAAAAATGACTTGAGAAACATGCTTCAAGGGTAAGTGTTTTGCCAAAAATGACTTTTAAATTTATGTCGGCCTTAATTTTTTATGATTTAATACTTATATTAATATTACTTTGTATTTTAATGTAAATAGAGTAATGGGTAAATCTCGAGGTCAGCTAAATCAAGTCCTGTATCCAAAGGTTTGGTGCATTTATAGTTTTAATTCATTTACTATGTTTTCAATGATCTTAATTCTTGACTATATTTAGTTTGTCATTTTAGTGTAACAGACAGCTAGATTCATGGGAATGTGGGTACTATGTGATGTCTTGGATTAAAACCATCATTCGAGTTGGCATTACAGATAACTGGAATGAGATAATAATCATGCTTACTTTGAAAACATCATAAAATCAATTAATACTTTTGAACATATATCAAACCATAATCAATATTTCTTCATTGTGCAGCGCTTCAACAATTTATCTCCTTTACCCGAAGACACCATAAAGCAACTAAGGCAGGAGTGGAAAACTTATCTTCTGCAAAAGTGGAACTAGCAAGACTTATTTTTGTTGTTGAACATTACTTAGGTTTAGTTTAAGTTTATAATTTCATATTTTTGATCTTTGATTGAATTATATCTATTTATAGTTCAAACTCAAATATTTATTATAAAGAATTGTTCTGGGAAAATTTTTTGACTTTCAGGTGTGGTTTTATTCGAAAAGTAAAATATTTTAAAAAAAAAATACCCAGAAGACGTCGGTTAATGCAAAACCGACGTCTACAGACGTCAATCAGTGCACAAATCGACGTCCAATAAGTTACCGCAGACAAAAGGTTCCAAAGCGTATAGACGTCTCATATGTTGACGTTAGACGTCTATATAAACGTTTATTCTATCTGTGACAAATGTCTATTTACACGTCGGCTGTGTACGTAGCCGACGTCTATAAAGACGTCTGTGATAACCTGACTAATGTATAATTAATGTCACCCGTATAGACGTCGGTTCCATATGTGACATTAAAAGCCCAAAATAACTGACGTTAAACAACGTTTTTCCATTAGTGTTCATTGCAGCTACTTGTTGACACCATTGAAAATAAGCCTTTAGAGGTTGAATATTATGCTGATGTATTTGGGAGAGGCTCTGAGGTCCCAATATACTTGTAGAGCCAAGATGTCAAAGAGCTCTCATCGGGAACAGAAGAGTTGAATATTACATTAGTTCAGCTATGGATGTTGTAAGTCTATGAGCAATTATTTATATAAAATTGATTTATATATCAAGTATATTTATATCAAAGTTAATTTTTGATTTCAGGTATATGTTTGGGATCAGTAACAACTTGGGGTACAATGA
Organism: Vigna radiata var. radiata; assembly: GCF_000741045.1. Classification (NCBI taxonomy): domain Eukaryota; kingdom Viridiplantae; phylum Streptophyta; class Magnoliopsida; order Fabales; family Fabaceae; genus Vigna; species Vigna radiata. Next base: position 7,998,212 of record NC_028355.1, read on the forward strand.
TGACTATGGGTTCATTGATCGCCAAATCATTCACGAAACAAATGATTTTGATGAGATCACAACACATCTCAGAAGTAGATTTGCTAGCGGTAAGAAAATATATTTTATGCCTTATATATCTGGGTAAGTGAAATTTGTTAACATAATAAAGTTCCATATGTGATTTTAATATATAATAATTAAGTTATTGTGAATTTCAGGCGCCATTGGCAGCTTCTTGTTATTTGTATACAGGAGAGCTATGCTTTGTGGTTCTGCTCATTGCACAAGTCTCCTCCCCCACATCTTAGACAAGTAGTTGATTGGCAAGAACCTCAATGTTTGGACTTTCTTTGTTATATAAATGAATGCCAAAACCCTTTTTTTTATATATACTTCTTTTCCAGCAAGTATGATGATGGTTGAGAGATCAATTGCTAACAGTAGAAAGCTTGCATGGATTTCTCTCAAGGTTTGACATATGCTAAAACCATACTTTCTTATAGTTGTTTTGTTTTAATGATTTTCAATAACTATTTACAATCGTGATGATACATTGTAGTGTAACAAACATAATGGGTCATATGAGTGCGAATACTATGTAATGTATTGGATGACCCACATTATTCGTGCCCATATCACAAGAGGTTGGGAAATGGTAATATTTAAATTTAATAAATTTTGATTTTCTCCAACATTTGGAATTCATATACACTAATTAATATGAATTGTCTTTTGCAGAGATTTAAGACTACTACACCAATTCCTGAGAAGCCACTTTCATTCTTGAGGAAAGCTATTACAAAACATTTAGTTAGATGATATAATAGTTCATAGTTATTAGATTTAAAATACATTTGACATTGTTGATTTATAGTTATTAAACTTTGTACATTATGTGATGTAAATATTGATTATTGTGTTGAATCTGTGTACATTATGTGATTGTTTGATATGCAGGTTTGTTTCTGTGATAGTGGATATCTCAAAAACAGACCTGCTATTAAAAAAAATTCAGGAGAATAGGTCGCGATTATGGTAGAAAGTTAGACGATTTTTTTTTAAAAAAAAAGGTTTTGATCGCGGTTGTAGCACGAACCACGGTCATATCCCCAACTTTTTATTGTGGTTTGAACCGCGGCTTATTGTTAAACGATTTTTTTTTTAAATGAGGGGTTTTGGCCACGATTCCAGGAGGAACCGTGGTCATATCCCTAGCTTTTTACCGCAGTTGAAACCGCGGCCTAAAGTCCTAGACTTTTTATCTTGTCCGTATATGTCGCGGTTCATAAACCGCGACGTATATTAAACCACGATCGTTTTCCTTCATTGCACTAATTATGTAACCGAATCTCAACACCTTAATAGCACGATAGCCTGATCTCAACAACTTAGCAACACCACACAACAAGTGAAAATCCTAAAACTTTCTAAGATACTAAAACTTTCTAAGAAGTTAAAATTAAAAGATAAAAAACAAAAATACTAAAATAATGTAATAATATAAAAATTGAGTTATCAATGACGTGTATATTTATAGAAATAAAAGCAGGGAAGTGATAAAGTATTTTAAAATAAAACGAATAATTAAAAAAACCATCAATTATCATCTCTAAAATATTACAATTTGTCCTAGATAGTTACTAAATTAAGCATATTATATAATAATTCCTCAAATATTAAAAATGATTTTAAATATTTTTTTAACTATGGAAAAATTCTTCAAATTAACTCTTTTAGTTTAATAAAAATTCTTCAAATTAATTCTTAGACCGTGTTATTATTTTTAAGGGTTCCCAACAAACAAACCACTTGGAAAAGTATCATAATCTTTCCTATTTATGATAATTGGAGTGCCATTTATTATTATGACTAATGTGAGAGAAAACAAATTGATGACATTAGACCAGTCAAATGTACTGCCTCTGCTGCATGAGAAAGAGTTACTTACTGCTTTTAAAGATTTCTAACATTTGATGTCCTCAGATCTGTATATATAGAGACTACACACCCTTTTAATTTTGTCACAGACCATCCTTTCCTGACTCCTCCACACCACTGCATCCCTTTCTTTCATTACTTTCGTTCTTCATAACTTCCATTTCCAACCCAAAGAAACACACACTCTCTCTCTTTCCCACATGGCAGGTTTTTCATACCAGTACCATCCTTTTCTGGTTGATCCTGCATTCTTCCCCAGCAACATGAACACCACTTCTTCTCCTCCTCCTCCCCAGTTTCACCTCTCTCAGGAAACATCTTTTAATGTCACAAACCAGGAGACTAGCTGTGTTGACCAAAGCTCCAAGATCTCCATCAGTGACAATGAGCCTTCAGTCACAAAAAACCTTAGCCCTCAGTCCTCTGTGGTGGTGGACAAGCTTGAGACCGGTGAACAGGTCACTCAGAAGGTGAACACTCCGGCGTTCAAGAAAAGAAGAACCAGAAATGGATCTTCCTTGACTAGTAACACTCAATCCAAGGTAAATAATTCGAGTTTAATTTCTTTATACTCACAAAGTTTCATTATGTGAATCCAGCTGAAATCATTCTTGCTATAGCAACTTTTAAGGTATTCGTTATAAAATTTATAAACTTAATGTACGGAGTTTGTTGCTGCTAGACTATACTATATAACTTTTAACAGTAGATAATGAATGGTTTATGTTCTAGCTTTATTTGTTTGTTTTCAGAAAATGTTGTAGCTTTATTAATTATGCAAGTTTGGTGCATTTTTCCAGCATTAATTTGCCATACTATAATTAGAGTGTAATGTGTTAACCAAATTAGTATTGTTTTTTGTTTATTATTCTAGGATACTGCAACAGAAGGAAGAACCAAGAAACAAAGGAAGAACAATGGTGGGGTGAAAGAAGAGGACAAGGCAAAAGAAGAGAAGAAGGAGCAGAGAAAATGCCCTGAAGAGCCCCCAACAGGCTATATCCACGTCAGAGCAAGAAGGGGTCAGGCAACGGATAGCCACAGCCTTGCGGAGAGGGTACTGTACTCTCTTAACAACTTGAAATTATCTATGGCTGTGGGGCCCACTAATGTGCTGGCTGCCTTGAGTTTTATCTTCATGTCTCATTCTAATGTTGCAAGAAAATGGATTTCAGGTGAGAAGAGAGAAGATAAGTGAAAGGATGAAGGTGCTGCAACGGCTTGTGCCAGGCTGTGATAAGGTAGGTAAAGTAGCACTTCATGTCACACTTCTGTAGGACCAATAATTTTATTTTCCTTAAAAATAATATTGAAATAAGTTTATGACTTAACAACAACTCCATTGTTATTCTTTGTGTGATTTCTGAAATGTGGTTGTGTTCTTGTAAGAACTGCCCTTTATACTTTAGTTTTTTCCCATTTCTTCTGACAGCTTCATATGGTTTGGTTTTTATCTAGGTGACTGGAAAGGCCCTTATGTTGGATGAAATAATCAATTATGTTCAGTCTTTACAGAATCAAGTTGAGGTACCCTTAACGGATTCAATTGTTTTTCTGGTTAATACTTCACCTTGATTATTCATCATCAATTAGTCATATACCATTTGTATTATTCTAACAAGCTAGCTATGCCTGTAATTTCTGCAGTTTTTATCAATGAAGCTTGCTTCCGTGAATCCCATGTTTTATGACTTGTCAACGGACCTAGATACCCTCTTGGTTAGACCAGATGTGAGGATTGATAAAGAAAATTAACAATTTCCATGTTGACTGATCAAGTTAAACATGTCTAATCATGAGCTAACATGGTCTCTTTGAACTTTTCAGAAACTAAATAGCATGGCATCACCATCACCACTACCATGTGTGTCACATTGCAACAGCCCCAACCAAGCCACAACTTTTGCTGATACAACCACCATGACCCCCACCAACATTTTTCACAATGCCAGTGACTATCTTTTGGATAATTCAGCTTCATTTTTTCTTCAAGGCCAGAGGTCAACTATGTTCTCTGAGGAGGTATAAACGCAAGTAACCAATTTTCAATGTTAGAAAAAGAAAAAAAAAAAAAGGTTTTCTACACTACTACTACTACTACCATTATTGTTGCTGACAAAAACATCATTTTCAGGATACCGGTAGTCATTTCTGGGACGCAGAGGACCAGCGACAAAAGTTTCTTCATCCATATGGATTCAGCAACAACTTATGTTCCTTTCATTAATAATTTTTTTTCCCAAAGCTGCCCTAAAAAATTACGAAATTGATGTAAGTTTTCACACCCTACCTCGTATTAAAACATTATAATATAACTCAATGATATATGTTTCTGAGTCTGACCCTTTTTTTTAATAAAACTTCCTCAGGGTTTAGCTTTTACACTAGGTAAGAAAATCCAAAGATGAGCGAGAATGAGCCAAAAGGAAATTAGACATTAGGAGAAAAAACCAAAGCTACGCTTGGTATCGGTATAAGTACATCATTTCAGTTGAAGAAAAGGGTAATTGGTGGCGTAAAGAGTCTGGTTTGGTTCCTAGTCCATCAGATTAAAGTGACCTTTGAAGATGAATAAAGGGAACCAAAGTTAATGGATGAAGAACCAAAAGGACAGAAAATACCGACCAAATAAGACCATATCTTTTCTAGATCCATTGTTCTGTTCCAGTGATTTTTGACTCTCCAAGGACTTATGATGCACAAAATCCGAGAGACTATCAATCCCATACACAGAGCAATGTCAAGTAAATTATCAAAGTATTGATTCTTGTGGTGGCAGTTATTCTGTTGGTACAGTTAATTTCACCATTATTGAGAAACGAGGGTTGATGCTACTGATTATGTTCTTGAAATGACTGGCCATGCATTTGTTTCTTGGTCTAGTTAGCTTTTATGTATATGTATCTGCAGAATCTTCATAGTTTTGGCATCATTATGATTATTGTTGTTGTATATTTATCCATCCACAGCCAAAGTTTCTATAACTAGATATTCAACCTCAAACTGTCAGAGTTTAAAAATTAATAATGATTAATTTTCGTATAATATGAATCATTATTTTCTTTAAAATTTAATCTGACGCTGCTTAACGAACCAATGCATGCGCGTATATATATGTTCCACTCATAAGAAAATTCGGTGTAGTTGTAATATTGATAGAGAAGTCATATTCATGTATCAATGGTAGAGTCGTGATCATTTTATATTGCTAATTATATACAAGTTATAACCAAGGAGTGTGTACTTGCGTTACTCCATTAAAATATTGGTCATTTTCGTTTAATTTCAAAGCTAATAAATTTACTTAGCCTGTTTAAAGATAGTAAATGAATTGACGTGACAATTTTTTGTTTCCATAGACAAAGGAGATCTGTCTTTGTAAAAAGGATAGATCTGTCAAAAGGCTAAGAAGATCTTCCATGCTTTCAGAGTGCATGTGCAATGGGAACACAGAAGAAATGCTCTCAATCTATGTACATTGAACCATTACTAAAATGTGGCGAGGCTACATGATAGAAATATTAAATACAATGACCTTTTACAAATAGTTCACAAGGACGTGGTTAATTGGTTATCTTAAAGATTTTATCAGCTGAATAATTTTAAAACTGAAGTAAATTATCTTTCAACTTTACCCTAAACCGATCTTCTTGTTAACGTTGATGTAATAAATTAATAGTGAGTTGAATTTTTTCTGTCAGGGCCAACTAATGAATGATTTATTTTTCTTAGTTTTATATATGCATATGAAATTCAAATATATCATAGATATTTAAACATCAGCTCTTCTATATAGAGCTTGTGCTCAATTTGAGAGGACAGAAACTTCCAAATTTTCTCTATCCCTATGAGCAACTGGTTTAGTAGATGCTAATGTGAAAACAAAGAGAAGTTGATTAGTTTGAAAATCAATATCTATGTATCAATCGACTATCTATTTGTTTTGACAAAGATGTCAACTAGCATTTATTCATAGCAAATAAACCACATACTCTATCTACCTCATAAACTGCTGCTCAATAACGAAAAAGCCTACATTTTGGGCACCATATTTTAAAGAAGAATAGACGTCTACATTGAAGTGAAGACACAAAAGTCACATGTGGTTTAGTTACAAGCAAAATAGAAACGAATGCACATAAAATGAAGTGAAGAGAGAGAATTTCACTCCCAAGAAGCTAAAAGAATTCTTTTCCCTTAACCTTTGCGTATGTGTGGATATAGACAGTCCATGTGGATTTTGTGTTCCACTTGTTTTCTCTGTGTCGACCCCCATGTTGCACTGTCCTCTCCAATCATATGCACCATCTTCTTCTATGTGTCTTTTCCAATTGAGGCTATAGATATACACACAACATGACCAACTGGGTTTTTGATGTATCTTGCATAACTAGCGTTAGTTGCCAGAAAGAAAGAAAGAAAGAAACTAGAAAAGAGCTTCATATTTATTCAGTCATGTGTCTAATCCTAACCTTTTTCCCACAGACACTAGCCTGATCTAGAACCAACTACATCATCTAGATTATCTGTTCATGCTTGTAATTTGCAATACATACCTGAGTATATGGCACCCACCAATTTATCATGCCAAAAGCTATCTAAGTTGATGATAGTAATGGTGATTAGTTTTCATATTAAATTGTTTTGGATTTCACATCATGACTCATCAATGCTGGATTTGGACACTGTAGAAACTGTTCTCTGGCCGTTGATGCATATTTGTCACTAGACACCTTAAGTATGCCTAAGAAAAGCACATGACCTCGAAAGCAATGTTAAAAGTTGGAACACACTTCCCAACCAAACCAGTTTGAGAAGACAAGGTGCTGCCATTTGTTTAGCAATAAACATATTTGTTGGTGCCCAAAGAAGTAAATGCTGTACATATTTGTTGCTCACCAACACGTCCATCTGCAATTCAGGGGTCCCCCCTGTTTTTATTATTTTAGGGTTTCCTCAACTGACAAGCAATGCAGCACTGGCCTTGTCTCTGCTTGACATTACTTCTTGGTTCTGTTTTTTCTTTTCATCTTTCTACCAATCATGTTTTCCGAACTGTGGTCACAATTTTGTAAGAAATTACAATTGATTAAGAGTCGTTGATACAGCTACAATTGCAACCTCAATATTGCGTGACCCTATAAATCTTCATGATGTGGCCAAAATCCCAGTGATAACCAGTTGCCATACCTCCTCTTTATACTTATTGATCATGACATTCAATGTTGAAATTGAATTTAATTAATGATGTTTTCTTCTTGTTGAGCCCGTAGCAATTAATATCTTCCTTCAAAATCCTTGATTACTGATACTCTGGATAAACCATCAAAGTCCACAATTCACAAAAGATTACCTTAAAAGGCTTAAAGTCGTTCGCAAAATTACATGAGTTGTTCCATCTTTAATTCTATTTCGTACTCAAACTTAACTTCAAAGCAGGGATTTGCCTCTTCAAAGTGAGGGGAGTGCATGATAAACTATATTTATAACTAATTTCTTCATGACATCAACAATTGCAGTAGAAGTTAACTTCAGAATTAATTATACATTTTATCAATATAGCTGTATTCTTACACACTTTTACTTGGAGGAATTGGATTCCTTATCGCTTGGTCTCAAAAATTCTGATGTTAGATGGTTCCTATCAAAAGGAAGAAGTAGAGTATATCTAAATGAATTAAGTTTATTTATATATAGATAAAAAAAAAAGTTAACTTTTTTAACGAATATTAGGACCTTATTTTTTTTTAAAAAAAGAAAGGTTACTTAATCTTGAAAATAAAATATTTAAAATGCATTTTTAAATAAAACATGATTTTGAAAAATATATAAATAGATGGGTCCTATTATTGTCTGTGGGTACAATCTATGACAAGTCTGAACTTAAGCCCCCTTGTGTATATAAAGCAACAAGCATGAGCTTGAAAGATGTTAAAGTGCCTTCCTCAGACGGTGTAATAAAGAAGTTAGAGAAAGGTTAATTATTGATTTATTAAATTTTGCCAAAGTTATTATTATATGCCTCAATAAGAAGGAAGGAATAAAGAAAAAAAGAAGAAGGAATAATATAAATGAGGCTTTGAATCTGTGTAATCAAGTACTAGCTATATAACCATAACCGACTGTACCTCTCATCATGTCTAATGTAATCATAATGGACTTCTAGTTTCCCAAGTAAATACTCCCATGGACCCTTCTCTTCTCTTCCCTTTACCACAGTATGCTAAATTGTACGACTAATTATTTACTGTCAATAATGAAAAAATAGGATTCCAGGATAATATGTGAAATTCATCTATCATAATATATTGAGGGGTTGTAATTTGGTAATAAAATTTAGATACATTATGATGTATTTCAAGAAACCTATTAGCGGTGGCATTTTCAAAAAAAATACATACATTATAATAGGTAAAAGACCATTTATCATAAAATTAGACGCGGTGGCAAAATTGAAATTATGGAAAAAAACATATTATGATAGATATTAAAACACTTATCATAAGTGCAAAACCCCTCTTTATCTCGTAATCCATCGCATATCATTTCATTTCTTCGAATTTGCACAACTTTTCTTCCAACTGGACCGTAGAGCTTTTATTTACCATTTCGTTTCTTCCACAGCAGAACACTTCACCATTTCGTTTCTTCCAATGTCAATCTCTCGTCGCGTAGAGCATTTTTTGGTCTCATCTTAGAGCACAGAACACACTGTGTTCCACGCCGTATCGAAGCCTCCACGTCGCGCACACTAGTCGGAGCATCCACGTCATCGGCACGCCTCCACGCCGTCTCCTGGTGGTTGTCGAGGATTGTGAGCTTCTGGTCATCGACCTCAGCCGCTTAGAGGACAGGGATGAGACTGTGAGGGAAGAGTGCAAGTCGCACATTGCTAGTGCTTCACAGGATTGGGTTTTCCAGATTCTGTTTCTAACATTCCGCTTCTAGACGAAGACGATACGTTGCTCTTCGATGATTCAGCACCGATCATCGTAGATGTCTTCTCTTGCTCCCCTCTCATACCTATCAGATTGATTCCTCTTCAAACCGGTTAATTTTTTTGCTATGGAATTCCCTCTTTTTCTTTTCCATTTCTGGATAATTTTTATGAATAATTGTTGATTTAATATTGATTTACCCAATGCACATGCAGAAAATGGAGTTGCAGATTCTGAAAATGGAAATTCCTCCGTTTGTGACAATGCCAACAAAGAGAACGCGGATTGGAACAAACCGCAGAAGTTTAGCTTTGGAGCCTCATCAATTGAAGAAGAAGAAGAAGAAGAAAGGAGGCAGTTACAATTTGCGCAAGAGCTTGGCGTGGAATCGAGCTTTCTTTACTAAAGAAGGCACTATCTTCTCTCCATTATCCGTTAATTAACAATGAAAATCGATTACTCTAGTTGTTTTATTATTTGATTGATTAATTAATTAATTAATTGGTTGATTTGTTCTGAATCTTACTTTTCAGGTGTTTGGAATCTAGAGGAGCTTTCTATGATTAGTGGCATTGCCTCTTCTAAGTCAGGGTTGGATTCGGAAGTCAAAGATATCATTGATGAGGTTTGAACATGTTTTGGAAATGACCTGTGTTGTGCTACTTTTAAATAGCCGAAATAGGTCTTAGATGGAATGGAATTTGAAATAAATGTGAATGAGGGATTAGTGTAAATTAACCTTGAGATTGTTTTGTGCATAGGTGAAGTGATTTCAGAAAAAATATGCTCTAGAATATAGGACAAATTGTTTAGAGTTGCATGTTGGTGTTGTCCAACCGGGTGAACGGGCCATAGTAAATGATGACATGGTGGCCACAGGTGGAACTCTGTCAGCAGGAGTAAAACTTCTAAGTGATTTGCAAGCTCTTTTTGGGGTGGGGAAGGGCCTCACTTTTTGTCTATATTCTTTTCTTCTTTATTTCACTTGTGATGGTTCAATGGATGTGGTCCCTTCTTTCAAGTTATTTTGTAGAACGTGTTGGTGCTCAAGTAGTGGAATGTGCTTGTGTCATTGGTGTGCCTGATGTCAAGGTAACCACTAATTATTTACCTTTCTCGGAAATTTCTATGCTGTTAATGCTCACCACCACAAGTTTAAAATTCTTGCTTCTTTTCTATGCTGGATTGGTTTATACCATATCACAAGTCACCAGTTTAGTACATTTCATTGCATGGTTAACAACAACATTTTCAACTTCTGCATAATGCCAAACACATAAAAGGAATGCTCTATCAGATGTTAAACATCATTTTCTTTTTGAAAACTTATATTCTGCTGAAACTATGCAAATTAAGTTAAATTTTTCTCTCTCAGGGGCAGTGCAGGTGATAACGGTTGAAAAACCGTTATTTTCTTATATGATCATAGATGGGGCAACAATGAAGAGTTTTCAAAGTGACAATAAGCAAAAAAGAGTATAATAGGTTTCATAGGCTTGTATTTGCCTCTTTGTTTCTTTCCTTTAGTTCTTGTGAATAAATGCTTATAAACTCTTCTTTCTCTTTAAGAACAAGCAATGTGGGACTTTCCATGGCTTGGTCTTAAAAAGAATAGGAGAGTAAATGGGCGTCCTAGGCGTTAGTGCAAGGTAGCATAGCTAGTTTTCATATTTTGAACTATAGGAGAGCTAGATGCCTTATAAAGCCTCTTGGAATGAGAGAATTAAGCAATGTGGGGCTAAGAAAGGCCTAGGGACGTTGCTGGTCAGACCTTAGGCATTCAAGTCCCACATCTCTTGAAACTATCATCTAAACTCACTCCAAAAGCTATATAAGAAGCCTAGGGGGTCTCCTTTGTACACACATTACCTTGATTCAATGAATTTGAGTTGATTTGCACTTTTGCAATCTTCTTTGAGATAGAATTCTGTCTCTAAAGTCCCAAATTTGGGCAGACCTTATCTTACTCAAGCAAGTGGCGGTCCTCCTCTTGATGCTTATCTTGGAAGCTTGTTCAAGTGGCGCATCTTCATTTCCTAAGTTTCCTTTCTCTAATCTTTTCTAATTTTAATTTCTCTTCCATTTCTTTGTATGTCATTTAGTATATTCTCTCTAGGTCTGCATTTCCCCATCATTTTCATACTGAAAATTTGACATTAAACACACCCTTTATGACTTAGACTTAGCTTGAAATCGTGTATTTTGCTTAGGTTAGAGAATAAGAGAGTCAAAATTGGTTTTTTTAGTTTTATGCTTGGTTTCCCTTAAATTTTAGGTTTATTAAATGATTTGAAAGAAGGGTTGAATTATCAAAGAGTTGTAGTGCAGAAAAGTCAACCAGTTAACCAGAAAAGTCAACTCGTTGACCAGAATGCTGAAAAGTTGACCAGAGTGTAATTTTGTGCCGCAAGTGGCACTAAGCGGTGACCTAGCACTGAGTAGTGGCGCTGAGCGCCAGTTTTTCCAGTTTTTCACTATTTTCGCTTGGGCGACACCGTTGGGCGCTATTTTGAGTGTCGCACCTACAGTTGAGTGGTAGCCTAGCGTTGAGCGCTAGTTTCTTGGGCCTGGCCGATTTTTCTATTATTTTTCTGAGTTATAAATAGAATTGTACGACCCAGAAGGGTTATCTTTTGGTAGAGAAAGACAACAAAACACTCTTTTCACCCCTTGAAGGAGGGTTTTGGATGTGGGAGCTCCAATCTACCAAATCTAGGGTTTATCTTTTCATTCTTTTCCTTCAATTCATATAGTTTCACCATGATAATGGTGAACTAATCTCCTTTGTTGTTGGGAAATGATGTAATCCTTTTGAAACTCTCTTTTATCGAAGTTCTTATTTTATTCATATACTTTTGTTATCAATAGTTTTGGGTTTTCTTCTCTAAGATTAAAGTTTGCATTGTTTAACTCATTATGTGTCATAATCTATGATTTTGTCGATACGGGAACGTACGGGGAAATCTATACCTGAGGAGAATTCTCTTGATTAAGAAATATTACCTAGGAATAGGAATAAGACGGTCAATTGCTTTAAGCTTCTATCATTAATGCGTTAGTAATTACTAGGGAGACTAGGAATAGTAAACTAGTAATTGGTGATAGACTCTTTTCGCTGAGGAATCGAGTTTAGAGTAAATTAGAAAGTTGCATGAACATTGATAACAAATAAGAATAGTAGATATAGGAGAATGGATTAGGATGAAACCGTAAACCCCAACAACACCATTCATTCATATCTTTATTTGCCAATTGATCAAAAGCTTTTGCATACATGTTTATTTTCGTCTTTGCATAACAAAATCAAATTATTATTCATTCAAGTCTTATGAAATCAATTCACATGAACATCTAGGCCAAGAGTCCCTTGGGAAACGATATTCAGACTTACCGTCTATTTATTACTTTATATGATCTGGTACACTTGCCAAGGTGTTAACAAGTTTTTGGCGCCGTTGTCGGGGACTCATTGGTTTAACTTTTCTAGTAGTGTGATTTGATTAAATTTGATTTGATTTTATGTTTATTTTTATTTTTGTTATAATAAATGTTTTCTTCTCCGAGATTAAAGCTTGCATTGTTTAATTCATTCAGTGTCATGATCAATGATTTTGTCGTTATGGGAACGTACGAGGAAATCTAGACCCGAGGAGAATTATTTTGATTATGAAATATTACCTAGGAATACATGTTTATTTTCGTCTTTGCATCACAAAATCAAATTATTATTCATTCAAGTCTTATGAAATCAATTCACATGAACGTTTAGGCCAAAAGTCTCTTGGGAAACAATATTCGAACTTACCGTCTATTTATTACTTGATACGATTTTGTACACTTGGCTGGGTGTTAACAATAGGCTCATTGGAAAGCCACTTTATGTTCTTGCTGAGCTGCGTAAAGCTGATAAATGTTATTAAGGTACGCCACTAACCACTAATTCTTGTAAGAATTTGAAGTATTAACTATATTTGTTTTGCTTCATGCTCTCTCACAATGTAAACATGTTTCAAACAACTTTATGTCTTTTTAGTGACTTTTGACCCTTGGTGCTACCTTTATGGCAATCCCATAAAGTTATGTCTGCTGCATTACCCAAACCTTCTATTGCACTGGTTTCTCCAATTTAGCAGTTGTTAAAACTAGTGCAGTTGGATGCATAAAAAGCATAAAAAGCAATGGATGCTACTTAGAAAGTGCATAAACATTATATTTCCTTTCTTAATTGATGACATATGGAAATTGCTTTAAAAACTCTATCTACTTAGCATGCCTCTTACTAAGCTTAACTTCTCCTTTCAATGATTTCAATGACTCATGATCACTATGAATATGATAGATTCTATGGATAAAAAATAATGTTACCAAGTCTTTAAAACTAAAACATACAATTCCTTATCACAATTAGAATAGTTAATGGCATCCCCACTTAACTTTTCACTAGAATAAGTAATTGAATGTCCATCTTGCAATAAAACAACCCTAATACCCACATTAGATACATCACACTTAATCTCAAAAGATTTTTCAAAATTAGGCATGGTAAGGATAGGTCATTAGTTAGTCTATGCTTAAGGGCAACAAAAGCTTCTTCTTGTTTCTCTCCTCATTTAAAACTCGCATTTTTTTTTTTAACAATTTCATCTAATGGTGCAGCCAAGGTACTAAAATATTTAACATCTCTTGTAAAAACTTGATAAACCATCACCTCACTTTCAATCTTAGCTGTAGGCCATTCTTGGATGACGTTGACCTTTTCCCCATCTGTACTCCTTTAGCATTCACAACAAAACCTAAAAATACCACATGACCACGACAAAAGATGTAGTTTTTCAGATTAGTATATAATTATTCTTTTCTAAGCACATAAAAAAATTGCAAATGTTCAACATGCAACTCAAGATTGATGCTATAGATCATAGTATCATCAAATACATCATAACACATTTACCAATAAACTCTCTTAAAGCATGGTTTATTAATCTTATAAAAGTACTAAGTGCATTAGTCAAACTGAAAGGTATAACCAACCACTCTTACAATCCATATTTAGTTTTAATGGCAGTTTTCATTTCATCACATTCTCTAATACTAATCTGATTATAGCCACTTTTAAGATAAATTTAAGAAAACACACATTCACCATAAAGTTATGCAAGAAGATCATCTAACCTGGGAATTGGATGTTTATACTTGATGGTGATGTTGTTTATGGCTCTACAATTAGAAAACATCCTCCATGAGCCATCCTTTTTTACCACATGGAATCATGCTATCTCTCACCCAACCTTTACTCATCAATGTTGAGACAAGATTGTCTAGAGAAACTAGACTGTCTAGCAACTTATGTTTTAAAGATTAACAAACAAACACTCAAAAAAATATTGATCATAATGTTTAATGGTGACATGTACTAAAGGATAATATTGAATGAAACATGTTCCTATCAGATATAAAAATATAACTAGTGCATTGAATGAGATAAACGTTTATAAAGAATACAATTTTTGAAGTAAATTCTCTCTAAATGAAAGTAGTGTCTCATACAATAGAAATACAATCTATGTAAATTTTGATGCTTAAAAGTTCAACATACAAATATGAAAAGCCATCAAGAGTTTGTCAAGATGAGCTACCTATGATATCCACACTAACGATGTGTTCACATGAACAGATTGTACTATTCATGTACTTTTGCAAGCAACAAATTGAACTCAATTATGTGTTCATTTGAAAAGAAATGCACAAAATGATTTGAAGGAATTTACGGGATAGATCACTTTTCCATCACCCGTAGATGTGGTGAGATTTGGAGGGATTGAGTGTAAAACGTCTAAATTATCCTCTAATTATTATATAATTCCACTTCCAATTATCAAAATAAAAACACGTTTAGCTGACTAAAATGCATTTAGATGAAGAAAATGAAATTTTTTTTAGGCTTATTCGGTTCCAAGCGTATGAAGAAAAACATAGGAACCTGTAATTTGGTTCCCATTTCTTTGTATTCGCTTCCCCATTATTAAGAATTGGTGTATCCGATTCTCAAGCGTTGTATTTGATTCCTAGACATTGTATTTGGTTCCACTATTCTTCGTTGGCTATGATGTACCCTTGTATCTGATTCCTGGCGTTCTTTATTTGGTTCCAGCAAGCTAAAACATGCTTGGATCTTTATTCATCAGATATTGCTCATGTCGTGTAAGTTCTCAATACAGTTAACTTGTTTTGCATGGATGATAGGTGAAAAGGTGTGTACTAATGAAAAATAAATTGTCGCATGATTGAGAAGTCTTGATATTGACTCAACTTGTGGTAACTGGCAATAGTAGTATTGAAGAATGGAATGAGTAGTGAAAGGATTTGGTTGCAAGTGATTAGAAATGAGGTGTTGAGAGAACATGCCAATCTTAGATTGATTTTCCAATTTATTTTCCTAAACTGCAGTTTTGTATATACTAATAGTTACAGTTAGAGGAAATAACTAGAAAATTAATTTTAGAAAACAAGGGTAATATAGTTATACATATTTGTTTTCATGCCATACTTTGTCTATTTTATTTTATGAAAAAATGTTGTTTGACTTCATTTTACAATTTGATAGTTACGTGGTTATAAAAAATTAAATTTTTATATTTATAAAAAAATAAAAAAAATTAACAAAGGATAGTATGAGAATAAATAAATGTTGGTGTTAAAATAACATTGTCCTTATGTTAAAAAAATAATATATTTTAAAAAAAGATTATTTTAATTTATTAAATTTTATTTTTTTTATATTTTAATAATTAATTTTAATTTTTTCTAATAAACATTTTTACAATTAAATATAACATTGTTAAGACTCCGACATGTGCACTGAATCATATCAAGTAATAATAAGTGGTAAAACCAAGTATCGTTTCCATAGAGACTCATAGGCTTAGACTTTCATGTGATTTCTTGATTATTTAAGATTTGACAAAACGAAAATTAGGGTTTATAATGCTAAAACGAAAATTAAACATGCACATGCAAAAGTTGATCAATTGACAGTTGAATGATATGGATGAATTGTGTTGTTGAGGTTTCCGACTTATCCTAATCCACTCTCATATATTTACAAATTCTACTTTTTCATTAATATTAATGTCACTTTCTAATTTACCCTAATCCCAATGTCTTGGTGAAGATAGCTTACTCCTAATTACTAGTTTACAATGTCTTGTCTCCCTAGTAATTGTTCATGCATTACATTCACACAGAAGCTTAACGGTAATCGGTCCTCCTATCCCTATGCCTAGGTAATATTGCTCCCGAGAGAATTCCCTCATGTCTAGACCTACCCATATGTGTCCATAAGGATAAAATCAAAGATCACATTATTAAATGTCTTAAATAAAGCATGCAAATATAATGGAGGAAAAACTCTAACAATTAATAGAATAAAGCATATTAATAAAGCAATAATTCAATATATGAGAGTTTTAATAGGTTTACATCGTTTCCCCAACAACAATGGAGGTTTAGTTCACCATAGACATGTTGAAACTAGATGAAAAGAATGAAAAGATAAACCCTAGATTTGATAGATTGGAGCTCCTGCATCCAAAATCCTCCTCCAAGGGGTGAAATGAGTGTTTTTGCTTCTCCTTCTGTCAAAAGATACCCCTTCTGGTTCGTCCAAGTCAATATATAGCACAAAAAAATATCAAAATTTTTGCCCAGTCCCAAGAGACTGTCGCTCAGCGTTGGTGTACCGCTCAGCGCTGGGTACGACTCTTAGAGACAAAGCTCAGCGTTGACGCCCATGCGTTTGGCAAAGAAAACAGTGAAGAGGCCAGCGCTCAGCAGTGAGTGTGATACTCAAATTCTCCCTTCAGCGTTGGCGTTTGAGCGTTTGACAGTGAATCGCCCTTCAAAACTGGCCCTCAACGCTAGGTCAGTGATAGCGGTCTAAAAACCATTATTTTCATACTTAAATTTGATATCAAATTACACCATTTATGACTTAGAATTAGCTTGGAATCATGCAAATTGCTTAAGTTACAGAGTAAGAAAGTCAAAGTGGGTTTTTTAGGTTTTATGCTTTATTTCTCTTGTTTTGACAGGATTTATCAGGAGTTTGATGAAGGAAAGGAAAGAAGAGAAGTGTTGGATGCAAAAGAAGGTGGAAAATTGAAGAAAACTAGAACCGCAGTGTTAACAAATTGGCGAGTGTACCAAATTGTACAAGTAATATAAATGGTAAGACCAAGTATCGTTTTCCCAAGAGACTCGAAAGGCTTTCTCGTTCACGTGAATTAAAATAATAAGACTTGAAAATAAAAATTAATAAATTGGATTTGAGAACAAAAATATTAACATGCAAAATAAAGTTGATTCAATTGACAAACGAAAACAATGGATGAATGGATGTTGTTGGGGGTTTACAGTTTCATCTAATCTGCCCTCTCTTATCTACTCCTCTTGAATATTAGTTTGATTGATTAATTGTTATGCAACTTTCTTAGCCTACCCTTAACCCGATCCCTCGGCGAAAAGAGCCTAATATTAACTACTGGCTTGCTATCCCTAGCCTCCCCTAGCAATTAATACAGCCTTATAAACGGAAGTTAAAAGAAATTGATCGTCCTACCCCTATCCCTAGGTGGTATTGCAAAATCAAGGAATTACTCACCAGTTCATGTCATTACTGTACGTCCCCATATCAATAAAGACAAACATCAGTTACTGAATGAGTTAAACGATAAAGGCCTTAAGCATAGATGATAACCCAACAATTATCAATCAAAACATATGGAGACCATATAAATAATCAAGAGTTTCAATAAAAGAGAGTATCAAAAGATTACATTGTTTCCCCCAACAACAATAGGGTTTAGTTCACCATAGACATGGTGAAACTAGATGAAAAATGGAAGAAGAATGGAAAAGCAAACACTAGAAAAGATGAAAAGGAGCCTAAGCATCCAAGAGATCCTCTCTAGAGAGCAAAATCAGGTCTGGCCGTTCTCCCTTGTCAAAAGAATGACTCTAAATTCGAAATAGGGGTATATATAGGTGAGGAGCACAGCAGAAAACAGGCCCAAGCCCAACGGACCACCGCCCGACGGTTTAAGTGTGCCGCCCGGCGGTTTCCCATAATCCTCCAAGCCGCCCGGCGGCAATCGCCACCGCCTGGCGGTTTCCCTCAGATCCGCCCAACGCCAACGCTCATGCCTACTCCTCGTCCTAGGCCGCCCAACGGTTTAAGTTGCCGCCGGGCGGTGCGTCGACTCTTCAAATCTTCAATTTTTTGCTCTTTTTCTTGAGTCTACAACCTTTATCTTCAGCTCCATTCTTCATTTCCTCAAAATAGCTACAAAACAATGCAAAACAAGCATAATATCGCTAAAAACAACTTTCGACTCTCTACAGATTCATTTATTGAGTTTTGCTTGATTCTAAGCTCATTCCAAGTAGTAAAGGGCGTAATTAGGTCTAAAATGACATATGAAAATAATTGTTTTTCAACCTTCATCATGCAGTCACCATGGGGTGGTGAAACCACCGCCGGGCGGTGTAACCTTCAATGCATCCACTGCCATGCGTTTAAGGGGCACCACCATGGGGTAAAGTCAAGTACCGCACTCACTGTCGGGCGGCGCTATCCACCGCCGGGAGGGTGGACTCTTCAATGGCTTCTTTGGAGGACGCTCAAGCGGCAACACTGAGGGGTGGGCCAAGTGTCGCGCATACCGCCGGGCGGTGTAACCCACCGCTAGGTGGTGTAGTTATGGGCCTGGGCTAAATTTAAGTTATTTTGCTAAGTTATAAATAGATTTGCACGAACCAGAGCAACTATCTTTTGCCAGAAGAAGATGCAGAAACACCTTTTCTCACCCCTTGGAGGCGAATTTTAAATGTGAAGGCTCCAACCTACAATTCTAGGGTTTATCTTTTCATTATCTTCATTCTTTTCATCTAGTTCACCATGATAATAGTGAACTAAACCCCTTTCTTGTAGGGGAAAACGATGTAATCCTTTGAAACTCTCATATATCGAATTGTTCTTCATTCATATGCTTGATTTCATTATTCGTTAGAGTATTTCCTCTATTGTAATTCATGCTTTGAGATAAGACATTATTCAAATGCATGCTCTTTGATTATCTGTATGGAAACGTTTGGGTAGTCTAGATCTTGGGAGATCTCTTGCGAGCAATATTACCTAGACATAGGAATAGGAGGCCCAATTGTTTTAAGCTTCTATGCACATTAAAATAATGCACAAATAATTACTAGGGAGACTAGACATAGTAAAATAGTAATTAGGAGTTGGCTTTTTTCACCAAGACATTGGGATTAGGGTAATTTAGAAAGTTGCATTAACAATAATGAAAGAGTAGAATTATTAAAGATATATGAGAGTGGATTAAGAGGATTCGTAAAGCCCAACAACATTATTCATCCATATTACATTCAACTGTCAATTGATAAACCATTTTGCATGCATATTTCAATTTTCATTATTTCCATATAAAAACCTTAATTTTCGTTTCATCAAGTCATAAGAAATCAAATCACAGGAAAGTTTAGGCCTAAGAGTCATTTGGGAGACGATACTCGGTCTTACGATTTTATTACTACTTGATACGATCTGGTGTACTTGCCAGACCTTAACCAAGTTTTTGGCGCCGTTACCGGGGACTCATTGGTTTAACTATTCAAGTAGTGTGATTATTGATTATCTTTAACTTGACTTTTTTTTATGTTTACTTTTATCTTTGTTCTAATAATTGTTTTCTAGGTTTTGTGTTTAATGTTTGCAGGACGCAATTTGGACAAGAATTTGACCATACGGGCACTCAATTCAATCAAGATAATCTCAACCATTAGGGGAAACCTCATTCAAGCATAAACCTAAGTCAATATGGAAGTTATTGTACAAATTAATAGATCGTTACAACAATTACGACAACAGGTATCAGTTTTGTGTGAGAAAATCAATAGGTTGGAGGAGATGTTGGAACAAATTATGCAAATTTTCATCTCTGATCACAAAAATAGGGAAGCGACATTCAAAAGGATGAAGATGAAGATTCGTTACTTAACTGAGAAATTGGATTCTAGGGTTAATGCTGAAGTTAACCCTAAAGATGAATGTCAAGCCATTATCCCTGAAAGTGATAAGGTTGTTGATGAGGAAAAGGTACAGAGATATGAGAAAAAGATAGAGGAGATAAAAATAGAAAGGTTTAGTGAGGAAGATAAAGATGAGGAGGAAGAAAAAGAGTGGTTGAGAGAAAAGGAAAAAAATAGAAAATGTGTGAAAAAAAGAAGAAAGCAAGAAAAAATAAAAAGAGGAAATTGAGAGAAAAGAGGAAGAAAGGAAGAAAGAAAGGATCATATGAAAAACCCCTTCCTCATCAAAAGAAATATCATAGGAAAGAAAAGAAGTTTAAGTGCCTTATGGAGATCTTCAAGAAATTGGGGATTAAAGTTCCTATGATTGAGACATGGAAACAGGTGCTTTGTGTTCTCAACTTTCTGAAGAAATTCAGCAGAAAGAAGAAAAAGAAAAGAATATCAAGCAAGGAGAATGTCAACACCTATTGGTAGGTGCTTGAGCTTTATGAGTAATAACAGCATCTACTGATGGATGTTGTACAACATCTACTGAGGGATGCTACTTGATTATGTATTTATTGAAGGATATAGGGAGGTACACCTACTGATGGGTGATGGTAAGATTTGCACTTACCGATAAGTGCTAGAAAAGTTTGGCTCAGGTTCGTGACGTTAAGCAAGCGCTACATGGGAGACAACCTAGTTGATTGATTTGTTGCATGTTTTAATTTTGTTCTAGTTGTATATGTGAGTCAAGTGATTGGGAAGTGCATGAAAATTAAATCTTGAAAGTTGAATTTGAAGGTTAAAGGGTTAGAAACATTTTAAAAAAGAAAAAAAGGCACAAGGTGTAACTCGCACACACCGCTGGGTCGTGGCATCGTTGAGGGGTACACGTGTTTTAAAATTGGGCTTGGTTTCTTTAGCTCATTGTGTGATTTTTATACCCCTTAGGGCTCACCTAAGCGGTCCATATCAGATCCCTAACCTCTTTTTCACTTTCAAACACTTTTTCAAAGCTTTCCTAACACTTCTCCTACCATCTCTTCTATTGAAAACCCATTCTTCATCACTTTGGAACTCATTCCACCATCAAAGTTTGGGGTTTCTTAAGAGCATTGCATTAGGGCTTTACTCATCATCAAAATTCAAGCATTTTGCACACATTTGAGGAGTCTCCACCCAAGTAAATCACACATTATGCTTTTGGGGTTTTAAAGATACGAATTTGATAGAAAGGGGTGTAGAAGCATGAGATTTTAGGGCTTTTGATTTCTTATGCATGATTTGAAGAAATTGGAACTGTGTTGCACTGATTAAATTGCATGATTGATTATTGGAATTGTTTGCCTAGCAGTTTGTTGTTTTTTGCTTCTTTGACTGACAGGTAGCGCTGAGGGGTCTTATTAAGCCCTTAGCACTGATTAATGGTGTTATTGGATGTGTTTTGATGTTTGCTAACACGTAACATGTTTGGCTTTGGCATTTGGAGTTCTGTTTAATGTAGGAATGACTTCTTCATCAGGGAAGAGAGTGAACACCATAGGAAGTAAGAGAAGAGAACCAGATAGGTTCTATTCTCACAAGTTCCTTTAGAAGAGGCATGAGCAAGTTGGACCCCGGACTATGCTCCTCCGTTTGGACAGGAGCTTGAGGGAAGAAACTGGGAAAGATTGGTGACTTACCCTGCTCCTACCAACAAAGCAGTGGTGAAGGAATTTTACACGAATGCCAAACCATTAGAGAATTCTCACTTCATGGACTGTATGAGTTACGTAAGAGCAAGGTTATCAAGTATGATCTTGATATAATTAACAGGTTTCTAGAGGCTGAATGGGAAGGTGAGCAGGGCCAGTACGAGTTGAATATCAAAGCAGGCACTGATTTTGAGGACATGGAGAGAACACTATGCGTTCCTGGTGGGCACTTTTACAGGAATCCATATGGAGTTGCAATCCACATAAAGAGGTTTAATTTGACTCCCCTGGTGCAGTATTGGATGGCATTCACGCATGCCAATGTGACTTCGTGCTCTCATATTTCTGACATTAACATGAAAAGAGCCATGTTTATGTACTGTGTACTGAAAGGCATGAGCATCAACATTGGTCAGGTGACAACAAATGAAATTTGAGCTGTGTAGTCACCACTAACACCAAAGCACCATTGGGCCATCCTTCTTTGATCACAAAGCTATGCCATGCAGCTAGGGTGGATACATATTCTCCACCTTTTGAGTGCCCTAGGAAGGCTATTGATGAGGCCTATTATAGACAGTTCTGTGGAGAAGTAGAGGCAGCTCAGGCAGGACCACAGAGGTGTGCTAGGAGGAGAGCTCCACCACCTCACGCCCAGGGAGATGCACCAGCTCATGATGCTGAGTCGTTTCAAATGAGAGACATGAATATGTCTTTGATGGAGTCTAGACTGGAGGCACTTCACGGGGGGTAGATGGCCACTGCTGAGATGATTGTGAGCTTTTATGATACACCCCCTGCACACAGGTGGACGATAGATAAGTTCAACAATGTGATGACTTGGCCAGAGCAGGCACATGGGAGTAGATCTGGAGCAACTGATGCTCCAACCATGGAGGAGGATGATGAGGACAATGATGATGATGACTTTAAGGATGCTAAGGCTGGAGAGGAGGATTTTGATGACAACATGCGATGAGGAGCATCTATGGCATCTACTGATGGATGCCAACTATAGTTGAACCGAATTTTCTTATCTTTTACTTTTGTTTTCGATTTTGAATTCTTGGTATAAGTTTGCTTTTGTTGATTAGTGCAAGTTAATGTACATGGTCTCAAACTTTTCTATTATGATGGTTTGACTGTTTGATTGCATGAGATAAGTGCTTGATGATGCTTGCTATTGAATGATGATTGAAATTGCCATATGCTGATACACAGGTAAAGTTTTCACTAGTTATGTGAACAAATGCATGATGACTTGTGATTGTGATTATGATGCTAAGCAGGGTATTTGTCTAGAATGATTGGAATGATATTGATCTTATGAGTGAGGTTTAAGCTTTATAGTTTGTACTGATATAATGGCTATTTACTTGAAAGCATGAATGATTTTGCCTGAGTTATGATTGATTGAATTACATGTATGTGTCATATGATAAAGGTCGTTTTTGAATAAACCCTTTTTCTAGACAAATGAAATTTTTGTCCCACTTGAAAAAAAGAACATTTTAAGTTCTACCATTTTGAACCTAAGCCTTAAACAGGATGTGAAAAGCCTTGCTTTGAAAATCTTTGCCATGAGTTAGGTTGAGAAAAATTTTGTGGTATTGTTAAAGGTTCAAGTTTGGGGTTGTGTGGAAAATTAAAACAGAAAAAAATAGCCATTGAGCTAATGTGTTGAATGAAAATGCATGAGAAAAGAAAGAAAAGATAGAAAAGATAAGCATGAAAAGAAAAAGCTTAATGTGAAGAAAAGGGAAAGTTGAGAATGATTGAGATTGGTAAAAATAGAGTTTGTGCTTGAACCATGATTGTTTGAATGACTCTTTTAACTCAAGGATTTTGTGATCTAGAAAAACCAATTTTCCTTGTAGCCCAACCACATTATAAGTCTTGAAAAGTCCTTGTGATGACATGTGTATGTAATGATGTTTGATTATGGCAAATGAATGCCAATTTTGTTCTATGTTACATGTGGATAGTAAAGGGAAGAAATGTCCTTTTGAAAAATTTAGTGATTGAGTGAAACGCCTTGTCTGGTGAGGAATAATTCCATG
Organism: Vigna radiata var. radiata; assembly: GCF_000741045.1. Classification (NCBI taxonomy): domain Eukaryota; kingdom Viridiplantae; phylum Streptophyta; class Magnoliopsida; order Fabales; family Fabaceae; genus Vigna; species Vigna radiata. Next base: position 8,021,918 of record NC_028355.1, read on the forward strand.
AATCTGTGAGTATATATGTGCTTAGCTAATGGATCATTCATGAGTTAGCATCTGTTGAATTTTATTTTGTGAAGAACACTATGATGGTTTGATTTGAAGCATATGTGCATCTTGATTAAATTCGATGAGCTGACTTAAGTTATGACTTGTCTTGAGATATTGTTTTGGAAAAGGTTGAACCATTGTGATTAAATGTAAAAGACTAAGTTGCATTTTGTTTTCTTGAGGACAAGTAAAGTTCTAAGTTTGGGGTTGTGATAATGTTAAGACTCCGGCAAGTGTACTGAATTGTATCAAGTAATAATAAGTGGTAAGACCAAGTATCATTTTCCCAAAAGACTCACGACACTAAACAATTGTGCTTTTGCTTAACCAATCAAGACTATAAGAACAATATTTTGGGTTTTTAAATGCAAAATAATAAAAGTAAATATGCCTGCAATTTGATTGATCAATTGAGGTTAAACACAAAAAGTGAATGGATGATGTTGATAATATGAGATGAATATGGTACTAGGATTTAAATTTCACCTAATCACTCTCATCCATAAACGAAATCATCTTCTTCATTATTGTTAATGCAACTTTCTAAATTACCCTAAACCCGATGTCTCGGCGAAGAGAGCCTACTCCCAATTACTAATTTACTATGTCTAGTCTCCCTAGCAATTAGTCATGCATTTCAATGCATAGAAGTTTAAAGCAATTGACCATCCTATTCCTATATATAGGTAATATTGTTAATGAAGAGAATTCCACAGATCGTGATTTGTAGATATCTCATGATATCAATCTTAGGGAGAGAAGAGGAGAGTTGTCACCTTCCCCAAATCCAACATCCCTAAGAGTGCGATATCTCCTCATGATACTTAAAAATCATAAGATTTATGTCAAGCATTTGAGTAAAGAAGAATGTCTCTAACAATTAATGAAAGAAGCATATATATATATATATATATATATATATAATAATCAATTCAAATACAAGAGAGTTTAGAGGTTAGTTCTCCATCGTCGTTGTAGAACTAGGTGTATAATGGAATAGAAGAGATAAAACCCTAGAAAGAGAAAAGGAGAGTTGTCAAATCCCCAAATCTGCCCGCTGTTGACTCACTGGCAAGAGATCCTCTCCAGAGAGTGAAAATTAGGTCTGGCCGCCCTCTTCTGTCAAAAGAATGAGAATGAAATCGTAATAGGGCTATTTATAGCTGAGGAGCATCACAGAAAACAGGCCCAGGCCCAGTGGACAACCGCCCGACATCACACTTATGCCGCCCGGCGGTTTGCCCATTATCGCGCCACTGCCCGGCACCAGGGGTCCACCGCCCGGCGGTTTGCCCTTAATCGCAAATCCGCCCAGTGTCCACGCCAGGTGCCTCCTCCTCGCATTGGATCGCTCAACGGTGAATTTTGTTGTGGGACGGTTCCTAGACTCTTCTTTTCTTCAGTTTTCTTCCTCTGTCTTGAGTCTAAGACCTCCATTTACAATCCCCATCTTTACTTTCATCACAATTGCTACAAAACAATGCAAAACAAGCATAATACCGCTAAAAACAAGCTTTTGACTCTCAACTGACTCATTTATTGGGTTTTACTTGATTCTAAGCTCATTCTAAGTCTTAAAGGGTGTAATTTGATCTAAAATGATATATGAAAATAACTGTTTTTCAATCCTTATCACCCTCAAAGGGGTGAAAAGTGTGTTTTTGTGCCTAAGCCATTAAAAGATACATTCTCTAAGACGTTCTAGTATTTAAATAGGACAGAAAAATAACAGAAAACGAGTCTAGGCCCAAAACAGATCATAAAAATGACAAAAAAACTGGCCCAGATCCACGAAAATGGCACTCAACGTTACATTATCGCTCAACGGTAAGTGCGGCACTCAACCGATGCTCAAGGGTGGCGCTCAGGCGCAAAACAGTGAAAAGTGGCGAAAACTGGCACTCAATGTGTGAATTCCATCCAGTATTGTGCTAGTGGTGTCAAATTAGCCCTCTTGATGTTAATAACAACACCACTCAGATTCCTATGAAAGTGCCCTCCAGACATGCAAAGTGCTCTCTCTATGTCATCATAGTCAGTGCCTTCTTGAACATTCAAAGAATATTGGCATTGTTCACCTGTCCACTTTGTTTCTAGAAATATCAGGATTGTTTCAGGATCATACCTTATAACCTTCCCACGCACATAGCTCATGTAATCCATAAAATGAGATCCAAATGGCTTGGCATTGGCATAAAACTCTTTCACCACAGCTATATTTGTAGAGGCAGGATATGTGACCAGTTTTTCGCAGTTTCTTCCTTCCAGTTTCTATCCAAGCTGTGGAGCTAATTCTGTTGTGCAACCTACCTTCCTCTCCATTAATAGGCGTCTCTCCTGGACAAGGAGGTGATGCTTCTTATGTTTCATAGATATGAACCTGTTAGAATAAAATCTATCTAGTTCCCTCCTCTTGGTTCCAATGGTCATGATTCTTTTACTAGAAGAGGAAGCCATTCCTGCATCAAATACATGTTACAAAACCAAAGAAAACCTCATTAAGTGTTAGCAAAACAAAAACCTCGTTCCGAAACCAATTCCCATCAATGCTGAGGGCTAAACAGAACCCCTCAGCGTCAGCTGCACTGAACATTCAAGCACATGCACAATCTGTCAAGCTAGTGATCTACGCTAACCAGCGCTCAGCAGTGGCGACGACAGTTTTACCAAATATTTCCTAAGTGCATCTAATCTCCACCCACATGCAAAATAACTCATTCCAGCACTCAATCATACATTTTAATCGGTCCAAACATCAATTATTTCACTTAATCATGCATAAAAATCAAAAGCCCTAATCTTTCATGCTTGAACAACCATTCTTATACCAATTCTTGCTATGGAAACCCTAAAATGTAAAATGTATGACTTACTTGGGTGGAGAGACCTTGAATGTGTTCAAAGTGCTTGTTGATTGATGAGGAATGAGACCCAAATGCAATGATCTCAAGAAAACCCCAAACTTTGATGGTGGAAAAAGTGAAAAAGTGGTGGAGAATAGGTTTTTTAGAAGTGGGATGAAAGGAAAAGTGAGGAGAATGACTTGGATAGTGTTAGAGAGTCAAAAAGGAGAGTAAAGGTCGAATGCGGAGCTTTGGATGAAGCCTAGGGAGTGTTAAAAACGTGCAATGGGCCAACACCGCTCAACCCAACTTTAAAATGCCCAATTCAGATCTATAGCGCCATCGCTCAATACTAGGTACCACTGAGCGATGGGCGCGATTTATGTTTTCCCCCTTTTTGGCTTGCCCTAAGCGTCATCTGACCAAATTCCTTCAAATTCAACTCTCAAAGTTAGAATTTCATGCAATTTCCCTTCACTCTACTCACATATGCACTAAAACAAAATTAAAACATGCAAAAATAAATCAAACAACTGGGTTGCCTCCCAGGTAGTGCTTATTTAATGTCACGTGCCTGACCCAAACCTTTGTGGCACTCGTCAATAAGTGCAAGTCTTACCAACACCCATAAGTAGGTGTACTTCTTGTATCCCTCACTAGATACTTAAACTTTCTAGCATCCCTCAGTAGATGCTACCCAATAGACAATGTTCAAAAATATCCAAAATTACAAAACCAAAATAAAAAAAAAATTAATGTTTACAAGTGATGAGTGGTTATTTCTTGAACTATATTTAGTTTATTGCACTTAAATAAACCAGGGAATTATGTTTAATTGTTTGTTATTTCCCCGTTTTCCGAATTCTGCTTAATTTGGTCGGAAATTTGTAATTGTGCTAATTTGGGTTTTCTGAGCTGATTAAGTGTATTTTGGTTGCAGGGAAATTTTGGGAAACATCAATTGGAGCATTAGGGATGGTGGCATAATTATTCAAGACTCAACATTTAGCCATTTTCATTTTTATAAAGTTGTGTTTTCGTTTTTTTTAGAAACCTTAATTAGATTAAATGCATTTGGGCCCTTTTGTGGCAAATTTTGTAGAAGCCCAATGGTGGGACACTTGGCCTAACCCTAGGGTTTCTTTTAGGAGGTGGACCCCACCTATTTTGAAGGGGAAAGGATTGTTTAGGGCAAATTGCCGAGACACTCACTACAACTCTCACATTCCACACTTTTGCTTTAGCCTTTGCATGTATGAACTCTCTCTTGGGAGCCTTGGGTGCCATTTTCGTTTTTGATGCTTGAATGGATAAAGATCACGTTTTTCTTCTTCTAATGTTTGCAACAATGTTTGTTCTTGTTTGATGGAATGAAGCTCTACCATTCCTCTCTTTAGATTTTCATTTTGAAGGTTGAATGCTTGAGTTTGGAGCTTCTTCTTTGCTTTTTCATGGTGGTTTCTTTGATGGAAGGGAGACCCATTGTTCATTTCGGTTTCCTCATCATTTTGCTGCAGTGAATTCGAATTTATCTTGAGTTTCTTGGTTTGGAGGATGAAAATGGAGTTGTTGTCAATTTGGTAGTGAAAAAGGCTTAAGTTGGTGCATGGGTATTGTATTCTTGAGCCATTTTCTTCTAGCATTTTGTTTTTGATGTNGGGAAACAAATTTTGAGCTGGACTTTGTGCTTGATGATGGTGGTTGGATGGTATTGCATAGGAAGCATAGGGGTTTGGTTTTATTTGGGTCAAAAAGTTGGAACTTTGGGTTCTTGGTGCAGCATTCTCGGTTTGGAGCTGGAAGAAACAATTTGGATGTTGGTTTGTTGAAGAAAAAAAACGAAATTGGAAGTGGAGAAGGAAGAGAGAAGGTGCATTCAATTTTTACCCGATTTGGCCAAGCACAAAAGATGCTCATTTTCACTCTAGGAATGTTTCCACTTTTGTCTTTGCTTTTAGTGAAGAATTTCTTCCAAGAATGAGAAGGATTGGTGTGGTCTTTTTGCTTTGACTTTGCTTACATGGCATCTTGGATGAAGCATCCAAAGTATCTTCCATTTACCCATTGGTTTGAAGCAATTTTTGTGGCCATTTCTCTCTAGCTCACGTAAGTTTGGTGCCTTGGTGTGTGGGATTCCGAATTTTGCTGCATGGAAAGGGAGGAAAGCATGGTTTTATGGTGTGTTTAAGGCATATGTTTGTTGTCTTGAAGTATGGAGCACATGNATAAGAAGTCAACACACCTTGCATGTTCATTTAAGGAAGAAAAGTCAAAATTGAAGTTGGGCCTTGGTGGACTAGGAGCTCATGGCCCAAGGGGGTTTCTTAAGCTATTTGCACCTTTTAATTTCAATTGGTAGATGAATATTGATCACATAATTGATAGATGAAAAAGCATGTTTAATTATCTCTTTGTTTTGCATTAATTTGCATAGTAGGATTAGTTGCATTTGATTCCTCTAATTTAGTGTTGCATTTTATAGTTTTACTTGTGTTTAGATAATTGTTTGTTGAAATGTTGGATTTAACATTTTATTTTACCATGATGTTTTCTAACTTACTCAGTTGAGTTTAATGTCCATTTGTTTTAATTTAGTTATTCGCATTCGCAAAAACACTTTTCAAACCCCCCCCTTTTGTGTTAGACTTAACTCTGAACCACAGTTGGTCCTTGAGAGACGACCTAGGGGTCATTCCCTAGCATTATACTGCATTTCTAAATTGCAATTAAATTTGTATGGGCCGCGACACGCATCAACAAGTCACTGGGGTGCCTCCCAGCAAGCGCTTTTTTAACGTCACTAGCGTTACCCAATAAAGCTCAAATTCCATCCTTCATGTTGGTGTCTTCTTTGCCATCATCACACCAACTAATCAATTGTGTTCGATCCACCTTTTTGACTCTCCTAGAATATGGAGCTTCACTTTCTATCACTTCATTCCCTTTGAAATCTTTCACAACCCAAAGCTTCTCCTTAAATCTCACAGGCATCCCAAACTTGAATTGTGCATTGCTGAAGGTTGAAAAATAGTTATTTTCATATGTCAATTGGGACCAAATTACACCCTTTAATACTCGGAATGAGCCTAGAATCAAGCTAAACTAAATAAATGAGTCTGAAGAGAGTCAGAAGCTGTTTTTAGCGATTTTATGCTTGTTTTGCATTATTTTGAAGCTAATTTGAGAAAAGTAAAGAATGGAGTTGAAGATACAGGTCGTTGACTCAAGAAAAGAGTAGAAAAATGAAGATTTGAAGAGTCGACGCACCGCCCGACGGTTTAAGTGTGCCGCCAGGCGGTCCAGGACGAGGAGAAGGCATGACGATTGACGTTGGGCGGACCTGAGGGAAACTGCCCGGCAGTGGCGATTGCCGCCGGGCGGTAGGGCGATTTGTGGCAAACCGCCGGGCAGCACACTTATACCGCCCGACGGTGGCTCGCTGGACTTGGGCCCGTTTTTTATGCGCTCCTCACCTATATATACCCCTATTGCGAATTCAGAATCATTCTTTTGACAGGGGAGAACGACCAGACCTAATTTTGCTCTCTGGAGAGGAGTTCTTGGATGCTTAGGCTCCTTTTCATCTTTTCTAGGGTTTGCTCTTCCATTCTTCTTCCATTTTCCATCTAGTTTCACCATGACTATGGTGAATTAAACCCTATTGTTGTTTGGGGAAACAATGTCATCTTTTGATGCTCTCTTTTATTGAAACTCTTAATTATTTATATGGTCTCCATATGTTTTGATTGATTATTGTTGGGTTATCATCTGTGCTTAAGGCCTTTATCCTTTAACTCATTCGGTATATTGATGTTTGTCTTTATTGATATGGGGACGTACAGTAATGACATGAACTGGTGAGTAATCTCTTGATTTTGCAATACCACCTAGGGATAGGGGTAGGACGATCAATTGCGCTAACTTATGTTTATAATGCGGTATTAATTACTAGGGGAGGCTAGGGATAGCAAGCCAGTAGTTAATATTAGGCCCTTTTCGCCGAGGGATCGGGTTAAGGGGAGGCTAGGAAAGTCGCATAACAATTGAATCAATCAAACTAATATTCGAGGGTAGTATGTAAGAGAGAGCGGAATAGATGAAATTGTAAACCCCCAACAACATCCATTCATCCATTGTTTTCGTTTGTCAATTGAATCAACATTTATTTTTGCATGTTAATATTTTTGTTCTCAAATCCAATTTATTAATTTTTATTTTTCAAGTCTTATTATTTTAATTCACGCGAACGAGAAAGCCACACGAGTCTCTTGGGAAAATGATACTTGGTCTTACCATTTATATTACTTGTACGATTTGGTACACTTGCCAATTTGTCAACATGCATCCTCTAGGTCGAAGTGAATCGCCCCTCCTTTATCAACTTTCTCTTCTTCCTTTACCTGCATTAAGACACAATTATTACTTTTGTTAACCGCCTTTGCAGATTTAAATCTAGCCACTGGTGCATCCTTCTTTGAAGCTTTGTGACTAATCTTCTTTACTCGAATCTACTTCTGTTTAAAGACATCACAGATCACCTTGTCTTCTTGGTCTTTAAGCATAATTACCCCATCATCAACATTGCTGATTACTTAGGCCATCTTCATAACCGGCCTTCCAAGAATGATTGGGATCTTGTCATCCTCCTTCATCTCTTTCACCACAAAGTCAACCAGGAATTCAAGTTTTTCAATGCGAATCAAAACATCCTCCACCACACCACAGGGTTTCTTTGGTGATCCATCCGCCATGAGCAAGGAAATCTTTGTTGGCTTCAATGTAAGACCACCAATCTTCTTCAGCATAGATAGGGGCATCAAGTTAATACTTAACCGTAAATCAAGTAAGGCTTTTCGCTATTTTCACACTCCCAATGGTGGAAGGAACTGTAAAATTTCCTGGATCCTTCACTTTTGGAGGGTGTTCTTTCTTCAAAGAGTCACTACAACCTCCATGTTCATTAGTAGCTTTGTCCTCAAGATCTATCTTTCCTCCAAGATACTGCTTTATACGCCTTGCATAGACTGGAATTTGTTGAAGTGCTTCAGTCAACGGTATATTAATCTCCATTTGATTGAAGATTTCTCTACAACGCTCACACTTTCTCTCTTCTCTCTTATGCCCCTTTGGGTAAGGAAGAACTATCTCATCTTTCTCAATTTTTTTGTCTTTTTCAATTTTTCTCTCTCCCCTCTTCTCTTCTTCTTTTTCTATCTCACCCTAAAAAATTTCTTCTTTTACCTCTCCCTCTTCAATCATACTCACCACAACCTTAGAATCTTCTTTAGGGTTAACTTCAGTATTACCCCCAAATTGATTTTTCTCCTTGTCCTCCACCCTCTTGACTAGTTGACTAATCTGCATCTCTATATTGCTGAAGTTTGCGTTGTCACTCTTGACTTTGGAGTCATACACCTTCAAAAATTGTTCAAACTTCTCCTCAAAACTGCTAACTCTTTCAGTCAAAGCAGATACTTGCTGCCATAGTGGTGGTGGCTGTTGTGGTCTGTTGAATTGGCCTCCTGCTTGTCTAGCTTGACTATTCTGACTTTGCCAAATGCTTGGGTGATTTTTCCAACCTTTGTTGTAATTACCTTGATTGAAATTACCCTGGCAGTATTGGAATTGATTGCCCATGTAATTTTATTCTTCTTGGGGCTCCTCTGGATAACCACATTGACCATTGATATGGTCACCACCACAACGATCACAAAGTTGTTGTTGCACCTGTGAAATATTCTTCAGCTCTTTAGGCAGTTGAGCAATAGTCCTTGCCAGATTCTCCAATTGTTGAGTTATAAGCTTGTTCTGTGCAAGCAAGGCATCTTTAGTAGGGAATTGATGAACTCCCCTTTTTTGAAGTAGCACACCCCTTTCACTATGAGTTTCATTTTCGTTAGCTGCCATATTTTCTATCAACTCATAGGCTTCCTCAGCAGTATTGCATTTGATATTACCTCCAGCTGAGGCATCTAACATAAGCTTTGTCTGAGTGCCATGACCTCCAAGGAATGTAAGGATTGTTTTTGTATCATCAAAACCATGTACAAGCGTCTTTCTCAATAAGCTTTTATATTTGTCCCACGCCTGGCCTAGGGTTTCTTCCATGCCTTGCCTGAAAGAAGAAATCTCCATATTACCTTTGTTGATTTTCGACTGTGGAAAATATTTGTTCAAGAATTTAGCCACCACAGTCTCCAAGGTTGTAAGGCTATCCTCTGGGAAAGAATTTAACTACAGTTTAGCATTGCCTCCCAATGAGAAAGGAAACAAGCTAAGTTTAATCGCTTCATCCGGCACACCGTTGAGTCCAACTCTTATCTACTTCAACTTCCTTCATTCAATTTCAGATAAAACTTGTCAATTCATGAGAAATCCAAGCATAAAACCAAGAAAACAATCTTTGACTCTCTTATTCTTAACTTCAAGCAAAATTCTTGATTTCAAGCTAATTCTAAGTCATAAAGGGTGTGTTTAGTATCAAATTTATGTGTAAAAATAATGATTTTTGAACTTTTATCAAACATTAACAATTATCATTTTATATTGTTTTTATAATTAGGAGTATTTTGGTAATCTTACATTTCTACAACTTAAACAATTTTTTTATCTGTCACATCGGTTAAATCCTACATTAATTCTCACAAACTTCACTTCCAAATCCACTCTCACTTACCTCCAAATCCACTCAAATAAACAACAACTAATTAACCCTCAAATCTTCTCAAATTCATCCACACACTCTCCCCCAAATCATTCCTCCAAAGTAAACACACCCTAAACACCACCAGAAGATGCATAATTATCTGATATCTTAAACATGTCCAATGCATAACATACATAAGGTGTCAAACGCTATAGAACGCTCAACGGAACATCCTATCAGCATAATGTTTTAACAAATGTTGTAGCATATGAAAATAGCTCTGCTAAATGTGTCTGAATGATGTACCTAAGCCTAGACGGCTTATGAAACAAAAAAGTTATAAGATCATATCATACCAAACGTTCTGCCTTCGAACAATGCATTTATCAAAATGTGTTGGTGTTAACGGATTGGCAAGGGTACCAAATCCTATAGAGTAATAATAAATGGTAAGTCTGTTGACGGATTGACAAGTGTACCAAATCGTACAAGTAATATAAATGGTAAGACCAAGTATCGTTT
>NC_028355.1:8033984-8037145 GCF_000741045.1 Vigna radiata var. radiata
TTTGGGTGAAAATTTGGCTAGAGAAGGGTTTTCGAAAATGGCCTTGATCATATGACATTCACATGCAATTCAATCGATCATCAAGATTAAGGCATATCATCCATGTTTTCTTGCAAACAATACATGCAACAATAAAAACTCTGGAGCTCAAAATCTCACACACATGCTTCCTCACACACAATTCATTCATACACCATGCCTAGCATCATGACCACAATCATAAATTCATCACCCATCTATTTCCTGGATATCAACATGCATTACAACTAAATTTTCTTTCACATTAAATAATCATCAAATAGATCCATCATGCACATCAGTTAGTCAAACATTTTCAAAACAAGTAATAAAGCCAAGAATACACACCAAAATTAAAATTCAACCTATTCTAGGAAATTAAAATGCAAAAGTGTAAGAAGAAATTCTAGGTTGCCTCCTAGTAGCGCTTGTTTAACGTCGCGAGCCTGACCCAAACCTGGTTGGCACTTGTCAGTAAGTGCACTTCCTTCCATCACCCATCAGTAGGTGTACCGTCTGGATATCCTTCAGTGGATACCAAAAATTTAGCATCCCTCAGTAGATGCTACCCAAGAATTGTTCACAAAATTCCAAAAAGTACAAGTTCCAACAAAGAATAAAACAAAAATCGGAAAAGAAAATTGTTCATAAAAATACAAAATTTGATTTCCACAAATTCAGCTCTTCTTCTTCACGTTGGGATTTTCATCATCCCACCGGCTCACTTTTCTTTGGTCCACCTTCTTGATCACGTTTGAGTATGGTCTTTGAATCTCCACCATTCCTTTTTCCTCCAACTCCTCAATCCGGACAATTGCATTTTCCACCAGTCCAACTGGTTTCTTCCTAGACCCATCTGCCACTGTCAAGATCACTTTGGTAGGCTTTAATTCTATCCCTCTAATCTTCTTAAAATCACTGAGAGGCATCAAATTAATGCTTGATCCTGAATCAATCAAAGCTTCTCCTAAATCTACATCATTTACGACACAAGGAAGAGTCAAAGCTCCTGAGTCCTCTAGTTTCTGCGGATGGTTCTTCTTCCTGGGTTTAACCAACTGCTCTTGATTTTCTTCATAAGCTAGATCAATTAACTTCCCCAGATAGTATCTGATCCTCTCATCATATTCAGAAGTTTGCGAAGATGTTCTAGGATTAATGGGTGCCTTATTAAGAATATTACGGAGTGATTCTTTAATACCTTCCTTCTCTTTTTCTCTTTCTGCTTTCTTCTCTTCGCATTTCTTATGCTCATTATGTATCCTCTCCTCTTCTTCGTCCTCACTGCTTCTGATCTCAATCGTTTCCTCCTCTGGCTTCCTTTTTCTTCTTGTCATAACAACTTTGCACTCCTCTTTTGGGTTGACCTCAATACTAGCCCAAAATTGATTTTTCTCCGTGGTTTCGACCCTCTTAGACAGCTGACCAATCTGTGTCTCTACAGATCTAAAGCTGGCCTGATCACTCTCTTGTTGAGACTCATAAACTTTCACAAATTTGTCAAATCTGTCAGTTAATTCTCTAATTGTCTTAGTCAAGCTATTTACCTGCTGCCATAAGGGAGAGAGTTGTTGCTGCCGGAAGTTGCCCACTTGTCCAGATGTATTATTCTGGATCTGCCCAATGCTCGGGTGATTTTTCCAACCTTGGCTAGAATTACCTTGGTTGAAATTTCCTTGCTTGTATTGAAATTGGGCTCTCATATAATTAACATCTTGCTGCATCTCCTCAGTGAAAGCACATTGAACATTGATATGGTCACCACCGCATAAATCACAAAGTCGCTGTGTCTGAGAAATATTTCTGATTCCCCTAGGAAGTTCGGAGAGGACCTTCGTCAGCTTGTCTAATTTTTGGCTGAGAAGGTGATTCTGAGCAGCTGCAGCGTCCTCTGCAGGAAGATGCAAGAGTCCTCCTTTTTGTATACCCCTCTCACTCTGTGACACTTCGTTCAAGGTCATCTCTTCAATCAAGTCATACGCCTCGTCTTCCGTTTTTCTATTGATACTACCTCCAGCTGAGGCATCTAACATCATCTTGGAATGAGCACGTAAACCTCCGAGGAAAGCAAGTTAGTATGAAGTCTTATCGAACCCATGGACTGGGGTCGCCCTCAATAAACCTTTAAATTTGTCCCATGCTTGCCCGAGAGTTTCCTCTATCCCTTGCTTGAATGAAGAGATCTCCAGCTTCCCTTGATTAATTTTTGGAATTGGAAATAACTTAGTGACAAATTATTGTGCCACCGCCTCCCACGTCCTGAACGTTCCTTTAGGGAAAGAATTCAACCAATCCTTTGTGTTTCCTCCAAGAGAGAAAGGAAACAAACTGAGTCTGACTCTGTCATCCGACACTCTAGTTATCTTGACAGTGTTGCAAATCTCACCAAAGATAGTCAAATGCTTATAAGGATTCTCATTCGACAACCCATGGAATTGATTATTCTGGACTAATTGGATGAGCGTAGGACTCATCACCATGCGGGTTGCGTTATAAGTTGGAACTTCTATACTGTTGAAGTTCAAGGGGCCTACTGCATTTGCTGCATCCCCCAATGCATCTGGTGCAGAAATCTCAAATGAAGACTGCAAAATTGCTTCAGGAGAAAGAGATCTCTCACGCGAAGGACGTCTCCTTCTCCTCCCTTCTGGTAAACCTTCTAAGAGAGGTTGCTGGTCTTTTCTGCTTCTAGTATGGATTGCTTCCTGCATACACAAGAAACAAACCCTGAAAGCACTTTTACAGAAAAATAAAATAAAACCCCATTAAACAAAAATAAAACAAAAATAATTACAACCAAGTCAAATTCAGTCAATCCACACTACTTGAAAAAGTAAACCTCGAGTCCCCGGCAACGGCGCCAAAAACTTGTTAACAGATTGGCAAGCGTACCAAATCGTATGAAGTAATAATAAATGGTAAGTCCAAGTATCGTTTTCCAGGAGACTCGAAAGGCCTTATCGTTCGTGTGAATTAAAATTGTACGACTTGAAAATAAGAATTAATTAATTGGATATGCGAATAAAATATGAACATGTAAAAGATATTGATTCAATTGACAAGAAGAAAACAATGGATGAATGGAGTTGTTGGGGGTTTACAATTTCGGAAGATTCAATTGACAAGAAGAAAACAATGGATGA
>NC_028355.1:8037595-8053970 GCF_000741045.1 Vigna radiata var. radiata
CAGATGAGAACCCAACAATTAACAATCAAAGCATATGGAAACCATATAAATAAACAAGAGTTTCAATAAAAAAAGAGTATCAAAAGATTACATTGTTTCCCCCAACAACAATAGGGTTTAGTTCACCATTGACATGGTGAATCTAGATGAAAAATGGAAAAGCAAACCCTAGAAAAAGATGAAAAGGAGCCTAAGCATCCAAGAGATCCTCTCCAGAGAGTGAAATTAGGTCTGGCCACCCCCTTCTGTCAAAAGAATACATCTAAACTCGCAATAGGGCTATTTAAAGGTGAGGAGCGCAACAGAAAACAGGCCCAAGCCCAGCAGACAACCACCCGACGGAACAAGTGTGGCGCCCAGCGGTTTCCCACAAATCGCACTACCGCCCGGTGGTTTCCCTTAAATCGCAAATCCGCCCAGTGCCAACGCCAGGTGCCTACTCCTCGCCCTGGACCGCCGGGCAGTGCGTTGACTCTTCAATTCTTCAATTTTCTTCTCTTTTCTTGAGTCTACGACCTTTATCTTCAACTCCATTCTTCACTTTCTCAAAATAGCTGCAAAACAATGCAAAATAAGCATAATATCACTAAAAACAACTTTTGACTCTCTACAGACTCATTTATGAAGTTTTGCTTGATTCTAAGTAGTAAAGGGAGTAATTTGGTCTAAATTGACATATGAAAATAACTATTTTTCAACCTTCATCAGTTGGCATGTGACAAAATGTTTTGAACACGCAACATTCTTAACAATCATCAATGTTTATAACATTTAATGTCGTACGAAAAAATATCTCTTTGCTTGCATGTTTTGTTCTTGTTATTTGTGCAGGTAATATCAATACTAAAGCTTATTCATAAATGTTGCACAAAGGACAAAAAGATTTTGTGTGATAAGAAGATATTCTGAGAATGTTTCCTCGAGCTTTTGCACTAAAAGGCCATACAAGCTACATTTGAAAGAAAACACTGATAAAGCATTGTCACACTACAAAGTAGACCCGAGTTTGACCAGTTACCTTAAAGGGCTATGAAATCTACCCAAAATTCAACTATGTGTCCAATGGTCATTTCTTAAGACAGTTATTGAAGTTGATCTAATGGAAACCCATTGAGGGCATTCCATTGAAAGGAGTATCAACTAAAGCTAAGGCTAAGAAATGAAAGTGAAGAAGGACTTTTAATAGCTCTTTCTCGATTTTCTTTCTCTAAGTCTTAGAAGGATTCTATTTTAATATGTTTATATGTTATTTTGTAGGGTTCAATAAGGATAGGACACCATGGAGTCGGGCCCAAGCCCAATAACTAAACTCCAACAACCCAACCAAAGAAGATGGGTAAAAGAGACATTTCCACAATGGGAGGGGGTGAATTTATCAAATATGGAGCTACCCCAAGAAGAATTCACATGTTCAACACCATCACAGCAGAAACTATGGCATCTCCACGCATTGCATTGCATCTTCCAGAATCAGGTCACGCACCTCTCACCGTTGCCACGTGTTGAAGATCTGCATTTGTCATCTTCAATCGACACCATTCATAGACTAGGCATTTCACTCTAAAATCTGATTGTATCAGCATATGAAATCACTTTTGTAATAATAGAGAAATTTTGCTAATGTATTTTCCAGCCATTTTCTCTACACCGAAAGTCACCACCATGAGCTTCCCCTTTCTCTCCTCTAGCTTCCTTCCAGGGATGGGAGGCTGTCTGAGCTAGTACCACATCCACCGAAGGCTCTTCCTCCATCAAAATCAACCACTGAATCCATTGCACTGCATTTATATTGGATTTACCAGGGGCTTAACAATAGCACTATTATTGTGAGAAGCCAAAGCTATTTTGCCAATATTGTTACTGATTCTGAATCATCAATTGAATTCACAAGGATAAATGAATTTAGATCCAAAATTGAACTAATTTTGTCAAATACAATTGATTTCTAATTTTCTTGGAGTATTTGTTGTTTTGGTTTGCTAGAATTATGCAGATTATGTTGGGAAAGCCGTGTACACCAAAATTGTGACGTGGTTTGAGCGTTGGAACAGCAGACTACCAACACCATCCTCTGTAGCATATGCATTTGATAGAAAAAATCACCGAACTGTGAAAGGCTTTGTTATTTCCAGTTGCAGCAGTGGGAAACTAGATCCATCTTCAACATCAATTGCATTGAAGCCGAGAGAGAGTAGTTGTGCAATTTTGAAAAGCATAGGAGACTCTATAATTGGTCCACCAAAAGGAGTTTGAACAAGGACCGTGGCAGCAACATGAAATTTTGTAATTGCTTTGTTCATTTTGGATAGGTTTTCTTTGTTAGATTTCTTTAAACTGTTAAAGGCCATTCAAAGTCCAAGTTGTCTTGGAAGAGTCCTTGGTGCTCTTTCAACTCTTGGCAAAATTTTTCTTGTGTGTGTTTAAATTTGTGATTTCCGTTTAGGGGTCACATTATGTCGTCTAGATAATTCATATAGGTCTTCTTCTAATTTGTTTAGGTCGTCTAGTCTAGATAATGTTGATGAAATGATTCAACAAGCTAGGAATCTTCCATTCTTTGGTAAAGACATAGGTGCATTAACATACCTAGCTTGNGAAAAAGAAGTTGATAAAATTGATCCTTGGTTTTATAAAGAGAGTCAATCTTATGTCCTTAGCATATATGTCTCTAAGTTAGAAGAGCATGTAAGAGAGTGGTGGGATGACAGACAATACCATGTTAGGAAAGGAAGAAAGTCCACTATTCGAGATTGATGTGAATTAAAAGCTTGCATGAGAAGAAANTTTGTGCCTTCAAGCATTAAAAGTGTAACATCCCGATTTAGGATGTTAGTGTAAGTAAAATAACATCCATTATTTAGGAAAATAAAACTCTGATACCATCACGATATAGTAAAATATTTAATCTTTATTAAGTTATTGTGAAAATAAATAAAAACATGCGAGAATAATAATTATCCAATTACAACTTGAAATAACATACTAAACTCTTTATACTTTGCTTAAATAAATAAAAAAAAAGCATCCTTTTGAAAACCTAGAAAATAATTCCCTACTCGTCTCTCGTTCTTCACCACTTCGACATCATCAGCAACAACATCTATAATATCATCTACTCCCATATAAATACGATCATCGTAGGTGGAAACCATCACCACAAATGTAAGGGTGAGCTAACAGAATCAACATCTAACTCATAGATAATGATATAATATAAGAATACAATTATCAATTAAGACATAATATCATAACATTTCAATCATCATTGATTTCCTAGGAACATTTCCACCACCATGCATTCGAGAAACATCATAACATCAAAGAAAATACTACCGTTTTCTATAAAACACCATGACACCATATGAAACACTATGGCTTCATATACAACTTTAAAACATCATATAAAAATACCACGACTTTCTATAAAAGCACGACAACACCATAGAAAATTACTACGACTTCATGTACAACACCAAAGCTTCATATAAAAAAAATACTACGACTTTTTATAAAATACCACAACAATATATAAAATACTACGACTATCATCACTAACCACTATATTTCCTCTATACTCATTCCACTTAACCTATTTACCAAAATAGGGCCTACTTACGAAGGTAGGACTTTCACGATCCTGTTTACCAAAACAGGGCCTACTTACCAAAGTAGGACTTTCACGATCCTGTTTACCAAAACAGGGCCTATTTACCAAAGTAGGACTTTCACGATCCTATTTACCAAAACAGGGCCTACATACCCAAGCAGGATTTTCTGCGAGTACACCACCAGAGTATAGAACGTTAATACAAGAAATATTGTGATCGCAATTCAACACTATGGATATCCCCATCAACCACCACATAAAACAATATAAAAATTGATATCTTATAGTCGGATTATAATCATCCATAGTAACAAAACCATTAGACATTGGCGACCATTTTAAATAACCCATTACGTACGAAAATTTGTACATGTATTCACAACATCAAATGTCCCGTACCAATATACTTCACACATAACATATTATTAAATATTATTTATAAGAAAATTGGCATTCACGTGACCCATGACAAGCAACCCAAAATTTCCCAATATGTCAACTTTAATTGTATTTAATAACCATACACTATACTTCTTGAAACAAAAATAAATCATAACAATAACAAAGACAACAAAAATCTGTATCTCACATCTTAAATAAAACCCTTAAAATTTACCTTGAAAAACCCATTCTCATATGTCCAATACTACATTAATTATTTCTTGTAAACGTTTCTTAAGTGATAGATCACAAGCGACAACTTTCCTCTTAAAAAAAATATTTAAAAAGTAAAACATCATCGATTTAAATGATGACTGCTACAGTTTTGTAACCTAATAAATAATTTATAACAAACACACCTCTTTGTTTAACTCCCGCAACCATATATATATGATTTAGACTATAAAGGAATAGTTTTTAAGATACCAAAACTTCATGCGACACCAAAACTGTAGCCCATTTATAGTTTTTAAGAAAAAAGCATATTATATGGAATGATTCCATCATATAGTAATCTTGCACCCGAAACAATAAAAAGGTTGTCTAATAATGGTTTCATGCACATAATTTCTAATAATTTAAAGATATAAGACTGCACCTCAATATAATAATTCATTAAACTTATAATTTAAAACAAATCTGCACCACATTTTAAGTGCTCAAAGACCACACAACAAGAGTTAATTTAAATGAATCACACTGCACTACATTGATCATTCTAAATGGCATCTATCTTTCAACGTACACAGATGATCATCATACCATCATTCGCATAATGTCATGTACTCATTACAAATATCACAACAAAGCAACATATAAAATCCAAATACAGACAGCTCTCCTTACCTCTAATCTGGCAAAAAATTCTAGATATATGTTAGGTTTTCCTAATAGCTTGGTTTTCTGTCTTCTCTCAAAATAATTTGTCTTTCCCAACTTCTTTCATGGCTACTGGGTTTTTTTATCTTTTTTTCTCCTGGCTAGAATTTCTATTTTAATATTATATAAACAATAAAGATAACATACTCTTTTGAATTAATTTTTCTAAAATCTTTATAAAAACTCATAAGTTTCGTAAAAATATTTAAACACTACAAATCCACAAAATATAATTATTATTTACATATTTTAACCACATATATAAGCCAAATTATAGTATACTTAATATATATAATATTACTATAACCATCCCAAGTCATATTAAAACTGTAATTCCACATACGAAATATTATTTATAATATAACAAAAGAAAGTTGCCCCATAAAATATTATTTATATAAACAAAAATATACATCTATTATCACAAGAAATAAGTTATCCTTTATTTTTTCTAAACTACTTTAATTAACACATTAATTTCACTCTCCAAATGTACAACAATTATTATAAATATTAATACATACCACACTTGCACATAAAACAAATTGGAAATAGATAATAAACATATATCATCCATGAAGCAAGAATCAAACACATGACATTTAATCCATATTAACGCTCTAACAAATTGTACTGCACTTCACTTCTATTTAAGATGTTATTTCTTATTTTAATAAACATAAATAAAATCTAAACTACATTTCTAGATATCTTATTTTTTTCTGGATCTTACAAAAAGAAACCTAGAATTAATTAGAGATTGCATTAAGGATGGAAAAATGTTTCTTGAGAGTTTAAGTGGTCATGGGTTTCTTAGGAGAGAATTAGAATTTGGACATAAACTTAAAGTGATCAAGGAAAAGAAAAGAGAAAGAGAGATAGAGAGAAAAGAAGAGGAAGATAAGGAAGAAGAAGAGAAGAGAGAAGAAGAGAAGAGAGAAAAAGAAGAGAAAGAGAAAGAGAGATTAAAAGAAGAGAGCAAGAGAGAAAAGAGGAAGAAATAAAAGAAGAGATAAGAAGACAAAACATGTTGCACAAAGTTTATTCATAAGCATTGCACAAAGGACAAAAAGATGTTGTGTGATAAGAAGATATTCGTAGAATGTTTCCTCGAGCTTTTTACACTAAAAAGGCCATACAGGCTACATTTGAAAGAAAACACTGATAAAGCATTGTCACACTACAACGTAGACCCGAGTTTGACCAGCTACCTTTAAGGGCTAGCAAATCTACCCAAAATTCAACTATGTGTCCAATGGTCATTTCTTAACACGATTATTAAAGAAGATCTTATGGAAACCCATTGAGGGAATTCCATTGAAAGGAGTATCAACTAAAGCTAAGGCTAAGAAATGAAAGTGAAGAAGGACTTTTAAAAGCTCTTTCTTGATTTTCTTTCTCTAAGTCTTAGAAGGATTTTATTTTAATATGTTTATATGTTATTTTGTAGGGTTCAATAAGGATAGGACAACATGGGCTTGGGCCCAAGCCCAATAACTAAAGTCCAACAACCTAACCCAAGAAGAAGGGTAAAAGAGATATTTCCACAAAGGGAGGGGGTGAATTTATCAAATATGGAGCTACCCCAAGAAGAATTCACATGTTCCACACCATCATGGTAGAAACTATGGCATCTCCACGCATTGCATTGCATCTTCCAGAATCAGGTCACGCCCCTCTCACCGCTGCCACGTGTTGAAGATCTGCATTTGTCATCTTCAATCGGCATCATTCATAGACTAGGCATTTCACTATAAAATCTGATTGTATCAGCATATGAAATCACTTTTGGAATAATAGAGCAATTATGCTGATGTATTTTCCAGCCATTTTCTCTGCACCGAAAGTCACAACCATGAGCTTCACCTTTCTCTCCTCTAGCTTCCTTCCAGGAATGGGAGGCTGTTTGAGCTAGTACCACATCCACTGAAGGCTCTTCCTCCATCAAAATCAACCACCGAATCCATTGCACTACATTTCTATTTCTGCGTCCAATAGCAATTTTGTTCACAGTTTCCATCATCCATCCGCTGCTTCATATCGTCAATAGCTGGAACGTAACTCCATCAAGATCCACTTAAGAGAAGAATTTGTTGAAGTTGAAAAAAGTGAAAATATAAGAGAGAAAATGAGAGTGAGAAAGAGAACCATGCACAAGAAAGATCATTAAATATTATCTCTACTCTACCTCAAACCATATATGATGGGGGTCGCACCCCATGCAAAATTTAATGTGCATAAAGGAATGCAGTATAGACTAGGAAGTGACTCCTAGGTCGTCTCTCAAGGACCAAACTGTGGTTCGAGAATCAGGTCAAACACGAAGTGGGGGCGGGGGTTGTGAAAGGTTTGTGAATGCGGATGGACTAAATCACAACACGGACTCAAACTGATAATTAAACACAAATCTAAAAACGAAATCATATACAGAAGAAAAACGGTTGGTCATTAACTTAATTACAATGCTTCCAATCACAGATCAACAAAATAAAGCGGCGAATCAAATCTTTAATCCAACACAGTTAACCAACTAAGCGAAGGCTAATCATGTTTTCCTAAAAGCGAACTAAGCGAACACAATGTTAACATCAAATCCAATTTACACCATGCAGTTTCATCAACTAAGCGAAAACTCAACACCAACTAGGCAACTAAGCGTATACCCAATTGCAAGTGCAAATACAAATTTAATAATAACCAAGTCAGAGTGCAAATACAGTGACAGTCCAAAAATCTGAAAGAAGCAATGCAATATTGCTAATGACCAACGAAGTTATTTAAGCTAACATGACAACTAAAGTAAAAAGACCAAACATATTACACAACATTAAAACAAAATAAAATACTAGACACCAACACGGTTAAATAAATTTAAATGCAAAACTAAATTAAAGAAATCAAAAGCAACCAATCCTATAATGCAAACTAATTCAAAACAAGAAATAATCAACCATGCTTTTTACTCTACCATTCACGTGGCCTATTCCATCAACCAAATAAATTTGCAATTGAAAATGGCCTAGAAAACCTTCAAGGCCGTGACCTCATGCACACCAACTTCTTATTTGACTTTATTCCTTCAATAAACAATTCAATGCACAGTCTTCTTGTCCCATGTGCTTCATTCTCCAAGGAAATAAGCATGTGCCTTCCAAATCATATGAAACCGTGCCTCCTCCCTTTCCATACACCAAGACTCCAAATTGCCGAGCCACACAATTGTTGGGTGCAAAGAATGCTTCTAAAAAGTCCACAAGTCAAAAAGGTGCTCAACTTCTTCTACCATTGTGCCACATAAGCAAGGTCAAATGNAATTAACAACAAGCNCAAGANATCCCCATTCCTCATGGTGATTCTCGNCAATTGCAACCAAAAGTGAACATCAAAATGGCAATATTCCTTCTATGGTAAATGTGTCTCAACATTTGTTTGTCCAAATCGGGTAAAGAATTAAATGCACCATTTTCTCTCTCCCTTCCACCTGATTTTCGGTTTTTCTCCACCAACCCAAACATTCAAATGCTTTCTTCCTCCATTCCACCGAAACTAAACCCCAAGAAACCAAAGTTCAAAGTGCAAATCAACACTAGAACAAGAAACCCAAACTTCTACTCATTTGACCCAACCAAACCTTCCCATTTCTTCAAGCTTTTGGTAAAAACAAAAATCAATCTCCTAGCTTAAGGTCCAGCACCATCCAGCCATGTGAAAACACCACAAAGTTCAGCTCATAAAATGGTTCCAAACATCAAAAATGAAATGCAAGAAGAAAAGGTTCAAAACTCAAACACCCATAAACCAACTCAAGCTTGCTTCACACCAAAACCCATTAAGAACTTCATTTTCATCATCCAATCCAAGAAAACCAAAGTAAATATGACAATATGGCAGCAAAGGAGGAGAAAAACGAAATAGCTCTTCATCTAAACCAAAGACCCATCATGAAAATGCAAAGAAACAACCTTAAGCTCATACTTTCATCTTCAAAGAACAAGAAACAAAGTGGAATATGGGATGATTTTCACCACCACCAAGCAAAGACAATCAAGGTTCAAGCAAGAGAAGGAGAAAAACATGATCTTGGTCATTCCATAGCTCAAAGAAAACAAAACCCTACAAGCTCCCAAGGAGAGAAAGTCATAAACCATGCAAAGTGTGAAAATGAGAGCCCAACAAATGGAAGGGTCGGCCTCCTCTCTAAATGACCATCCAAGACTCTAAAATTGGTGGGGTCCACCTCTAAGAAACCCTAGGGTTTGGTGCCACATGTCCCTCAAAGTTTGGACCCATCATAAAATTTGTCAACATTGGCCCAATGCACAAAAGCTTAACTAAAGTTCTTAAACAACTAGATTACAATGTAATTAAAATTTGAAATAACTAAATATTGAGTCTTGAATGTCCACGCCACCTCCTAATGCTTCAAAATATGTCTCCAATATCTTCTCTACAATTAAAAATGTAATTAATTAGCTCAGAAAATTCAAATTAGTGAAAATACGAATTTTCGACCAAATTAAGCACAATTAGGACAAATGGGGAAATAACGGGCAGTTAAATACAATTCCTTGATTTATTTAAGTGCAATAAACCAAATATAGTCAAGAAATAACGACTCATCAATATATCATTTGATGCTCTACAACCTAAAAGGAAGAAGCTCATATGGCCACAAATTGTATTGTATTGTATTGATCGTCTCTCTAAGAGTTACTCCTCTACGTATTTGTAATCAGACATTGATTGTGTTTATTGAAAAACTTGTATTGAGTTATATGGACTAGTTAGGATTGACTAGAGAGTTAGGAGTTGTTGACAATACTCAGTGTACACCAGAAGTTGTTATAATACTTGAAAACCAAGCGTAAGTAAACTTGGACTTGCGAAGATTAACTATAGGGTTAGTACTAGTAGTGGTTAGAATACTTGGATATCAGGAGTGGTTAAACTCGAACTAGTCAAAATTGATTAAGGGACCAGGAGTGGTGAGAATACTCATGTATACCAGGAATGGTGTATACTTAGTTGTAATTTTCAATAAGATTAGTGGAACCTCTCAAGAGCTCTTGAGGGAGATCTCTTAAGAGCTCTTGAGGGAGATCTCTTAAGAGCTCTTGAGAAAGACTAGATGTAGCTTAGGTTGAGTGAACCAATATAAAAACACTTGTGTTATCTCCTTTATTTGTAATGTTTTCTTAAATAAAACGCTTTATTAAAACCACAATCATCTAACGCCTATAGTAAACCATCTAACTCTTGTTATAGTTAACAAACATTGTTTTGTAAAAACAATTTTAAAAACACTACTCAAATCCCTCTCTCTCCCCTTTTGATCTTTCAAAGGCTAATGACTAAATGATCAATTAAACTTTTATTAGAACTTGAAATAAAACTAAACTAAAACTCATTAATTTATTAACCCAAAACATAATTTGGTAATTTTACAAAATATTATACTATTGTTTAAAGAAACTAATTACTTAAGAACAAAAATAAAATATATATTTAAATCATTTAAATCATGATACAAAATATATATAACACATTAGTCTTCTTCCATTTAAATCATGATTAGTCTTCTTCCATTTAAACCATGATGTAATTCACCACATTTATCTTTTCTCTGTGAAACTTGAACTTAGATTTAAATAATATGGACAGCTTTAGGAGTTTCCTTTTCTTAATCTTGTCATATTCTATAGATGCAATATGGACATCTATGCCTCTGGTCCAAAAAAAAACATGATTAAAAAAAGTGAATATGCGGTCTTATCATGGGTTATTACAAAGCTTGAGTGGGATTAACATGACTGCAGGTCTAATCCTGAGATGTACTAGTAAATCTACAAAACTCCCTTTAAATGGTAATGATAACAAGTTACCAGGTAAGAAGACGCACATATTGTCCGATTAATCTTGGTCCTAGATGGTAATGATGAGTTAGATTTGTGATTGGGATATGATTTAAGATTTCTTTTTGTATTTTGTAATATATGATGATATGTGTATTTTGTTATCTAATCTGTCAAATAAATAAGGCTTATTGGGAAGATATTGATCCAGCATTAAGATCTAAAGCTATAACTAAATTGTCGGATACATGGTTTGTCGGGTATGCCTTATATAAATCCAGTTACGTATTGATTTTGCTAAAATTTGGATGTAGCTGTGACATTGACACCACAACTTTCCCCCAACCAATAAAAACAGTGATTAAAACTTAACAGTGCTTAGATTCATGATTAACATCAATTATACATTATAAAGAGGGGAGTGGACGTAGAGGACGTCAACCACTCATTCAATTGCCAGAAACATCCCAAAGACGACAGGAAACATCTCAGGGATGTGTCTCCGGCTGCTTCAACTTGGACTGAGATTAGCTAAAAAACAACAAATACAGATTTATAAACACCCAATTAATACAAAAAATGTAACAAATAAATAGCCCATTTTCTTCCTACAATGTATTCAAATATTTGAGTTATTTGAGTCCAAATATGCCTGTTTGAATAAATTTTTTTATGAGCATTTCTATTAAAATGAAAACGAACTTATTTATAAACTAAAAATCATATTATGTATGAATTAATTAGTGGAAGTTTTATTATAACGTTTAAAATAATATTTGTATCCTATCTGTAAGTGAAGAATTGATTCACAATAATCTAAGCATCTTACTAAAATCTGTTTAGCTAAGTATTTTAACATAAAAAGAATATTTGTTTATTTATTTATTGTTATTATATTTTTCTACAAGTATTTATTAGAAAATTCGTAATTATTTTGAATAGAGTTAATTGCTGTGCAAACGACTCTAATTTCAATCAAAAAAGGATATCAGAATGTCTAGGATTATTAATGATATAATTAAGTTAAACTATATATGGTATCATAGATTATCAAAGTATTTTACGTGACATTATTGCTTATCTATGCAATTAATCAATCTTTATGTGCGTGATTAATACTTGATCTTAAATTCAAAAAGTTGAATGTGTAAGATTTAAAAATTGAAATTTACAAATGAAAATTGAGTGATAATTTGTATTAGGAGGTGAGAGACCGAGAAGTGAGTAGTAATCCTAAATGAAAGAGATTTGTTTCTTGGTGTCTGTGTTGTTGGGGAATGGATAAGGACAGAAGATTATCTTGTACCTATTAGGTTGTTTATGAGTTCAATACACAGAAGGGAGTCTTAATTTGGAGGATGAGGGACCAGGTGAGGGTGCAGATAACAGTGGGAATGAGGGGTGAGGCCCACATGGGGCCCGGCAGAGGAGGGAGGAGCAAACCTGGGCTCATGGCATGGCCCCTTAGGCCATTGAATTGGCTTGTCCCTTTTGTCTAGAAAAACAAGAAATGAAGGAGATAGAAGGTGACATTGATTTAATGCAAGGTATCGATACCCCTTTGCACCTTAGACATCCCATGTCCCAACAATGCACTTCGAGGTTTACTTCATCTACAACCAATCACTAGACTTTTCTTTTCTTAATTTATCACTACCACCACACATTCTAATAATATGCACTATCCCAAAATCTCTTAATTTAAAAATAATATTATTTTTAAATATGTTTTTACAGTAATATTGAACATGACCTTAGGAATGATGACAAGATTTTAGTTAATATTAACGTGTACTCTGTTAAGATTTCGTCAAGTATACTGAATCGTATCAAGTAATATAAATGGTAAGATCAAATATTGTTTTCTCTAAAGACTCATTGGCCTAGACAGTCATGTGATTTGTTGATTATTTAAGACTTGAGAATGAAAATTTGGTTTAGAATGCAAAACAAAAAATAAACATGCATGCAAGTGTTGATCAATTGACCAAGAGAATACACATGTGAATGATATATGGATGAATTATGTTGTTGGGGTTTACGACTTTATCCTATCCAATCTCATGTATCTACGAATTCAACTCCTTCATTAATGTCAATGTCACTTTCTAATTTACCCTAAACCTGATGTCTCGGTGAAGAGAGCATACTCCTAATTACTAGTTTACAATGTCTTGTCTCCCTAGCAATTATTCATTCATTACATTCACACAGAAGCTTAAAGGCCACCGGTCCTCCTATCCCTATGTCTAGGTAATATTGCTCTCGAGAGAATTTCCCCAAGTCTAGATTTCCCCATATGTGTCATATCGACAAAATCAATGATCATGCAATTGAATGAGTTAAACAAAGCATGCATAGAGTGTAGAGGAAAAACCCTAATAATTAATAAAGTAAAGCATATATTATATAGATACAATTCAATACATAAAGTTTCAAAAGATTACATTGTTTCCCCAACAACAATGAAGGTGTAGTTCACCAAAAACATGGTGAAACTAGATGAAAATAATGAAAAGAATGAAAGATAGAACCCTAAAATTTTTAGAGTGGAACTTTCGCATCTAAAATCCGCCTCCAAGGAGTGAAAAAAGTGTTTATGCATCTCCTTCTACCAAAAGATACCCTCTCTGGGTCGTGCAAATCAATATATAGTTCATAAAAAATAGCAGAAACTGGCTCAGGCCCATGAGACTGACGCTCAGCGCTGGTTTTGCTACTCAACAGTAGGTGCGACACTAAAAAATATCGCTCAGCGTTGACGCCCATGCGCCTGGCAGTGAACTCACTGAAGAGGTTGGTGCTCAGCGGTAAAAGTGGCGCACAACGGTGCCTGCGACACTTGTTTTTCCCCTCAGCGTTGGCGCTTAAGCATTGTCCAGAGAACTCGACAACGAAGCTAGTGCTCAGCGGTGGATTTAGCGCTCAGCGGTGGCTACGGTTCTTCTTTTCTACACTTTTCCATCTTCTCTTGAGTCCAACTCCTTACTTCTTCAGCTTCTTTCATCCAATTCATGTTAATTCCTGCCAAAACAAGGAAAACCAAGCATATTACCTATAATACTACAAGAAGCATGATTTCAAGCTAGTTTCTAAGTCATAAACGGTGTGTTTAGTGTCAAATTAAGTATAAAAATAACGGTATTTCAACCATTATCACAACTCCAAACTTAGAACTTTGCTTGTCCCCAAGCAAACAAGATGTAACTCAGTCTTCCACCAATCAACACAATGGTTCAACACATTCCAAAACCTTTCTTTCAAGTCAAGTAATTACTCGAATCAGCTCATCAATCGAATTCGGTCAAGATGCACACATGCTTTGATTCACAACAACTCATCATGGTGTTCACACAATCACATAATCTTTCACAGATGTTATTCTCATGAATGATCAATTAACCAAGCACAAATGTAATCATGAATTCATGGAATCATTCCTCACCAGATAAAGTGTTTCACTTAATCACATAAGTGTTTCCAGAGGTCACTCCTTCCCTCTACTATCCATATGTCACATAGAAAAAAATTGCCTTTCATTTACCACAATCAAACATACTAACACACACATGCCATCACAAGGACTTTTCAAGGCTTATAATAAGGTTGGGCTATCAAGAAATATTGGTTTTTCTAGATCACAAAATCCTTGAGTTAAGAGAGTCATTCAAACATTTATCATTCAAGTACAACTCTCTTTAAATAAACCAATCTCACTCATTCCCAACTTTCCCCTTTTTTGCATTATCTTTCATTCTATCTTTTCTATCTTTTTCTTTTTCATGATTTGCTCAACACTTTAGCTCAATGCTTATCTTTTCTTTTTCAACTTTCCCAACAAGCCTAAACTTGAACCTTTATCAATACCACACAGTGATTATCAACTTACCTCAAGGTAAAGATTTTCAAAAGGGTTTTAACACTACGTTTAAAGCTTAGGTTCAAAAAGGGTAGAACACATTGTGCTCCTTTGCATTGGGACGAACATTTATGCATTGGCTAAGAAAGGGCTAATAAAAAATGGCCTTGATCATATGACACAAGCATGCAATTCAGTCAATCATAGAAACCTGGGAAAAATCGCTCATGCTTTCAAGTAGATAGCAATCATTCATCAACAAAAACTCTAGAGCTTAAAACCTCACATATAAGCTCACTCAATATTTCAAATATCCCAGATAAACGTCCTCCTTAACATCATAATCACAATCACAACATCATGCATTTGTTACCATAGGTTGCGATCAACCACCTATATATCTGCATATAGTGCACAATCTCAACATCATCAATATCAAAGCATCATCAAGCAATACTTAAGCGCCACCTTTGAGCGTCAATTCCACCGTTGAGCCCCACCTTCGTTGTGGAGTTTTCTAGACAACGCTTAAGCGCCAACACTGAGGGTAAAAAACAATTGTCGCAGCTATCGCTGAACGACACTTTTACCGCTGAGCGCCAGCCTCTACATTGAGTTCTCTGTCAGGCACCTAGGCGTCATCGCTGACTAGCAAAACCAGCTTTGAGTGCCATTCGCGCGGGCCTGGGCTAGTTTTTGCTATTTTTTATGAACTATATATTGATTTGCACGACCCAGAGAGGGTATCTTTTAGTAGAAGGAGATGCAAAACCGTTATTTTCACCCCTTGGAGGCGGATTTTGGATACGGAAGCTCCAATCTACAATTTCTAGGGTTCTACCTTTCATTCTTTTCATCTATAGTTTCACCATGTCTATTGTGAACTAAACCTCCATTGTTGTTGGGGAAACGATGTAATCCTTTGAAACTCTCATGTATTGAATTGAATCTATATAATATATGCTTTACTTCATTAATTGTTAGGGTTTTTCCTGTATACTCTATGCATGCTTTGTTTAACTCATTCAATTGCATGATCATTGCTTTTGTCGATATGGACACATACGGGGAAATATAGACTTGGGGAAATTCTCTTGGGAGCAATATTACCTAGACATAGGGATAGGAGGACTGATTGCCTTTAAGCTTCTGTGTGAATGTAGTGCATGAATAATTGCTAGGGAGACAAGACATTGTAAACTAGTAATTAGGAGTAGGCTCTCTTCACCGAGACATCAGGTTTAGGTTAAATTAGAAATTGACATTGACATTAATGAAGGAGTTGAATTAGTAAATACATGAGAGTGGATAGGATAAAGTCAAAAACCCTAACAACACAACTCATCCATATATCATTCACCTGCGTATTCTTTTGGTCAATTGATCAACAATTGCATTCATGTTTATTGTCTGTCTTGCATTTTAAACCTATTTTTCCTTCTCAAGTTTTAAATAATCAACAAATCACATGATTGTGTAGGCCAATGAGTCTCTAGTGAAAACGATACTTGGTCTTACCATTTATATTACTTGATACGAGTTGGTATACTTGCTGGAGTCTTAAAGAGATTTTGACACCGTTGTCGGGGACTCGTGGTTTAACTATTCTATTTGGGTGATTATTGATTAACTTTGACTTGTTTTTTTTTTTTTTTTTTTTTGTTATAACAATTGCTTTCTAGGGTTTTGTTTTCTTGTTTATGCAGGATACGATTCGAACTAGGAGCAAGAAAAATT
>NC_028355.1:8053999-8080160 GCF_000741045.1 Vigna radiata var. radiata
TTTAACTATTCTATTTGGGTGATTATTGATTAACTTTGACTTGTTTTTTTTTTTTTTTTTTTTTTTTTTTTAAAAATTGCTTTCTAGGGTTTTGTTTTCTTGTTTATGCAGGATACGATTCGAACTAGGAGCAAGAAAAATTCAGAACCTCTTCTTGAAGGCTTGAGTGAAACTCTAAGGAGAAGCAGGATTCGAACATCTAGAGAATTGTTTCCTTCTCCGGATTGTCTTTTACAACCCTCACCACAAGAATCTAACTAGAGCATAAGGAGTTGGCTGAGGAGAACACTAGAAGACGTACTATGGCAGATCACACCATTATTGTTGGCCTTCATCACTTTAATAGCATTGCAAATCCGAGGGTCAATGCTACAAACATTGAGGTGAAACCAGCATTGATATAATTGGTGAAGAGCAACCAATTCCATGGGCTATCCCATGAAAGTCCATATGAACATCTGACCACATTCAACGATGTTTACAACACTGTGAAGATCAATGGTGTGCCGGATGAGGCAATAAAACTTAGCTTGTTCCCTTTCTCATTAGGAGGCAATGCTAAGCTATTGTTGAACTCTTTCCTAGAGGATAGATTTATTGACTTGGAAGATGTGGTGTCAAAATTTCTGAACAAGTACTTCCCACAGTCCAAAATCAACAAAGGTAAAAAGGAAATTTCTTCTTTCAGGCAAGGCATGGAAGAAATCCTAGGTGAAGCATGGTACAAATATAAAAGCTTATTGAGGAAGACACCCATGCACAACTTTGATGAAGCATCAATAGTCCTTTTGTTCCTTGGGCGTCTTGGCTCTCAAACGAAGCTTATGCTAGATGCCTCAACTGGAGGTAACATCAAGTGCAAGACGCAAGAGGAAGCTTATGAACTGATTGAAAATATGGCTATTAATGACAAGGAGATGCATAGTGAAAGAGGAGCTTCACTTCAATAGAAGGGAGTCCTACAATTACCAACTCAAGATGCCTTGCTTACATAGAACAAGCTCATAATTCAACAGCTAGAGAATTTGACAAAGACACTCACTTAGTTGCCTAAGGAGCTGAAGAATGTTTCACATGTGCAACAGCAACTCTGTGACCGATGTGGTGGTGACCATATTAATGGTCAATGTGCTTATCTAGAGGAGGCCTAAGAGGAAGTCGATTACATGGGCAATCAATTCTAATTCCACCAAGGTAATTTCAGCCAAGGGTGGAAACCTCACCCAAGCATGGGTCAAGGTCGGAATGGACAAGCTGGAAAAGTAGGAGCCAATTCAATAGACCACAACAGTAATCACCACTATGGCAACAAGTATCTACTTTGAATGACAAAACCAACAGGTTGGAAGAGATGTTCCAACAATTTATGAAGGTGCATGACTCCACCATTAAGAGCAATGAAGCTGCTATCAAAAATCTGGAGATGCAGGTTGGCCAATTGGCCAAAAGGATGGAGGACAAAGCAGAAAATTTATTTAGGGCTAATACTAAGGTTAACCTTAAGGAATATTGTAAAGTCATAGTGAGTATAGTTTAGTTAGAGAGGAGAGAGGAAAAAAAAAAGAGAAATTATGTGAGGGTGAGATGGAAAAAGAAGAGAAGGAGAAGGGAGAGAAAAAAATTGCAAAAGATGAAAAAATTCTTCCTTATCCAAAGGGGCATGAGAAAGTAGATAAAGAGAGACAATATGGGCTAATGAAGGTTGAAAAACAGTTATTTTCATATGTCATTTTAGACCAAATTAAGCCCTTTACTACTTAGAATGAGCTTAGAATCAAGCAAAACTCAATAAATGAGTCTGTAGAGAGTCAAAAGCTGTTTTTAGCGATATTATGCTTGTTTTGCATTGTTTTGTAGCTATTTTGAGAAAGTGAAGAATGGAGTTGAAGATAAAGGTCGTAGACTCAAGAAAAGGGAAGAAAATTGAAGATTTGAAGAGTCGACACACCGCCCAGCGGCAACTTACACCGTCGGGCGGTCCAAGGCGAGGAGTAGGCACCTGGCGTTGGCGCTGGGCGGTTTTGAGGGAAACCGCCGGGCAGTAGACCCTACAGCCGGGTGGTAGTGCGATTTGTGGGAAACCGCCGGGCGCCACACTTATACCGCCGGGTGGTTGTCTGCTGGGTTTGGGCCTGTTTTATGTTACGCTCCTCACCTATATATAGCTCTATTGCGAGTTTAGATGCGTTCTTTTGACAGAAGAGGGCGGCCAGACCTAATTTTTCTCTCTAGAGAGGATATCTTGGATGCTTAGGCTCCTTTTCATCTTTTCTAGGGTTTGCTTTTCCATTCTTCATCCATTTTTCATCTAGATTCACCATGAAAATGGTGAACTAAACCCTATTGTTGTTGGGGGAAACAATGTAATCTTTTGATACTCTCTTTTATTGAAACTCTTGTTTATTTATATGGTTTCCATATGTTTTGATTGTTAATTGTTGGGTTCTCATTTGTGCTTAATGCCTTTATCGTTTAACTCATTCGATTACTGATGTTTGTCTTTATTGATACGGGGACGTACAGTAATGTCATGAACTGGTGAGTAATTTCTTGATTATTCAATATCACCTAGGGATAGGGGTATGACGATCAATTGCGTTTAACTTCTGCTCTATAATGCTGTATTAATTGCTAGGGGAGGCTAGGGATAGCAAGCCAGCAATTAGTATTAGGCTCTTTTCGCCGAGGGATCGGGTTATGGGTAGGCTAAGAAAGTTGCATGACAATTAATTAATCAAACTAATAATTCAAGAGGAGTAAATAAGAGAGAGCGGATTAGATGAACTTGTAAACCCCCAACAACTCCATTCATCCATTGTTTTCTTCTTGTCATTGGAATCAATCTCTTTTGCATGTTCATAGTTTATTCTCTCACTCAATTTATTAATTTTTATTTTCAAGTCTTATTATTTTAATTCACGCGAACGATAAAGCCTTTTGAGTCTCTTGGGAAAACGATACTTGGTCTTACCATTTTTATTACTTGAACGATTTGGTACGCTTGCCAATCCGTTAACATGATGAAAGCAAGAGAGACACCAACATTGAAGATGGAATGTGAGCTTTATTGGGTCTAGCTAATGACGTTAAAAGAGCGCATGTTGGGAGGCACCCCAGTGATTTGAAAACATTAGTTTTTTGATTTTTTTTTTTTTATTTTGGTGATGTAATTTTGAATAGTTTGGAACACTATTTATTGGGTAACATCTTCTCAGGGATGCTAGATGATTGAGTATCTACTGAAGGATACCAGGAAGGTACACCTACTGATGGGTGATGGTAAGGTTTGCACCTACTGGTGGGTGCTAGAAAGAGTTTGGGTCAGACTCGTTACGTTAAACAAGTGCTACCTGGGCGACAATCCAGTTGATTGATATATTTTTGTTTCTTGTTTTTATTCTGTTCTAAGTTGTGTTTTAGGCGTTTGGTTGTTAAATGTTTGAGTGGAGTGAGTGAAAATTGCATGAAATTCGAAATTTGAGAGTTGAATTTGAGTGGCATTTGGTCAATGACGCTTAGGGCAAGCTAGGAAGAAGAAGACTTGATCTCGCACATACCGCTCAACGGTAACTAGCGTTGAGCGCCGACACTATAGATCATATTTGGGGTTTTAAAACTTTGGCCCCAGCGTGAGTTGCCTCATTGCACACTTCACTTACCCTAGGTCTCGCCCTAACCTCTCCATTCGACCCTCACTCATTTTGACCACTCTTAAGCCCTCTCCAAAGCACTCTCTCCATTTTTCCCTTCACCCCTTTTCACAAAAACCCTTTCTCCACAATTTTTGCACCACCTCTTCATCCAAGTTTGGATTTTGTGAGAGCACAACAGTTTGGGGTTGATTCCTTCACATTCATAAATCATCTTGCACACATTTGAGTATCTTGATAACAATTTAAAACACTGTTAGTTTTAATGTGATTTTGATACTAAAAGCACCCTTTTTCACTTAAAAACTTGCTTGGACTCATGCTTTTTAATTTATTGTGTGAATAAGAGAGTTGAGGTGGATTTCAATGATTTTATGACTAATTCCCTTTGTTTTGACAGAGATTGAGGTAATACTGGAAGAAGAGATGAAAAGCCAAGAAGATGGAGCTCAAAAGGGCATAAAAAGGCACCTGAAGGAGGGAAAACACGAAACTCGAGCGACCAGAGTCGAAGCTTGGGCGATCAAAATGGACGTCCACCGCTCGAACGACGGGGCTTCGAAGCTTGGGCATCCAATTTCGACGCCTGGGCCTTACATCAGCCATTCTGACCGCTTGGGCATCCTCCTGGACCGCCTAGGCGTCGACTTTCGTGGATCGGGCCCTGTTTCTGCTCTGTTTTGATTCTTTTGGACCGGATCCTGTTTTGGCACGCCTCTGACACTATTTAGAAGACCCTAGAGCTTTAGCTTTTGCATCCCTCGCAGAGAAGAGCATAGCAATACACTTTTTTACCAATTCTTAGGCTTTCATTCTCATTCTTTCTTCCATTTTTCATAGAGTTCCCCCATGTCTGTGGGGAACTAATTTCTATTTGTTGTTGGGAGATGATGTAACCTTGTAAACTCTCATGTATTTGAATTGATTCTTAAATTTAATACGCTTTTTCATTAATTGTTACAGTAATTCATTTGTTTCTATGCTTGCTTATACAATAACATGATTTATGAATTGCATGAGTGCCGAGAGGTTCCTCACAATTCAGGTTCTTGTTGAATTACTTCTAAGGGTTATATTTCTCAGGGATGATATGAGTCTTGGTGATGAGCTATCGCAACCCATACAAATTTGATTGCATATGAGAAATGCAGTATAGCTAGGAAGTGACTCCTAGGTCGTCTCTCAAGGACCAAATGTGGTTCGAGTCTTAGGTCTAACACAGATAGGGGGGGGGGGGGGGGGTTTGAAAGTGTTTTTGTGAATGCAACTGACGAAATTAAAAATAAAAATTAAACACATTCGAACATCCTAGAAAGCATTAAAGAAAGTGAAAATGCTAAACCCAACATTGCAACAAACAAATATCTAAACACAACTAAAGCTATTAAAATGCAACATTTAAGCTAAACATTATTTTATTGATGAGTCGATATTTTATTGATTTCACTTAGTTTATTGTGCAAGAATTAATCAGGAAATTGTGTTTAATTGTCCGGTATTTTCCCGTTTTTCCTAATTATGCTTAATTTGACTGAAAATTCTAATTTTAATTAATTTGAATTTTCTAAGCTAAATTTGCATTATTATTTTCAGGGAAAATTTTCGAAACACAATTTGGGACATTTGGAGGAGACAAAATAAATTCAAGACTCTCAAATTAGACATTTTAAATTTTATTGTATTGTAATTTTAATTGTTTAAACTTTTTGGACAAACTTTTGCACAATGGGCCATTGTTGGCAAAAATATGATGGACCCAAATAGTAGACACATGGCACCTAGGGTTTTGCAAAGAGGGTGGACCCCACCCTATTTTTGAGACACATGTCCTAGGAATTGGAGATCCAGCTGCCACACTTTGGATAGAGATTCTGGGGAGTAAAAGAATGGAGAGTGATGTTGCTTGAATGGAGGTAGCAAGGGCGCACATTTATTTTAGCTGAAAGAAAACACTCATTGCTTTTACTAGAAGCCAAGCACACATAGATTCATATTACTTTTCTGTTCACGCACTCTTAAATTAAATTTTCATTCCAACTTTAAAGTGATTATGCTGAAACGTTGCATTTATTCACGCGGTTTCCTTTCAAATACATTCTCCGTGTTTATACTGACACCATTGCATCTTTTATCAATTTCATTAGAAGTGGTGCACATTGTTACGCTTTTATCAATTTCAAGTTTTGGATTTTAGTAATAGGATAACTTGCATTTGTATTGTGGTTGGCGGTGTCATGGCTTATGAGCTGCAGCGAAGGAAGCACGGTGCATTTAATTTGGTGAGCATTGCTACGGTCCGATGCTACAAAAGGCACATGTTTTTTTCAAGAAGAGAGAAGGAGGAGGTGTCATGTTTCATGATGTAGGATTTTAGGATTTTCTTTTGCTAGAATAAAAGGTATTATTACATCTTTATTGTAGCAAGAGCACAGTGATAGCAGCTCTAGTTCCTTAAATGATAGTAAGCTTTTCATTCATTGCATAGAGAAAGGAATGGTGCACACGGTGAGTGCTGGCTGGATGGGACGACTAGTACTTGTTCCATGAGTTGAATATTAGTCTATTTTGGAAAAGTTATGAAGCTAGTGGTGATGGGACGTTTGGTAGCTTTAGGTGTAGGAATGTTTTCTCTTTTATTTCTTTGAAGATTGAAGAAGGTGATTTAATGAAATGAGAGTGGTGTTCGGTTTTTTGGGAAGAGGAACAAGTATATTTTCAATGAGGAGAATGAAGGTCACGACTGCAGCTTACTTTTTAGGAGAATTTGCAATTTCAATTTTATTTTGGTAGATGCCTATAACTTACGTTATTTACTAGAATAAAATTAGGTTGTTTATCTCTTTTACTCTAGAATATTTTATATCATATGTTTAGTAGTTTTTCATCTTTTTAATTTAGTGTTGGATGTCAATCATTTTAATTATGTCTGGATATTTGTTTGTTGTAATGTTGGGTTTAGCAATTTATTTTATTTAATGTTTTCTATCTTATTCGGGTGTGCTTAATTTCGATGAATATTAATTGAGTTTAATTCTCGTCTCAAACACTTTCAAAACCCCCCACTGTGTTAGACTTAAGACTCGAACCGCAGTTGGTCCTTGTGAGACGACCTAGGGGTCATTCCCTAGCTATACTGCATTCCTAATATGCACATCAAATTTGTGTGGGTCGCGACAACCCATCAAATTTTGGCGCCGTTGCCGGGGACCAACGGTTCGATTTTAGGTCTTTTGTTGTGTTAGTGTGGGTTGTCTTGTCTTGTGTTGTGAGTGTGATGTTCTGTTTTGTGTGTTCGTCATTGTGTGTTGCATTTAGGTAGCTTAGGTTGCATATTTTCAGTGCATTCTTCTTTTCCCCATCTTTCCCATGTCTACCTGTTTTGGCTATGTGGATACTGTTTCTTCTGCCTGTGCCTCTGATATTGCTTCTCATGCCTATTCTGCTGATTTTTATGTTGAGAACAATATGACTCATCCTTCCATTCTTGAGAGTGCTCTTTGGGAGCCAGTTCCACTTGATGAGGTAGATGTTCATTGCGTTCTCACCTCTGGACTTACAGATTTGTTGCCTAGGTTTCATGGGTTTGCAGGTGAATGCCCACATGGACATTTGGAGGAGTTCTACACCATTTGCTCTTCGAAGAAACATCTTCATGTCCCTGATGATCACATGTTTTTAAGGGCATTTCCGCATTCATTAGAAGAAGCAGCATGGGAGTGGCTTATTCATCTTCCACCAGAACTCAGGGCCAATTGGGAAGATCTTAAGCATTTGTTTTTGGATAGATTCTCCCCTACTCAGCATCATTTTGATTCATATAGCTACGATCCTGGGTGGAATGATCCTGACCTGGTATGGTATGGTACTTCACAACTTCAATATCAAGAACAACCATCTCAGAATACTTCTATGCCTCCACTAGTTCAGCAATACCAGAGTCAGCAGTATGATGCACCTGCCCAAATAGCTCCTCAACCTTCTGCTTCTAAGCCTACATTGGAGGAGTTATTGGAGTAGATGACTATTCAGAACATTCAGTTCCAGCAACTGAACATGGAGTTTCAGCAGGAATTAACTTCCCTTCAGAGTTTGACTGATCAGATGGGGCAGATGGCTACTTAACTCATTGAGGAACTGTAAGACCCGTATAAATAAAATGATTACTTACTTAGTATTTTATTTTTGTGATATTAGATAATAATCGTGATGTGAAACGTTGTTGAGAAATATTTAAGGAAGGGAAGAAAATTAAATTAATACTGATTTTTTTTATTAATTTTCGAAAAACTTGAAAAGGTATGTAAATATAATTGTTTGCGCTATTTTATCAGCAAATGGAGTCTTGTCTAGTGGTGATTGTGTGTGTGAATGGGAGGGTTGTGTACTTGGTTTCAAGTTCAAAGCCTTCCAAGACCAAAAAGACTCCTAGCTCTTTTTAATTTTCCACCTTGGCATGTGGGTCCCACCATGAGGTAAGAAAGATGAAATTTGATGTGTTTGGACATGAAAGTAACGTTGAATTGGTTTCCAAAGCCTTGTTTGCTTTACTTTTATGCATTAAATGATGAAAGAGAAGTGGTCAATGTTTTATTATTTTATTGGTATTGTATGTATGGATTTTGGAGTGAGAAAGTGGAAAGGAGAGTAGTCTCANGTGTGTGTGCTACAGCATGTGCCTTTCATTGAATATTTTTAATTGATTTTATGTTTTTGCATTGCATGGTTGGAGAGAGAAAAAGTTGGGTTGTTTTATAGAAGTGTGAATGTTCCTGGGAGGAGGGGTATTGCTCCTCATTCATTCTTTACGTTACAATGCATGGCCATTAGCTTTCCATTTTTTTTACTTTGCATGGGTGTTGGGCACACTTTCTCATAGCTTTGCAAATATTAAGTGACATTTGATTTCCTTGTGGGAGGTTACCATTCTATTAGTAATTGTAGGTTACATAAATGAGAGTTAAGGGGCACTTTAACACCTTTTAAAAACTACCATTTACACACATTAAAGAGAGGTTTTATTGGTGTTAGGAATGGGAAAAATCTGAAATGGCTTAAGGGTGCCCTTGGGAGTGACCTAGAATAAAGTGGTTAAGGGTTAGTAGGGTTGAGAGTTAGTCTCTACTTAAATGTGTAAGTTTAAGTTAGAAAAATAAAAATAAAATAAACACTTGGAGAGAAAAATAGAGAGAGAGAGTCGTGAGAGTGAGTGGAGAAACACTACATTGTTCTAGACCAATCAAGTTGGTGAGAGAAAGAAGAACATCCTAGTGTTTGGGTGGTGGTCGTGACTTGAGAGAGTCTTAGAGGAGTGAAGACTTGGAGTCTAGTGAAGGAAGGAAACCTAAGAGCCTTTGGAAGCTTGCTTGGAACTAGATGTAAGGGGTTTAACTTGGGATATAATATGGTGTATGATGGGTAGAAGGTAACATGATAATATTGATGCATGCTTTCTTTCTTTTGTGTTGAGATTAAAGTTAATATGTTGANGCATGNTCTCTCTTTTTGTGTTTAGTTTCATGTGTTGTTGTATGGAGAATGATTATTTTTCATGCATTTTCAAAATGGGGTTGTGAAGGGGTATACTTTGGGTTGTATATAAATATAGTGATTTTCGTTTCTTTTGTAGTTATGGGTATACCTTGATCTTTATATGTTGGCTTTTCAAAAAGTGTTGTTGTTAAAATGGGTATACATGTTTTGGGCANTTTGGGGTGATGTATGTGTATGAAAAAGTTTTATGGGTACACTTAAAATNATGTTATATTGTGTGCATCTTTTTTCCTTATTACCATGTATGAATTATAATATTTTGTGGGATGTTTATCTACACTCTTTGACCAAGAGTGTGGGTAGGAGGGTATTGAGAGTTCTCTCCCATTGTTGGAAGAGAAAAGAGTGAGTTATGAGTATAAGAGGAGTGAAAGTGATGTTTTATTGAGATGGGGTATATGGGGTTGATGAAATGGTGAAGAAAGAAGAAACTTGGTTGCATGGGAATAATAAGATCATAAAGGAAGAACATGAAATTGGCAAAGAAAAAGAAAAGGGCTGCAAGAGGAGCAACAACCGTGAAGAGAGAAGCTTGAAAGGTCTTTGGAAGCAAAGAAGGATAAGTTAAATAAGGGTTGAAGAGAAAAAAAAAAGAATGAAAGAGATGGTGAATATGTTGCATGGTTGACGTGAAAAGAGGAAGGAGGATGGGTGTTTGTTTTTGACGTGAAATGGGAGAGGAGAATGAGAGAGGTTTTGGGGTTGAAAAGTCAAAATTTATAAATATGGGTGTTGTAGTGTTGATACGCAAAGGTAGAGAGTGTGAGAGAAAAAAAAATAATAATAAAAGTGTGTGGGATATTGTGTGAGACCGTGAATGGAGGAGAGAAAAGAGTGAAAAGAATTGTAGTGTATAAGTGTCTGTGTGTGTTTTCACGTAAATGAGGTTGGGAGAGTGAAGAAACAAAAGAGAGTTTAGAGAGAGGTTACGTGACTTTGGTGAGAGGAAGGAATGGTTTAGTTTGAAAAGTCAAATAAAGTGGGAGGTGGGGCCATGTGAGAAAAGATGAGTGAATGAAATTTTGTGTATGGGAAATAAAAGCAAAAGAGAGAAGGGAGAGAAAGTTTGGTTACGTAAAAGTGGAAGTAGGAGAGAGAAAGATAATTTTTAGTGAAAAATGAATATTTTAAGTGGGGTCCACTTGGTGAGAGAAAATTAAAGTGTGTTTCTAAAGTTAAAAATAGTTGTAGGGACCACTTGAGTTGGCAGGTTTAAGAAAGGGAGTGTATTTAGAAGTTTAAGGGGTACTTTAAAGAATTATATTTTTTCTATTATGCTGTGAATTAGTAATAGCGGGGGTGCATTAGAAATATTGCTTCTAGTGGACGGGAGTGTGAAATTAATTTCATGGGGGTGTGTCAGTAGGAAAATAATTAAATTATTTTTATTGTGAAAAATTGATTGATTTAATTATTTGAGTATTTTTAATTAATTGTTGGTCAATGAATTTGGTTGACTTTGAATATGTGAGTGATATGTGTATGGTTGTGATGGTGAAGTTGTGAGAGCAAGTGTTCTGTCATTTCCTTAGAATTTTTGTCGAGCTGGTGGTGTTCGTATTGCGATACGATAGTGTGTTGAGTTCTCTGCGGAGACTGAGATTCGAGTGTCACCCTATCCTCATGCGTGGGGACTAGAGAGGGTTGGATGTCTCGCCCAATGACTTCGGCTCGTGTGAGTATAGTGCTCAGTGGGTGCGCCTAACCGAAGTTTTTACTCGTAATTCCTTGAGGAGTCGGGGAGATAGGCCTGAAGTTGTGATGGAAGGCGGCTCGAATCGCCCTGTTTTGCGAAACAGGTTTGGTACGACAAAATTCAAGGAAACAACAGAAGCTTGTGGAAATGATTTGGGTTGTGAGTTTAATACTGTGATGTATTGTAACGTTATGACTATGNTAGTCTGGGTGGTGATGATTTAAGTTATGAGTTGAATACTGAGATGTGTTGTGATGTGATGACTATTTTAGTCTATGTTATGATGTTGTCTTTGAAATTATATGCTACGTTATGTCCTTAGTTACTCACCCTTTACTTTTGTGGTTGTGGTTACACCTACAATGATCGTACTTGTACGAGAGTAGATGGTGTTGCAGATAATGCAAGGCTGGAGTAGCACGATGAGAGATTTGGGAATTTGCTATGGGGAATTTATCATGTTTAAAAATTATTTCTTGTTTTTGAATAATGGATTTGATATTGTAAGGTTGAACTTTATGTTCTAAGACGCTTAAACCATTGAGTTTTATTTCTGCGATGTTAATTTTTATTAAAAAAAAAATCGGCGTAAAATTTCGGATTCTATTATTTTTTCTAGTGGCACTCCGTTAGGGGTGTTACAGGAACAGTCTCAAATTTCAGAGGAATCATCATTCCAGACTGTTCAGCTTCTAGATGATGTTGGTGCCATCCACATAGGAGATGGGGAGTAGAGTCATGAGCTAACTATTGTGCCACCTACTTTCCCACCCTCCTATGTCCCTACTCTTGCACCTGAGGAGACTGATGAAGAATTGGAGGATCACGCAGATATTAGCAACACTTTTGAGATAGGTAGACCAACTTCACCTTTCACCACTCTACCAATCTTCAGGGAAGTGGAGGTAAACATACCTATGATTGATTCGGTTGTTAATGATTATGCTATTGATAGGTATGTTGATGATTATGTTGTTGATGAGCCTATTTTTAATTATCCCTCGTTGCATGATGAGAACCACCTTTTGCTATCACATTTAAATGTTTGTTCTCCATGCACTGAACTGGAATCTGAGCCTGCTGTTGATATTGTTTCTACATTTGAGATTGATTCATGTTCTGAGGGTATATCTGAGGTTCAGCCTCTTACACTAGGATTGGGTGTTATACCCCTGCATGTTATTTTTGTGGAGCCACAGTGCACTAACCATGTTGCAGGAGATAAACATGAATTTGACCAACAAGCACCCATGGTGGAAGACAAAGGTCCCGACAGTTTGAAGATTAATAGGCACCAGCTGAACCTGCTCATCAACAATCATTGCTTCTTGGATCCAGCTGTGGAGGACATCTCCCTGCTTGATCAAATTTGGAGACTGAAGCAGTTCCTCCTCAAGACTTCCTTGCTGAATCCAATGGTGGAAGACCTGTCCCTGGAAGTCCAAATTTGGCAACTGCCACCATGATCAGGGGAGTTTTCTTCTTTCCCTTCTCCCCCTTTTCCCACTTGAATTGCACTTGTCCTTGATCTGTTGACTATTATGATACTGATCTTATGCTTGTGACACATTGAGGACACTGTGTAGTTTAAGTGTGGTTTATTGGGGGAGACTCTGATTTTTCTTTGTTAGTTTATGTTTTATGCGTTAATTTTTTTGTTTTCTAGGTAGCTTTGGTTTTGTCTTGTCTACAGTTTTACATATTTTTCTTGATTTCTGGACTTTGTTTAGGTTGTAGGTGTGTCCTTCACTTCATTGATACTTTGATTTGTTTGAAATCCTTGCTTTTCTTTGATTGGAAGATGATCATGATGTCTGAGAGGTTGAATTGATTGTGACAGAAATACCCTGTGTGAGATTTGAGCCACTTGATGTTCTTTCTTGTGTGATATGTCTCTTGATTGCTTGCGCATATGTCTTGGCTTGACTCTTGTTGATGATTCTTGATTGATATGCATGTTTGGAAGTGATAAAGGCAGTTTTGTTGTTGAGCCTCTCTAGCCAGATGAGCCTACCTTGTTGTGATCCTTTGATAGCCCCTTTGAGCCTTTACTTTCCCCACTTCTTTGTTTTGAAGCTCATACACTAGCCCTAAGTGAAAAACCATGATTACCTTAACCTTCGGGAATTTTGGAGCTTTGGAATTGTTTTGGGAATAAGTGTGGTCTCCTAGGGGATTCAAATGAATTGGCTAGTTGGTTCCTCTTCTTGTTTTATATATATATATATATATATATATATATATATATACGTGTGTCTTGTCTCTTGAACAATAAACTAAGTGAAATCAATAAAATATCGACTCATCACTTGGTCATCTTAATCTCTTGTTCTTCACATCTTATTACCAGGAATGCTAGGAATTGTATAAACTGGTAATTTGGGATGGGCTTATTCATCGAGGGATCGGGGTAGGTAATTTAGTGAGAGAGAGGTTGGCATTAATGAATAAAGAAGAATTCTTATAAACATGAGAGAACTTGGTGAAGTCTAACCCCAACAACATATCCATCTCATATAAATCAACCTTCGTTCATCTCTATGCTCCTTTGCCATTGTTCAATTGCATTTTTATTTTATTTATTATTTTTGCCTAAACCCAATGATCTCTTTTTATTTTTAAGTCATAATTAATCTTGTTATCACACAACTGTTCAACGCCGAGAGTCTTCTGGGATACGATACTTGGTCTTACCATTTTATATTACTTGATAACAATCTGGTACACTTGCCAGGGACTTAACACAACGCTGAGGGGAGAATGGAGAACCGTTGCCACTACTGAGCGCCAAAACCCACTGTTGAGCGCTGAGAACTTCAATTCAATACGGCAGGAGGCTTGGGCGTCAACGCTGAGCGATCCAATAGAGTGTCGCACCTATCGCTGAGCGGTGAATCCAGCGCTGAGCGCTGTAGTTGGGCTTGGGCCAAAATTTTGTAATTTTTCATAGCTTATTAATAGACCCTCAGAACTATTCTAGGGTAATCTTTTGGTAGAGAAAGATGACATAACACCTCTTTTACACTCCTTGGAGGCGACTTTTGGATGCGAAAGCTCTAATTCACCAATTCTAGGGTTTATTCTTTCATTCTTTCCATTAAATCCATATAGTTTCACCATGTTAATGGTAACTAAACCCTTTGTTGTTGGGAAACGATGTAATCTTTGTGAAACTCTCTTATAAGGAAATTCCTATTTTATTCATATACTTGTATTATCAATAGTTTGGGTTTTCTTCTCTGTACTTTAAAGCTTGCATTATTTAACTCATTCAGTGTCATGATCTTTGATTTTGTCGATACGGGGACGTACGGGGAAATCTAGAACTTAGAAGAATTCTCTTGATTATGAAATATTGCCTAGAGATAGGAATAGGACGGTTAATTTCTTTAAGATTCTATTATTAATGCATTAGTAATTGCTAGGGAGACTATAGATGGTAAACTAGTAATTATTGTAATAGGCTCTTTTCGCCAAGGGGTCGGGTTTAGAGTAAATTAGAAAGTTGCATGAAAATTAATAA
The DNA here is from genome assembly GCF_000741045.1 of Vigna radiata var. radiata. Taxonomy (NCBI): domain Eukaryota; kingdom Viridiplantae; phylum Streptophyta; class Magnoliopsida; order Fabales; family Fabaceae; genus Vigna; species Vigna radiata. The sequence goes on from NC_028355.1 coordinate 8,068,419, forward strand.
TACAAGGGAATATAATAAGAATATTAGATATAGGAGGGTGGATCATGATGAAACCGTAAACCTTAACAACTCCATTCAATCATATCTTTATCTGTCTACTGATTCAACTTTTGCATTTGCATGTTTAATTTCATTTTTGCATTACAATCTCAAATTATTATTCTTTCAAGTTGTTAACTGATTGGCAAGCGTACCAAATCGTATCAAGTAATAATAAATGGTAAGACCAAGTATCGTTTTCCCAAGAGACTCGAAAGGCTTTATCGTTCGCGTGAATTAAAATAATAAGACTTGAAAATAAAAATTAATAAATTGAGTAAGAGAATAAAATATGAACATGCAAAAGAGATTGATTCAAATGACANAATTGAGTAAGAGAATAAAATATGAACATGCAAAAGAGATTGATTCAAATGACAAGAAGAAAACAATGGATGAATGGAGTTGTTGGGGGTTTACAGTTTCATCTAATCCGCTCTCTCTTATTTACTCCTCTTGAATTATTAGCTTGATTAATTAATTGTCATCCAACTTTCTTAGCCTACCCTTAACCCGATCCCTCAAAATCTCCTCTCCAAATTCAGGAGCCAAGTTAGGAATGAAGGAAGCCTTCCTCTCCATCAACAACCTTCTTTCTTGCATGGTTGCATAATGGTCCTCATGTTGTTTGGAGAGGAACCTCTGAGAGTCAAATCCTCTCGAACTTTCTGGCATCTTCCTTTTAGTCCCAGTATTTCTTCCTCTGCGTGATGCTGACACCATTTCTGCAATAAATACAATTTGCCACAAAATACAGAAATCTATTGTTAGGAGTTAATGCATCAACAAACACTTTCAAACCCAACATAATTAACTACTGGGAATGCACAGGTTCCCCCTTTCCTCTATGCAGAACATTCAACAAAAACGCAGCAGACCGCCCGGCGTCAAAAAGGACCGCCCGACGGTATGCATCAGTTTAAATACCGCCCGACGACAGAGGCCTACCGCTTGGCGACAGAGGCCTACTGAGGGGTTTTCAAAAATTTTCCCCAAATCAGCCCTAATCTCCACTAAAATGCTAATTGCTACCATGCAAACTAATTTCAAACAACTTAATCGGCCCAAAACAGTTCCTAATTCAACAATCCATGCAGAGAATCTCAAAACCCTAATTTGCCAAATTCCTAAGCATGTTCATCATCAATTTCAAAATTAGGAACTAAAGAATAAAATTACACAACGTACTTGAGTGGAGATGTAAAATGCATGCAACAAATCCTTCAATTGATGATGGAGAACTCTTAATGTACACTCCCACCCAGAAAAACCCCAAATTTTGAGCAAGAAATTAAACTTTTGTGAGTGGGTGGTGAGGAAGTGTATAGAAATCCCTTTAAAACCCTCTTGAAAGTGCAAATCTGGAGCAAAAGTGCAAGGAGACCGCCAGGTGAAATTCAAAGGGGCACAACAAAGTGAAGAAAACCTTAAACCACCCAGCTTTTAAGAAGCTCGGGTTTGGTTCACGCCGCCACCGCCCGACGGTGAGTGGAAATTTTCTCACACTTTTCTTGTTTGCCTTTTGGGATTTTGTCCTGGTAACTCCTAATCTTTACCCTAAATTTTTCACTTTCAAGATTTTCCTCACTCAAATGCACATGGACACATAAAATATAATAGACAGAATTTGAAAAACAGATAACAAACACAGAAATTCAAATTTTTGTACAACAATTGGGATAGTCCCCATAAACACCCATCAGTAGGTGTTAAACTTCTTCGTGCTTGGTATTTTCTTCTTCTTCTTCTTTATGATAAATCTCTTCAAAAAGTTGATCAAACCAAGCACATGTTTCCATGCATCAATAATAGGAGCCTTAATCTCCAATTTTTGGAAGACTTCGATGAAGTACTTGAACCTATTTTCCTTCCTATAATTTTTCTTTTTCTGAGGAAGTGGTTTTTCACATGACCTGTTTTTCTTTCCTCTCTTCCTCTTTTTCTTAATTTTCTCCTCCCTTGGCTTTCTCTTTTTCTTTTTCTTTCTTTCTTTATTTTCACATTTTTTTTCTTTTTTTTCTTTTCTTTCAACCACTGCTTTTCCTTTCTCATCATCCTTCTCACTCTCATTCAACTTTTCTGTTTCATTCTCCTCTATCTTTTCCGCAGCAACAACTTTTTCTGCTTTTATTTCCTCTTTCTTTTCTTCTTCAGGGATAACTTCAGTATTATCCCTAATAATGCCCAGAGACTTCAATACCTTTGTTATCTCATCTTCCTCTATCTTCTTTTCATCAATAACCTTGTCATTCTCAAAGATAGGATCTTGACATTCTTCCTTAGGGATAACTTCAGTATTAACCCTAATAATACTTAGAGATTTCAACGCATAAGAGTGTTGCTCCTGCAATAAACGTTCCTTAGCTTCCCCCAACGTTTCTTTTCGCATCGAGAATAATTCCTGCTGTAAACGTTGTTTAGCTTCCCCCAATGTTTCTTTTGGCCTAGAGGAATATTGCCCAAATTGGCTATGATAAATACTTGAATGAGGTTCCCAACAGTGGTTGAAACTATTTTGGAAGAATTGAGTGCCTACAGAATCAAATACTTGTCCAAACTACATTTTTCAAAAATTAGGCACAAAACCCTAGAAAACATTTATTAGAACAAAAATGAAAATATACATAAAATCAAGCCAAATTCAATTAATTCACACTACTTGAAAATGTAAACCTCGAGTCCCCGACAACGGTGCCAAAAACTTGTTAACTGATTGGCAAGCGTACCAAATCGTATCAAGTAATAATAAATGGTAAGACCAAGTGTCGTTTTCCCAAGAGAATCGAAAGGCTTTATCGTTTGCGTGAATTAAAATAATAAGACTTGAAAATAAAAATTAATAAATTGAGTAAGAGAATAAAATATGAACATGCAAAAGAGATTGATTCAAATGACAAGAAGAAAACAATGGATGAATGGAGTTGTTGGGGGTTTACAATTTCATCTAATCCGCTCTCTCTTATTTACTCCTCTTGAATTATTAGCTTGATTAATGAATTATCATGCAACTTTCTTAGCCTACCCTTAACCCGATCCATCGGCGAAAAGAGCCTAATACTAATTACTGGCTTGCTATCCCTAGCCTCCCCTAGCAATTAATACAGCATTATAGAGTAGAAGTTAAACGTAATTGATCGTCCTATCCCTATCCCTAGGTGGTATTGCATAATTAAGAAATTACTCACCAGTTCATGACATTACTGTATGTCCCCGTATCAATAAAGACAAACATCAATTATCGAATGAGTTAAACGATAAAGGCATTACGCACAGATGAGAACCCAACAATTAACAATCAAAACATATGGAAACCATATAAATAATCAAGAGTTTCAATAAAAGAGAGTATCAAAAGATTACATTGTTTCCCCCAACAACAATAGGGTTTAGTTCACCATTTTCATGGTGAATCTAGATGAAAATTGAAGAAGAATAGAAAAGCAAACCCTAGAAAAGATGAAAAAGAGCCTAAGCATCCAAGAGATCCTCTCCAGAGAGAAAAATTAGGTCTGGCCGCCCCCTTCTGTCAAAAGAATGCATCTAAACTGGCAATAGGGCTATATATAGGTGAGGAGCGCAACAGAAAACAGGCCCAAGCCCAGCAGACAATTGCCCGGCAGTATAAGTGTGGCGCCCGGTGGTTTCACACAAATCGCACTACCGTCCGGCGGTAGGGTCTACCGCACGGCGGTTTCCCTCAAAACCGCCCAGCGCCAACGCCAAGTGCCTACTCCTCGCCCTGGACTGCCCGACAGTGTAAGTTGCCGCTGAGCAGTGCGTCGACTCTTCAAATCTTTAGTTTTCTTCTCTTTTCTTGAGTCTATGACCTTCATCTTCAACTCCATTCTTCACTTTCTCAAAATAGCTACAAAACAATGCAAAACAAGCATAATATCGCTAAAAACAGCTTTTGACTCTTTACAGACTCATTTATTGAGTTTTGCTTGATTCTAAGCTCATTCTAAATAGTAAAGGGCGTAATTTGGTCTAAAATGACATATGAAAATAACTGTTTTTCAACCTTCATCACAAGTCATATGCGATTAAATCACATGAACGTTTAGGCCATAGAGTCATTTAGGAAACGATATGTGGACATACTGTTCTATTATTATTTGATACGATCTGGTACACTTGCTAGGGTGTTAACAAGTTTTTGGCGCCGTTGTCGGGGATTTGTTTGGTTTAACTTTATTAGTAGTGTGAATTTGATTAAATTTGACTTGATTTTTATTTTTTTTTGTATTTTTTTTTTATTTTTATTTTTATATAAAAGTGCTTTTTAGGGTTTTTGTTTCATGTGTTTGCAGGAAGCAATTCACTATAGAAGCAAGAACAATCAACCTCTTCTCGAAGGAGTAAGTAACAGGAGGGGGAAGAAAGCCAGAAGACCATATAGAGTGTTATTTCCCTCTCTTGAAAGCCTTTTATAACTCTCACCAGAGGCATCTACTCAAAGTACAAAGGAGATGGCACAAAGAGCTCATAGACGAACTTTAGTTGACACAACTAATGTTGTTGGTCCCCAATACTTCAATAGCATTTCTTTGCTGAGGGACAACACATTAAACATGGTGATGAATCCTACTTTGATACATCTAGTGCAGAGAAATCAATTCATTGGACTGTCAAATGAAAGTCCCTACGATCATGTTACGACATTAAACGAAATATGCAATACTGTGAAGATTAGTGGAGTGTCAGATGACAGGATAAAACTTAGTTCGTTCCCTTTTTCATTAAGAAGCTATGCTAAGTTGTGGCTAAATTCCTTTCCAAAGGGTAGCTTTACAACATGGGAGGCTGTTGTTTCTAAATTCTTGAGTAAATATTTCCCGTAGTCCAAGGTTAACAGTGGAAAGCTACAAATCTCTTCATTCAAACAAGGCATGGAGGAGACTGTAGGTCAAGCTTGGGAAAGATTTAAAGGTCTACTGAGAAAGATGCTTGTACATGCATTTGACATAACAACATTGGTGTTAGTCGTCTCTGCATGACTACCGGGAGGATCCTTTCAATTCAGGTTTTTGTTGAATTATTCCTAAGGGTTATATTTCTCATGGATGAGGGTATGAGTCTTAGTCGTCTTAACCTCTTGATCTTCAAATCTGTTTACCAGGAATGCTAGGAATTGTATGAACTGGTAATTAGGGACAAGCTTATTTACCGAGCGATCGGGTTTAAGTGATTTAGTGAGGGACGTTGGCATTAATGCATAAAGAAGAATTCTTATATACATGAGAGGGAACTTGGTGAAATCTAACCCCAACAACATATCCATCTCATACAAATCAACCTTTGTTCATATTTGTGCTCCTTTGCCAATGATCAATTGCAATTTTATTTTATTTATTATTTTTTCGATTCAACCCCATGATCTCTTTTATTTTAAGTCTTAATTAATCATGTTGTCACACAACTGTTTAATGCCGAGAGTCCTCTAGGATACGATACTTGGTCTTACCATTTTATATTACTTGTGTGATTCGGTACACTTGTCGTTTTGCCCCAACAAATTCATACTAGGAACAAGAAAAATAAACATCCTCTTGTTGAAGGTTTGAAAGATAATCTTGAAATCAATATGGATAGAGGATCATCTTCTTCTACTTGCACACGAGCCTCAACTTGAGCCATTGCTTGTTTCTTTGGGCAGTAGACCGACAAATCACATTTACAAAAGTTAGGAATTATTTAATTATAACTTGAAGATTTAAGATAATAAAAATAAGAATACAATACCGATGGTGGGTCAAAATATGGAACAATCAAGGCCTTAGGCCAAGCTATAAATGTGCCTAAGGCCTCCCCCACGAATTGGATTTCAACTATCAGCACTAGCACTCGAGCCTGGGGATCTCTAACATCATCAATGCTTACCCGCGCGTCAGTGGGAAATAAAGGAGCACCATGAATGGTCTGGCCTCCTGCAAGCTGTACTCCGATGGCCACTACGTGCGGAGGATCCTAATCAACCAAAAACTCATACTGAATATTGAGTTTAGTACGATCTGCATTAAAACTTGAGTCTTTGGTGCACGCAAGAGGTGTGGTAGGATCATTTGTAGGGGCGTCCTCTTGTTGTGACTATTGTTGTTGTTGTTGTAGTCTGATCATCACAAGTTCTTGTTCGAGCGTTCTTCCATTTACTCACGTACTTGGACTTGCACCTATTTCGTGATACTACTAACCAATTCCGGAGTCACGGTTTGTGTGATTCTGGGTTTAGGGCCAAAGTAGTCGCTCAATCCAATAGCTCCTCCAACAGCACGTGCACGACTTAGACGGTTTGGCTGACCTGTGGCTGCTACCAGGATGTCCTACCTAACTTCTGGCTCAAATGTACCTTTAATCTCTTGCTCAACCAACTCATCCTACATATCATAATAGAAAAAGCTACATATTTATTTATGAACTATGGTAATTAGTTAAAAGTTTCCACTTACAATTCTATGGGATATCTCCTTAGCAGACTGGGATGTAAATTGGCCATTGGACTTTGTCCATGCAACCTTCCACAATTCATGTCTAGTTGGTGGAGGTGCTAGATCAAGTGACTCAGGACCTAACTCCTCAGCTCGACGTTTTCTGATCTTTTTATCTAATAACGCATAACCACCACGAGAATGTGGTGTATCATTAAGCCTCTACCTTTCCTGCGCGACTATCCTTTTCACCTATGAAAAAATGAAAATTATTAAGTATAAATCAGAAATTGACATCTTGTCTTATTAAGCAAAATATTATAAAACATACCTACTATTCAAAAGTAAGTCTAGATTCTTTAAACTGCTCCCACGCCCCATCAGATATTTTATACTTTGTACAGGGAGTTTCGTTCTGTTTAGAGCCAAAGACGAATTTACTTGTCATTATCGTCTTCAAGTCCCTCCACTGGCTTGCAATTAATGTTAAAGAATGTTCAACGAAAATAAGTTAATGATGGAAGTAAAACAGCTTAAACATACCAAAATATCCTGCCATAGTAGATTTTTGTCAACCTCTGACACATCACCCCAACGGGTAGCGAGAATAGGGACATGAAATCTTTCCAGCGTGCCCAAGTAACTCTTAAACTCTGTTGCATGTTCCCCTATAGCCACAAATGTTTTAGGATCGAACGCCACGAGCAATGGTTTATCATTAACCCTATAGGATGTCACACCAGGCATCCGAGTCACAAATCTACCACCTCCTCCTGTCTGACCTGATCCAAAGCTCGTCATACCTGTTTAAAAAGTTAGTAAATTATAGTTAGAACAGACGACGAAATGGTGACACTGGAAAAGATGACAAAGTTCGCTGACAACGAACGAACATAAATATCATATGTTGAAGGAAAAAATAAACTATTATATATATACCATACATGCAGAATCGAAAAACACAACACAAACACGAGCACATACATCATACGTATGAGATATTAAAGATAAAAAGGAACATACTTGAAATGGTGTCACTAGAGAAAATGATGAAGTTCGCTGACACCGTACGAAACACAGCCTAAAGATAAACGGAAAACATTCGGTAAACCTTAGAAATGGGAACCAAATGACATTACAAAGATAGAAAAGATTAAAAATAAGATTCTTTCTTTATCGCAGTTGTCCACGAAGAAGAAAGTTCAAGCAGAAATGGTAGCGCGAAGAAGAAAGTTCAAGCAAAAATGGTAGCGCGAACAAACAGTGAGACCATGTTATGTTTTTACATTCATATTCCACGTCGAATACAAGACACACTTGACGTTATATTTAAAAGCCAGGTCGTAGACTGAGATAATTCGATTTTTTAGTTTTTTTATTATAAATTGCAAAGTTTAGGTCGTAGTTGAAGCGGCTTAGAAGTATGGGACGCCTAAAGTTTTTCCATTCCTCTCTTTTAACTTTTTTCTTTTAAATTAAATAGAATGTCATATTGAATGTTTTCTCTTAATTAGCCGCCAATATCAGAAAGTATCGTAATTTTTTGATCTCTTTTCTTTTCCCCCTCCCATAAAATGTCGGAGGCTGCGGGGCTGGGACGTGAAGGGGATTGAAGTATGTTGGGAGCATTAATTGTGTGTTTAATAGAACGTCATATTCGGTAGGGCTTTGACGTTTTTTTCTTCTGCCAATATCAAAATGTGGCGCTCCTTTTTGGTTTAAAATCAGACATTAAATCTTACCTTTTTACGTCTTCCTTAATCAATTCAAATTAGTAGTGTACTGAAATTTTCACTTTTAAACCAATGATCAGTTTTTGATCAAAATCATAATCGTCTCTAGTATAAAAACGTTCCTCGGGTGTCTTCATCACTTATCGATCCAAATGGGTTTGCTTTTCTTGTAACCCAAGCAACCTTCTCTTTTCTTCTTGATGATGATGATGAAGAAGCCATGTCTGAATAAAAATCTTGGAACGTCTTTCACAATGTAGAGTCTTTAACTCCTCAACATAAAAACCATACGTCAAATTCTAGTGGGCTTCGATCCTTCAAATGTCTCCTTCTTCGCAGGTGAATGAGAGTAGACATTTTTGGGTTGCAAGAAATCAATTTGTTCTTATCTAATTTAAACTACAATTATTACTTTTTCTCTTAATGGTGTTTGAACGTTGTTTTCAGCTGGGATTCGAAGTTCATACACGTTGGCGGTTACCAAGCATAATTACACTATCTAAGTGAATCAAACGAGATCTATTACTTTTTCTCTGAATGATGTTTGAACGCCGAATTTCGCAGGGCTTCGACGTTCTTAAAAAAAGGTGGCGTGCGGCAGTTACTAAGTATAATCACACGATGTACGTCATCGGTTCATCTATAAATATAGCTTGCACTTCACGTATTCCCTTCCCTCCTGTTTCCATATTAAACATATTAGGACTCATAGTTTTTATTTTGTTTGCCATTTCTTTTCATTATATTTCTAAGCATCTCTGTTCTTCATATTGCAATTTGATAACTTTAACTTGGAAGTGGTTCATTCATCGTCATTTCGTACGAAGGAGCCCTTTCCTGTTCAAGTTAATAAAACAAAATGTTTTTATTTGTAGTACAAAAATGGTTAAGATATCTTACTGAAAGGAACGTGTTTACGAAAAAGAAATATGGTTCAAAATATGTTTATTGCTGAAACAATTTTAAGCTCTAAAATAATTATCTACAAAAGTTGTTCAACTTCATCATTTAACAATGTATGATTCCTTTTTTAAATTGTCCATAAGTGGTACTCCTCCGTTAGATTTCAGAGCTATCTGATTTCTAAGGGAGAAGACAACTTAAGGACAATTTAAATTTGGAATCTATTTACACTATTGACGTCGAACGTTGAGTACACTCGATGCAAAATAAACATTACTTAATTATTTAAAGTTATGTAAAATTATTGTTCTTTAACATAGCCTACACCCTAAAGAAAGTGCTGCATTCAGGACTCAGTCAATAACAAAATGCCTTTTATAGTCTACATTGTAAATAAGTTATCGTAGTGAAAGGTAAGTGCTGAGGAAAAAGAAATATGGTTCACAGTATGTTTAATGATGAAAAAATTTTGAGAATAAAAAAAAACGTCAAAGCCCTAGAGACTTCGACGTTCTATGGCGCGCTTTTCAATTGCAATGGTTTCTTAGACCTACTATATGAATCCAAAGTATGAAAAAGTACCATACATTAAGATCTTTTTTTATTTCCCCTCAACGTCGAAGGCTGGCAGCGCTTTGACGTTAAGGGAATTAAATTATGCTAGCATCATTAATGGTGTGATGTGGTCGCAATAATATAACGTCGTATTTGTTAGGTCTTCGACGTTGTTTTCTTCCATCAATAGAAGAGGGTGACAAACTTTATATTCTTTTTTCTTTAAAATTAGACATGAAATTTTTTCTTTTTCTTCCTTAATTGATTCAAGTTAGCGTTTTACTGAAATTTGCACTTTTAACTAGTGATTAGTTTTTGATCAATATCAAAATTGCATAATCTTCTCTTCTCAACTAGATTGAGAGTTATTCCACATACAATGCAATCATCATTCACAATTCACAGATCATTTTTTACTAAAATAAATCTTCATTGCATTTCTAAATAAAACCGAAGGAAATGGTGAAACCAGCGGGGGCTTAATAGCCACGATTATAAAATAAAAAAAAAAACAGAAACATAGAAAAGTAGTCCCTATTATTAACAAGAAGATTCCATTGAATCTTCATCATCAGAATCTTCAGTATGATCTTCACCACAAGTAGGTGAACTTTGCTCATCAGTGAAGAACCATCCGTTCTCAGTCCATTTCAGCCCAATAGATGACAAACTTGGTATACCAATTTCCTGTGACCTTTTGCACACAATTCTTTCTTCTTCAGATAGATCTACTCCTTGGATTTCCAACACCTTGCTGATAGATACTCCATATGGGAATTTGTGTGCAAAATCATCTACTGCAGCGATCATGTGGTCTTTTAGAACCGCAACCCAATTGGTTAGAATTCTAGTCTTGGTAGCATTCAACAGAAATACATCTTCTGTTGACATTCTGTCCTCGTTCAATATTCCAGGCAGTAGTAGCCAAGTCAGGACATAAGCTATAATTTTCTCCTCCTTGTTTAAGCCATCATGTAGGTACTGCTTATCCACCCTGGACGTTCCTGGATATCTTAAGCAGTTTACATATATAGATCTCTTTGTTAGCCTCATGTTTGACTCAGAATCACATATATGAGAAGCCAAACCTTCAACTTTCAGACCAGTAATATTTGACCAAACATAACATTATCGTCAATAGTAATGTTAACACCTTTGACCCTTGAGAGAATGACCCCATTTACAACCCTCAGGTTTGTGTAGAAAACCTCTACCAAATCTGGATAGCAAATTCCTTTCATCTAGACAAAATCAGTAAGCCCTCGATATGCAATCCATTCTTGACAAAGGAAACCTTGTTTCTTGAAAAATTGCAGGTCGAGATACTTGTGAGGAACCACAATTTTTAAATGTGTCTAGTATAAAAACTTTACTCGGATCTCTTCATCACTTATCCATCCAGATGGGTTTGCGTTTCTTGTAACCCGAGCACCCTTCTCTTTTCTTCTTGATGATGATGATGAAGAAGCCATGTCTGAATAGAATTCTCGTAACGTCTTTCACAATTTAGTAGTTTTTAACTTCTCAACTTCTCTGGTTTAAAAATATAAATGATAAGTCAAATTCTACTAGGCTTTGACGTATAAATTGAATAAAAACTCATGTTATACGTCGAATATTTTGGCTATTCGACGTCTTCTTGTTCAGCCTCCCTTCCTTTTTTTCATTTAAACCGCCCATAACCTCTTGTTACCCCCGCCCTTTTGTTTCGTTTTTTCATTTAGAACGCCCATAACTCCCGTTACCATTATATCTTAGATAAGATTTACATATTTTTTTTACATTTTTATTTTATGAATTTGTGAAAATTTCTCTTGTAATATTTACATATTATAAAATATAAGAAAGATTTGTCGGTGAAATTTAAAGAGAATAAAAGTTTATTTCTTTAAAATATTATTTTAATATCATAATAATAATAATAATAATAATAATAATTTATGAGAATTCAGTTTTAGTTATTGATAACGGTCTAAAAACCGTTATTTTCATACTTAAATTTGATAGTAAAACACACCCTTTGTGGCTTAGAATGAGCTTTAAATCAAGTAAAACACTTAGTTGAGTCTCTTGAGAGTCAAAAGTTG
>NC_028355.1:8082035-8085122 GCF_000741045.1 Vigna radiata var. radiata
ATCACAAGTCATACTTGAATAATCGATTATCACTTCATATAATCGATTATCACTTTTTGAAAACCCTGTAACGGACTTGAATAATCGATTATCACTTACAATAATCGATTATTCAAGTACATAGATAGCGCTTTTTTTTATCATAGATAGCGCTTTTCAAGCGCTATCTATGTCAGCGCTATTTATTAATAGATAGCGCTTCAAAAGCGCTATCTATTGCTGTCTGAAAATAGATAGCGCTTGTTTAAATAAGCGCTATCTATTGGTCTAAATTTTAAAAAAAAAAATATTTTTTTAATAAAATATAAATTTTTTAATGAAATATTTAAAAAAAATAAAAATATATATAAAATATTAGTTTTATTCTATACAAACCTATGTTAAATATTGGTTTTATTATATACAAAAAATATATAAAAATTAAGAAAAATCTGACAAAGACAAAGATCTCTTCATAAATATGAGTAAAAGCTATTGGTACAATAATATTTCAAATATAATCGTTAAGTCGTCCAGTACGTATCATAACATGACATTGCTTTATAAGATAATATACAATCATAACATATATATTCTATGAGTAACTATAAGCATGTACATCACTATAATATAACCTATAAACATGTACTAATTACATGTAAACATTAATCTTCTCTAACTTCAATGATTTCATTGTCACGATAATGGTGATATCTGCAACTTAAAAATATACTGCAAGAAAGAAAAATAATATAAAATTAATCAATTAAATTTTTACTACAAAATAATTATGACAATGAAGCAAAATCTGAAAAAATAAGTAAAAAACAAAAGCAAAATATATTCAAGCGAGTTTAAATTGACTAAAGAAATATTTGTCAAACCAGAAACTGTAATGTAACTCTCTAAACATGTTTTAAATCCTACAAGACTATTGAAAACTATGCTAACTACTAATAATAGCAAAGAAATAAAAATTTGGCTATGAAAACCAGAAAAATGCACAAAAGCAAAATAAGACAAGATCCTATGCTAATTTCAAACTAGCAAAAGAAATTCCATTTAAACAAGTTCCTTCAACTTTAAAACAGTAAGCAAGTTATAAATGATAAAAGAGCACTGTTATGACAACTATCTATTCTAGAAAACTAAAAATTCAAAATATCACCATACGTACCTAGAAAACTAGCTAAAACTTAGTCAAAACAGGACAACTACTAACAAATCCTAGAATCAACAATTAAAAACTAACCAAACTAATTCCTAAAGTTTTAAACTAACAAAGTACAATTCAGAAAAAGTAGTCAAGCATTTGTAAATCTCTAATAATAAAGTACAAGAAATTAAGTTGTCAAATTTCTCCCATGATGTTGGTCGTATTGATACATCTAAAGTCTGCTGTCCTATTAGAGATGAGACAGCCACAGAAGGTACCATGTTCAACTTCAAAGTAAACGACCTAAGTTGTAGATGCTGTGATAAAATTTAAGTTTGTATTCATGCTTATATACCTCTTTTGGCTTATCATTTTTGAACTTTGAAGCAGATAATGTTGAATTTGCAGAAGAGAAAAAAGAATTGGAATCAGATCCAAATGGCTTCATCAAAGGAAAGGACCAAAAAATAGATATCTCATAAATTATTGATGGTGCAAGATGTTCTGGATGTTTGAATCAGGTAATGTCACTTCCTACACAATACTTTTATGTTAAATAATTTGGGAATGAATAGATTATGATGCCAGAAATATAGTCAAAGTTATATTATGGCTCCTCAAAGATTTCTTCCAATATTTATTGAAAGTCAAAACTATCATTTGGTTCTTTTACAGGATGAGGGTATANCAGAAGAGAACAAACTATCATCTCTAGCCATGTTCTTAATAGTCAAAACCATATCTTAAAAACAAGACCTTGAAACTTTTTGTTGCAGTTGTTCTGTTGTCTCTAAACTCTAAACTAGAAGTAGAAATAGAAATAGGGTGATGGTTGTCAGGTTTCCAGAATTGTACTCTTTATCTAGATAATAAAATGTCATAATTAACACAGAGGCAGTGGCAATTGCATCTTGCAGAAATGAAAAATCTAGGTTTGTTTACTATTGAAGGCCAAATTTGCAGATTTTGTAAAGTTTGATTTGCGGATCCCATTAGAAGGTATTTTATAATTTTGTTTGTATCATCTTTTGTATATTTGCTTTTTGGTTAACCTACTGATTTCACGAAGTTATAAAATAATGTACAATCAACTTTTTGTAGTTGGGATGGGAACTAGCAGAAATATGAACGATATGTGACAACAAAGAAATTCAGAATCTGTCTCTGAATTATTATTGTTGTTGCTTTTTTCTTCGTTTCTTTCCTAATAAATAACTCCTCGATCGATAGATTTAGCTTTGATATTTTATTAATTTTAACCGAATTCACGCTTTAGATATATCATACAAAAACTCAAACTTATAAACAATGATACCTCAAGCATTTTCTTAAGCCGCTCTTCCACGGGTAATGATAGTAGATCCCTAAATTTGCATACACACGATGGTCAGAATTATAAGTCAATAGCAATAAAATAAACCAATAAAGTATATAACAATAACAATAAATATACAAAAAAGGACAAAGTTGTAGATACAGAAGGACAAAGAGTGCGTCCTACATACAACTAATGGAAAACCTTTAATCAAAAAGGAGGGGGCAAAAATTAAATTAAAAAATTTGACATTCAAGGAAGATGGCACCTTTTAGAAGGACCCTTTGACAAATTGTAGCTAGTTCCTCCAGGACACATTGCGGTAACATAATCAAACCTGAATCAAAGATTTACAAACTTCAAATATTTAGTAATTCACAAATCAGATAAGAGTGAAAAAGTACAATAGGACATCTTACGTTCTCATTCTGATTTGAAGGAAGAGTAAGGCTATATGCATTTTTCTTCAACAGGTGTATCCATCAAATACCAGAGCTCTAACATTGTTGAACCTAGATCTTGAAGCTGCCAGACAATAATTAAGTTAACTACCAAACAAAGAAAATAACATCAAATTATAAACACAAAGTAATGTTTCATATCAAAATTAAATCTACAAACTGCTAGTTTTTACCTT
>NC_028355.1:8085622-8133348 GCF_000741045.1 Vigna radiata var. radiata
AAAACATGTGATAATCGATTATAGCTTGTCCATAATCGATTATACCAGTAGAAATTACAATGTTTGTCATTTTCCTACTACATTCAAAAACTACAAGTTGCTTTTTAAGTATTCTCCTATTACAATCAAGAATTACAATTTGCAGCATCATCAAAACTTGTCTTCAGGTTTTACCAATACTCCCTTATTGGTAACATGTGACTCCAATGATTTGAAGCTTGCTTGATTACTATTTAACTGGGATTCATAATTTTTAAAGAATTTATCAAATCTTCCACTTAACTCTCTGACTGTCTCAGTTAAACTGTTCACCTGCTGCCATAAAGGAGAGGGTTGTTGCTGTCGGAAGTTGCCCACTTGTCCAGATGAATTATTCTGGCTATGCCCAATACTAGGGTGATTTTTCCAACCTTGGTTGAAATTTCCTTGCTTATATTGAAATTGGGCTCCCATATAATTAACATCCTGCTGCATCTCCTCCGTGAAAGCACATTGACCATTAATATGTTCACCACCGCATAAGTCACAAAGTTGTTGTGTCTGAGAAATATTTCTGATTCCCCTAGGAAGTTCGGAGAGGACCTTCGTCAACTTGTCTAATTTTTGGCTGAGAAGGTGATTTTGAGTAGCTGCAGCATCTTCAACAGGAAGAGGCAAGAGTC
The DNA here is from genome assembly GCF_000741045.1 of Vigna radiata var. radiata. Classification (NCBI taxonomy): domain Eukaryota; kingdom Viridiplantae; phylum Streptophyta; class Magnoliopsida; order Fabales; family Fabaceae; genus Vigna; species Vigna radiata. Next base: position 8,086,285 of record NC_028355.1, read on the forward strand.
CTCCTTTTTGTATGCCCCTCTCACTCTTTGATACTTCATTCAAGGCCATCTCCTCAATCAAGTCATACGCCTCGTCTTCCGTTTTTCTATTAATACTACCTCCAGCTGAGCCATCCAACATCATCTTGGAGTGAGCACGTAAACCTCCAAGGAAAGCAAGTAAGTATGAAGTCTTATCGAACCCATGGACTGGGGTCGCCCTCAATAAACCTTTAAATTTGTCCCATGCTTGCCCGAGAGTTTCCTCCATCCCTTGATTGAACGAAGAGATCTTCAGTTTCCCTCGATTAATTTTTGGAATTGGAAAGAATTTAGTAACAAATTGTTGTGCCACCGCCTCCTAAGTCCTGAAAGTTCCTTCAGGAAAAGAATTCAACCAATCCTTTGCGTTTCCTCCAAGAGAGAAAGGAAACAAACTGAGTCTAACTCTGTCATCCGACACTCCGTTTATCTTGGCAGAGTTGCAAATCTCACCGAAGATGGCCAAATGCTTATAAGGATTCTCATTCGACAACCCATGGAATTCATTATTTTGGACTAATTGGATGAGCGCCGGACTCATTACCATACTGGTTGCATTATCAGCTGGAACAGTTATGTTGTTGAAGTTCAAGGGACCTACTACGTTTGCTACATCCCCCAATGTACGTCTAGGAGGAGGTTGGTTAGCCATCTCCTCAAAATCTGAAACAGGAATCTCAAGCGAAGACTGCGAAATTGCTTCAGAAGAAAGAGATCTCTCACGTGAAGGACATCTCCTTCTCCTCCCTTCTGGTAAACCTTCTAAGAGAGGTTGCTGGTCTTTTTTGCTTCTAGTATGGATTGCTTCCTACATACACAAGAAACAAACCCTAAAAGCACTTTTACAGAAAAATAAAATAAAACACAATTACACAAAAATAAAACAAAAATAGTTACAAACAAGTCAAATTCAGTCAATCCACACTACTTGAAAAAGTAAACCTCGATTCCCCGGCAACGGCGCCAAAAACTTGTTAACAGATTGGCAAGCGTACCAAATCGTATCAAGTAATATTAAATGGTAAGTCCAAGTATTGTTTTCCCAAGAGACTCGAAAGGTCTTATCGTTCATGTGAATTAAGATCGTAAGACTTGAAAAGAAAAATTAATTAATTGAGTATGAGAATAAAATATGAACATGCAAAAAAAAGATTGATTCAATTGACGAAAAGAAAACAATGGATGAATGGAGTTGTTGGGGGTTTACAATTTCATCTTATCCGCTCTCTCTTATTTACACCTCTTGATTTATTAGCTTGATTAACTAATTGTCATGCAACTTTCTTAGCCTACCCTTAACCCGATCCCTCGCCGAAAAGAGCCCATTACTAATTACTGGCTTGTTATCCCTAGCCTCCCCTAGCAATTAATAAAGCATTATAGAGCAGAAGTGAAAAACAATTGATCGTCCTACCCCTATCCCTAGGTGGTATTGCTTAATCAAGGAATTACTCACCAGTTCATGACATTANNGTACGNCCCCGTATCAATAAAGACAAACAATAGTTATCGAATGAGTTAAACGATAAAAGCATTAAGCACAGATGAGAACCCAACAATTCATAATCAAAACATATGGAAACCATATAAATAAACAAGAGTTTGAATAAAAGAGAGTATCAAAAGATTACATTGTTTCCCCAAACAACAATAGGGTTTAGTTCACCATTTTCATGGTGAATCTAGATGAAAAATGGATGAAGAATGGAAAATCAAACCCTAGAAAAGATGAAAAGGAGCCTAAGCATCCAAGAGATCCTCTCTAGAGAGTGAAATTAGGTCTGGCCGCCCCCTTCTGTCAAAAGAATGCATCTAAACTCGCAATAGGGCAATTTATAGGTGAGGAGCGCAACAGAAAACAGGCCCAAGCCCAACAGACAACCGCCCGACGCCACACTTGTTCCGCCCGGCGGTTTCCTTCAAATCGCACTACCGCCCGACAGCAGGGGTCTACCGCCCGGTGGTTTCCCTCAAATCGCAAATCCGCCCAGCGCCCACGCCAGGTGCCTTCTCCTCGCCCTGGACCGCCCGACGGTGTAATTTGTCGCCGGGCGGTGCGTCGACTCTTCAATTCTTAAATTTTCTTCTCTTTTCTTGAGTCTACGACCTTTATCTTCAACTCCATTCTTCAGTTTCTCTAAAATGCTACAAAACAATGCAAAACAAGCATAATATCGCTAAAAATAGCTTTTGGCTCTCTACAGACTCATTTATTGAGTTTTGCTTGATTCTAAGCTCATTCTAAGTAGTAAAGGGAGTAATTTGGTCTAAAATGACATATGAAAATAACTGTTTTTCAACCTTCATCAGGTTGCATGGGGGAAATTGAAAAACTGTTAAGAAGCATTGAGCTTAAATGTTGAAAAAGAAAGATGCACGAGAAAAAGAAAAATAAGAAAAAAGCATGAAGATGAGCTCAATGAAAAAGAAAAAGGGAAAAAGTTGGGAATGAGAGAGATTGGTGAGGAAGATAGTTGTGCTTAAATGTGAATATTATGATAGCTCTCTTAACTCAAGGATTTTGTTTTCCAGAAAAACCAATTTTTCTTGGTTAGCCCAACCTCATTTCAAGCCTTGGAAAATTCCTTTTGATGGCATTTGCATGTAAAGATGTTGATTGTTTGAGATGAATGGCAATTTTATTTCTTGTGACTTTTGAATGATAGAGAGTTGAAGTGTCACCCTAAACACTTGAGTGATTGAGTGAAACACTTGCTTGGTATGAATTGTTAATTTTCATGAGTGCATTTTTGCTTAGTGGATTGGTCATTCATAATGTGTAACATATGTTGTGCAACCTTTGGATTGAAAACATGCATGCATATTAATTTGATTTCACTGAACATTTGGGATTGAGTAGTGTTTGTCATGTACTTTAGGAGTGTTGAATCATTGGATGAAATAGTATAAAGCCAAGCTCTGTTTTGTTGTTGTTTTGTTTTGTTTGCTTGAGGACAAGCAATGTTCTAAGTTTGGGGTGGTGATGAAGGTTGAAAAATAGTAATTTTCATATGTCATTTTAGACCAAATTACTCCCTTTACTACTTAGAATGAGCTTAGAATCAAGCAAAACTCAATAAATGAGTCAGTAGGGAGTCAAAAGCTGTTTTTAGCGATATTATGCTTGTTTTGCATTGTTTTGTAGCATTTTTGAGAAAGTGAAGAATGGAGTTGAAGATGAAGGTCTTAGACTCAAGAAAAGGAAAGAAAGGTTGAAGATCAAATGGTTGCAGTGCAGAAAAGTCAACCAGAAAAGTCAATCAGTCAACTAGAAAAGTCAACTAGTCAACAAGAAAAGTCAACCAGAAAAAGTTGACCAAACCGCTGGGGGTTGATCGGGGTGTCGGGCGGTTCTCTGATGGGCCTGGGCTTTAATTTTGTTACTTTTCTTGGTTATAAATAGCCCTAGTGCGAGTTGAGATGTATTCTTTTGACAGAAGGGGGCAGCCAGACCTAATTTCACTCTCTGGAGAAGATCTCTTGGATGTTTAGGCTCCATTTCTTCTTATCTAGGGTTTGCTTTTCCATTCTTCATCCATTTTTCATCTAGATTCACCATGACAATGGTGAATTAAACCCTATTGTTGTTGGGTGAAACAATGTAATCTTTTGATACTCTCTTTTATTGAAACTTTTGTTTATTTATATGGTTTCCATGTGCTTTGATTATTGATTGTTGGGTTCTCATTTGTGCTTAATGCTTTTATCGTTTAACTCATTCGATAATTGTTGTTTGTCTTTATTAATACGGGGACGTACAGTGATGTCATGAACTGGTGAGTGATTCCTTGATTAAGCAATACCACCTAGGGATAGGGGTAGGACGATCAATTGTTTTTCACTTCTGCTCTATAGTGCATTATTAATTGCTAGGGGAGGCTAGGGATAGCAAGCCAGTAATTAGTAATAGGCTTTTTTCGCCGAGGGATCGGGTTAAGGGTAGGCCAAGAAAGTTGCATAACAATTAGTTGATCAAGCAAATAAATCAAGAGAAGTAAATAAGAGAGAGCGGATAAGATGAAATTGTAAACCCCCAACAACTCCATTCATCCATCGTTTTCTTCTCGTCAATTGAATCAATCTCTTTTGCATGTTTATATTTTGTTCTCATACCCAATTAATTAATTTTTATTTTCAAGTCTTACGATCTTAATTCAAACAAACGATAAGGCCTTTCGAGTCTCTTGGGAAACGATACTTGGACTTACCATTTTATTATTACTTGAACGATTTGGTACGCTTGTCAATCTGTTAACAGACGTCAAGAAGAAAAGTCGTGTACTCTTGAGTTTAAGAGGGATATCTCAAAGGGTTTGTTGCGATAAGAACGGGGTAGTTCCTTGTTGGCAGGTTTTGTTGTTCTATATTTGATGGAGAGTTTATGAGGTGTTTACATTAGAGAGTTGCTCTGTAAAGCCTTAGTTGTAATACTCTGATCATTATAGTGAATTACTCTTCAATCTAAGGTTGATTGGGAGAGTGATTGGATGTAGGCATTGAGAACGAACCGGTATAAAAACTGAGTTTGCTTTTCTTCTCCCTATCTCTTTACATTTGCGCTTATATTTTTTTGTCATACATTATAACGGTTGAAAATCCGTTATTTTTATACTTAATTTTGACACTAAACACACCCTTTATGACTTAGAATCTAGCTTGAAATCATGCATTTTTCTTAAGTTAGAGAATAACAGAGTCAAAGGTAGTATTCTTGGTTTTATGCTTGGTTTTCCTTGTTTTGGCAGGATTTAACATGAGTTGGATGAAGGAAGTTGAAGTAGAAAGGAGCTAGACTCAAGAGAAGGTGGAAAAATGCACAAAGGAAGAACCGCAGCCACCGCTGAGCGCAAGTTCATTGCTGAGCGCCAACTTCGTTGTGGAGTTCTCTAAAAAATGCTTAAGCGCCAACGCTGAGGGGAGAATCCAAGTATCGCACCCACTGCTGAGCGCCACTTTTACCTCTGAGTGCCAGTCTCTTCAGTGAATTCACTGTCAAACGCTTGGGCGTTAACGCTGAGCGTTATTGTTGAGTGTCGCACCTACCGCTAAACGGTAATCCAGTGCTGACCACAATTTTCGTGGGCCTGACGCTAGTGGAAAAATAGGATACTATGACGACCTATTACGACAGATATAATTTTATCCATCATGATAGGTTGACCAGTGGCAGAATCGTAATAAAAGTAAGATATATTATGACGTATTTTTGTACATCAGTCATAATTTAAAATGCAGTGGCAAACTTATAAATAAGTTTAAAACATATTATTACGTAGTTATGGATACCAATCATAATATGAAACGCCGTGGCAAACTTGCAAAATAAGTTCAAAACCTATTATCACACAATGGTTGAAATTTTTTTTAATGTATTATGAATGATTTTTAGAAACCAGTCATAATATCTCTCCGTTATCTCACGTTAGCCCCTAATTTCTCTTCATTCTTGCGTTCAACAACAAATTTCAGTTATCTCACCATCAACCTTAAGCTTCCTTTCTCTTCACAAATTCCTCATCTTATTTCATATTTCTTCACTACCTTAGCTAATTCAACAACAAATTTCGTCTTCCACCGATTATTTTCATCTCCTTCTAGGGTTTCATCATCTTTTCACAATTTTCTTCAAGTTTCACCGATTAAATTCTCTTTTGCTCCGTTTAAAAGCTTTTCCTTCGATTACAAACTCTTTTCACTGATTATTTTTGCCCTGATTTGAGTCAGTAAGATTCTATGGATTCTTCCTTAGAGGAACTCTCTACATCAAGTCGCAGGGCAACATGTAACACCCCGATTTTTCAAAATGTAACGGTGGACAATTTTTTTTCAAAACTTTTCTTATAAGACATTTATTTCGAACCATCAAACTTTATTTGATTAAAATGAGGAAGCAAAAACATAATTATAAATATTGTTTGTTCAAAACAAAAATCTGAAATAATTCCTTTTACAATAAAGATACCAATTTTGAAAACTTTTAAATAGAATAAATCATCATCCTCAAAATATAAGCTCCCAACTCTCATGTAAGCTATTTCAATCCAGTCTTATCTGCAATGTCATCTACTCACGTACAAGTACGATCATCGTAGGGGAAAACCACAACCACAACTTTCAGGGTGACCAACCAGAAATATCATAACACACATTATACAGTAATTATATTAACTACATAGTATATATAATCATACAATTTATTCCATCACAATCATTAACATCACAACCAAACCATTCATGACCCAATGTCATTTCCTTATATTGTGTCGTCATGACCTGTTATCACTAACAAGTGCCTGTTTAGGGCAATTCGAGTCGTCTTCTATCACAACTTTTGACCTATCTCCCCAACTTCTCAAGGACTAACAAGTAAAAACACTGACACTACCACTATACTAAGCACGAGCCGAAGTCATTTGGGCGAGACATCCACCTCCCCGCGCAAAGAAAAATGACACTCGAATTACTATCTCTTAAACGAGAGTCCAACACATCACATTTTTAATATGCTAAACTTAATAATTCTAATATTTATATAACAACATAATACGTTGTAAGTTTCTATACGGTTATATTTATATTATATATATATATATATATATATATATATATATATATATATATATATATATATATATATATATATATATATATATATATATATATCATATGATATGATTGTATAAAAGTTATATATTATTATATAATATAGAAAGATTATAAAAAGCGAAAGAAATCTAATATATAATATACAAAGATCATAAAAGAATTATATATTATATGTCATTATACAATATAATATAATATACTATTTATAAATCTTTATTTTTCTAACTACAGCCTAGTACAACACCTTCTTAAAATTTAAATTACTTTATCTAACACCGTGGGACTCACTCAATTATACTAACTCACTTTTCTTAAAAACCAAAGAATCTCCACTGCCATTTTTTTTACGTTTCCAGCTTTTAGTACTCATCTCTTTTTTTCTCTCTATGGAACAAAAAAAACCATAATTAACAATCTTAAACTACAACAATGAATCAACAAAACTCCCATGCAGAAAAGAAACTCTTCTTTCTTTATCTCTCACGCACACACTCTTATGCACCCAACATTCCCCCGTAGCCCTTTTTGTTTTCTTCCCTTTATTTTCCTTTTTTTCACCTTCCACACAACCATACATAACTTCCTTTATATTAATATTAAAAACACGTAACTTCCTCCTCGTATATATATAAACATATATCTATATTATATTAACATAATATATTATTGTACATTCTTTATGTATCTACACTATACTATTGGGCTAAAGCGGAAAGTGTACCGAGTCGCACAAGTAATATAAAATGGTAAGACTAAGTATCGTATCCTAGAGGACTCTCGGCGCTGAACAGTTGTGTGAAAACTATATTAATTAAGACTTAAAATAAAAGAGATCATGGGTTTGGAATGAAAAATAATAAATAAAATAAAAATGCAATTGATCAATGGCAAAGGAGCATAGAGATGAACGGAGGTTGATTTATATGAGATGGGTATGTTGTTGGGGTTAGATTTCACCAAGTTCCCTCTAATGTATATAAGAATTCTTCTTTATGAATTAATGCCAACGTTCCTCACTAAATCACTTAAACCCGATCCCTCGGTAAATAAGCCTGACTTTAATTACCAGTTCATACAATTCCTAGCATTCCTAGTAAAAAGATGTGAAGATCAAGAGGTTAAGACGACTAAGACTCATACCCTCATCCCTGAGCAATATAACCCTTAGGAGTAATTCAACAAGAACCCGAATCGAAAGGAACCTCCCGACACTCATGTAATTCATAAATAATGCTATTGTATAAGCAAGAATAAAAACAGATGAATTACTCTAACAATTAATGAAAAAACATATGGAATTAAGAATCAATTCAAATACATGAGAGTTTGCAAGTTTACATAATTTCCCAACAACAAATAGAAATTAGTTCCCCATAAACATGGGGGAACTCTATGAACAATGAAAGAAAGAATGAGAAAGAAAGCCTAAGAATTGGGAAAAGAGTGTATTGTTTTGCTCTTCTCTGCCAGGGATGCAAAACCTAGAGCCACAGGGTCCTTTAAATAGTTCCAGAGGTGTGCTAGTGCAAGGCCCGGTCCAAAAGAATCAAAACAGAACTGAAACAGGGCCCGATCCACCGAAACCGCCGCTCAGGCGTCGAAAGAGGCTTCCCAAGCGTGAATTGAGGCTCATGTAAGGCTTGGGTGTTGAAAATGGTCGCCCAAGCTACGAAGCCCCGCCGCTCGGGTGGCGGACATCGTTTTTGACCGCTCAGGCTTTGGCTCTGGTCGCTCGGGCTACGTGTTTTCCCTCTTTCTGGTGCCTTTTTTACCCCTTCTGAGCTTCATTTTCTTGGTCTTTCATCTCTTCTTCTAGTATAACCTCAATCTCTGTCAAAACAAGGGGAATTAGTCATAAAATCATTGAAATCAACCTCAACTCTCTTATTCACACAACTAAATGAAAATGTATGAGTCCAAGCTAGTTTCTAAGTCAAAAACGGTGTTTTTAGTATTAAATTTACATCACAAATAACGGTGTTTTAAACCGTTATCAATACCCTTTATCTATATAATAAAAACCCGTAAAGCTTACTTTTCTTTACACCTTATTATTCTAGACTACCACCAAGCAGTAACCAATATTTACTCTATCTCCTTTCTTCCTCACAATCTTCTTCACTCACAACCATTCACCTAAGGTTTTAAAACAAAACAAACACATAACCCTACCCTACCTATGGTCTGAACCGGGGTCTCAACATCGGCAAACACTATAAATATCTATGTATACGAAAGAAACCTCAGGCAACCAAAACCAATCACCCACTTCACAATCGCTGCATTAATAAAACAATAGCCACAAGAACAACTTCAAGATCATCAGCCAACACATATACATACAAGTTAAATCTAGCTACTCCCCTTACAACGATGCACAAGAAAAGAACAAATATTATACCACATCACAAACCATTCCCTCATAACATAAAAATACTTATCAAAACCCTAAATCAACCATGTGTTAAAATATAACTGGTTCCTCCCCTTACCTAGTCTCTTACTATTTTTGTTTCTAAAATTACCAAGAAAGCTTCACAACTTCACCGATGGTCCTCCTATTTTCGATGCTCGTTCTCAACTCTATTTTCTCCTAGAAAACGTCTTTTATCTCCCTTATATTTCTAATTTTCGTTTTTTGCTTTTAGGGTAACAAAATGTCAACCCCTTTTTACTTTTATCCTTTTTACCCTCTTCTATTTTATCTCTTTCTTTTTAGTTTTAATAAAAACTCTCAGTTTCTATCTAAAACCATTAAAATTTCTTCTCTGATTCTCTCTTAACCACTTTTTAAAATATCATTAACCACCAAATCTTTTTAAAATCTACAATATCTAATAATGATTTTCTCTATAATAACATTTCTTTTAATTTTTAAACCCACCAATATTATATCTCTTATTCTCATTTAACTAATTTTTAAAATAACAACAACTAAATTTTCTAAAAGATTTTAAAAATATTATTTTATTAAATATCCAGATTATTTAATTTGCATACTTTTCCTTTCTACACCCTCTCTTAATTAATTTCTACACCAGTTAAATAAAAGTAAAAGACTCTTTTGCCCCTAGGCAAAAAAATATATATAAAAATAAATAAATAACATAAAAATTATGTTCTAACAAAATTATAAATTCAAGAACACTAATCTGCAAACAAAATTCAAAGTCTCAAAACTACTTTATTTTTTTTAAAACTCTTATTTTCCCGAATCTTACACAACATTGCATTCCTTTGCAAGTTTGTCGTATTTCTCATGTAGGATTCTGATCTGCTCAGCTGCATATTTTTCAAACTTTGACTCAGGAAAGAAATTCAAGCAGTCCTTCTTTTCAGTATAGGTGTGTCATCCTATCTTTTCTTATCCTTCCGGGCAGAATTACCTTTGCCAGTAGATATGCCAGAATCATCTCTTCTTTTAGTAGACCCTCATGTGCAAAAACATTTTCTATGTCGTACATACCCGGAAATCTAAGCCATTCCCTGTATACTTGTTTCTTTCTTAACATGGTATTGATCTCAGTAGTGGGAAGATGAGATAAAGCCCCCTCTAATGGCAAATCGTGATAATGTTCCAGATGAAATCGTTCATATGGATATCAATGCCTTTTACCTTTGAGTATATGACATTGTCTTCCACCTTCAGGTTGTGGTAGAAAACCTTGACCAGGTCAGGATACCAATATCCTTTCATCTCTACAAATATTGACAATCCTTGTCTCTCTAACCAGTAAGGAAACATGAAACCTTCATTCTTGAAAATGTTCAGATTTACGCTCATAGGATCAGTGACAGTTTTAGGTGTGGAATTCAAGAACTTCTCCCGAACTTCTTCATCACTTATCCATCCTATTGGATCAGAGCCTCTGACGGTGATGGTCTATTTCCCTTTCCTTTTGAAGGCAGGGTGACTGGTGGAGGCCATGAAGATGAGTTTCTTGAGGAATCTTCTTTCTCAGACAGGGTTTCTTAGATTTTCGACAAGACACAAATGTAAGAATGTAATACATGACTAAAGAAGACCCATATAAAAAGGGCACGAAGGACAAGAACCCAAAAGTGACCCATTTTGAAATTTTAAAACAGTAGGACCAAAAAACCAAAGACACAAGTCGATTTGGTCAAACACGCAGTTGACTACTATATGACTTATAAAATTCAAAACAGAGTGTAGACATACACAGACACATTCGATTGAATTCATAATACAGTCGACTAAAAGTCGTGAAATCAATTTTTCAAAACAAATCAATAATTCAAGCATACGGACAATTTTACACACAATCAAACATCAACAATGAATCAGATAATGCATGATGCAGTAAAGTGATACATATTACCCATTTTAGACACTCAAGATGTGTTTTATATCCAATGTAGTTCATCCTTGAGTTCTTACTGCACTTGCCTGTAATCCTGCACAACAACTTAAGTTTTGGTTGTAGGTACCCATTTGACTTTGGGTCCTTGATTGTCAGTTTTAGTTAGATTTTCCTTTAGTTTCCACACCTACAATCCTTTAGGAACACCAACAGTTCTATAATAACAATTTCTAACATTATGACCAACACAATTGCAGTAAAAACATGCATGCTTGACATGCTTGCTGAAATCAATAAACTTCTTTGCATTGGTTCTATTAGACTTAGCTTTATAACCTATTCCTTGTCTATCACAAGACTTTAATACAACATTTAAATTGTTTCTACCTTGAGTGAATTTGGTTAGTGTATTAGTCAAGTAATCAATTCGATCAATATGAGTAGCACATTTATCACAATCTTTTTCTATTAAAATAGTCTCAATTTTAGTCTATTTAGCAGATAACAACGCATCATCCAATTCTTTTTCTAATTTCTCATTTTCAGCTACAAGGTTATTAATTCTATGGTTATAGTCTATCCTCTCAGAGTTTAGTTGATTAACCTTGTATTGTAGTTGCATAGCTTCTGCATGGATTTCTTTGAATGCTTCAATCAGTAGACCATACTTCTGCGGTAGGCGCCCACGCGAGGTGCGTCGACTCTTCAATTCTTTAATTTTCTTCTCTTTTCCTGAGTCTACGACCTTTATCTTCAACTCCATTCTTCACTTTCTCAAAAATGCTACAAAACAATGCAAAACAAGCATAATATCGCTAAAAATAACTTTTGACTCTCTACAGACTCATTTATTGAGTTTTGCTTGATTCTAAGCTCATTCTAAGTAATAAAGGGAGTAATTTGGTCTAAAATGACATATGAAAATAACTGTTTTTCAACCTTCATCACCCCTTAAACTATAATTACCTTTAGAAACAAAATATATGACTCTACAAGCACAAATAATTAAAGAAAATGAAATACTTGACTCCTAATCTCGGACCTCTAATGTGACAAGGCTTAGAGTTTAATCTCTTGTAGCCTAAGTCACTGTTGAGCATGTAAAAAAACATTCACAAGAAAAAGGAAAAATCATATGGTGTGGCTTGTAGCTTTGGCTAACATGACACACTCACCAACTAAGCTATGTGAAATTTAAACAAGGAAAAGAAACTTGCCAAGAGTTGAAAGAGCACCTAGGACTCCTCTGAAACAGTTGGTCTAAAATGGCCTTTTACAAAAGAAAACCAAAAGAAATTGAAATCTAAAAAATTACACAAAACAGATGCAACAATTGTTGTTCATGAGCTGAATGACCATGGAACGTGCTCTTTATGAGCTGAGTGCCAGTGGGACGCTAAGTCTGAGCTATATTTTAGGTTGCTTGAATAACTTGAACTTTACACATTTTGTTCCACGCTTTAGTGACTTTGCATGCATATGGATGTGTTGTAGAAGGAACTTGATTGGAAGGTCTGTCACATGATCTAGAAATGAAGTGTTGTTGCTGTTATTTTTGACTCTTTGTGAAAAACAAATAAGATTTATTTCAGCACCCATTTTTAAGCTAACTAAACAGTTGATCATCAGCCTCAATTCTTGGATCAGGTGCCACGTATTTGACCATGTGAAAAAATTTCTAGCTACACCAAAATCATGTGCTCTCATATGTTGCACATGTTGCCATTAGGCGCTAGGTTTTGGCAAATTGGAGTATTAAAGTGATTTTCAATCTTCATCAGCTTGGGCTGAATGGGTAGCTGCCAATTAAAATGGAGAAATAGCTCCTTAAGCTCACTGGATGGTTCTTCTAACTCTTTATGAAGCCTTATTTGCCATTCTTCTAGTAATTGGGCCTTGAATAATTTGTGGAAGGTAGGTTAGAAGATTATCCAATTATTCGTTACAAGAAAAACTTGAGGAAAAACCAATGAAACTCAAAAGGACCTATAACAATGTCAAGGACAAAGAACTTGGAAGACCATATATCTTGATGAAACCATTTAGGGAGCTTGATAGAGATCTATTCAGGGAGTTACAACTTGAGCAATGGCTAGGAGGATGGAAGAAGAAGAAGGACTCTACTCTCGTAGAGATGACGTTCAAGCTTGTTTTTCCATTTTCTTAAGCCTTGTAAATATGTACATATTTCTTTTTTTTAGGCCTTGTATTTTGGATCCAGGACCTACCCATTTAGGGAGATTAGTAAACATAGACGATTTTGAATATTTCACTACATCCAGCTTAGAGCTCTAGAAAATATGTGCTTATAGTCAAATGAAGCCCTTTAGGTCTACTTTCCAACAAAAAAAATAATGAGCTCATTTGGAGTTCTATGTAAGGAAGTTATGAGACAAATAGTTAGCAAAGGTCAAAGTTGCCACGATGTTATCAATTGGGCTAGCTTTTGGACTTGGAGCACCATTAGCATAAATTTAAGCTAACTTTAGGCCTTGGAGCGCCAATTGGACGTGAAAGGGTGAGGATACATCTCCCTTGGATGGTCTTCAAAGGGAAAGTCTCCCATTCACTCTCCTTGGACGGTTGGTTAAAAGAGAGGCTCCCATTCACCTTGGACAAAGGAAGCTTATAGGATCCTTTGTAGTTCAATGAACCTCTTGTAGATACATGTACTTCTTTCTTTTTCTAAAGGGTTCTCCTTCTACTATAAAAAGTGAGCTCCTCCTCTTGTAAATCTTCTTGGAATTGAATGTTAGCGAAACTTTGCCAAATTGCAATCTCACTTTCTCTAAGATGACTTAGGTTGTCTTCTTCTAAGACTCTTAATTCCTCTCTTGCAAGGTTAGCCAAACCTCCTTCATAAACTCTTCCTAAACCACTATTTACAACTCCTTCCCTTCATTAAATCACGTCTTCCAGAGGCTACTCTAGACTCCTCATCAAGCTCCTTAAAGAGGGTTCCATCATATCTTTGTAATTATTGATGCTTCATGAAGATAAGAGTTTAAAGAGCATGAGGATAGTGATTTGAAACACATTTGAAGAATATTTTTAGGAAATTATAAGTTTTATAAAAAAAATTTAATTTCTTTAATATTTTTCTACATCTAGAAATTGTGTTTTCAGTTTTTATTTTATGTTTTTGTCTTTGAGCTTTCTTTTAGGATTTTCTAAACTTTGATGGTTTTTTTATAATCTAGAGATCGAAATCTATGTAGACACTTTTAGTCATATATTGAATTTGATTTCTATCAAAAGAGAGGATTCTCTTGGTTTTTATTTTAGAAATTCGGTTCTTATAAGAGATAAACATCTTTGTGATGAATTTTCTTTGACTTATCAATATGATAAATTGTGGAGTCATTCCATTCCTATCTAATTTCGTGTTCTTTATTTGATTTTCTTGTTCATATTTAAGAAGAGATTTAAAGTAAAAAATGATCATAATCTTTCTCGAATAGGATCATATAAGACAATTTTCTAGTATATAAGTGGGTGCATATTTCATCTTACAAGTCACTTTAGTAAGGTTGCGTTAGACTTAAAAGTTCACTTCATAAGATATTATCAAAGTCATCATAGCAAAATTTGTTGTTTTTGAGTCTAGTATTCCACTTGTTATAGAAAAATTTGTTATTTATTTAGTCTTTTGTATCTTTCGCTATTCGTAGACTACTATAAAACAATCTATTAATATCTAATCTTATACTTGAGATATATATATATATATATATATATATATATATATATATATATATATATATATATATATATATATATATATATATATATATATATATATATCAAAATGAGAAAGATGTATTAAAATCCTACATCGATTAAAAATAAAGTAGTCTCATAATATATTAATTAATATAAATTTTATTTTACAAGTTAATTTTCTAAAATTAAGTTAAACTTAAAGTTTATATTTTAAAATAATGAAGGAAAATACTAACCAACTAATTTAGAGAAGTGTTTGTGAGATGATATTTTAAGAAAAAAATTAACTTTGAAGTAATGTATATAAAATGCTATATATAGATGTTACATGGAGTTAAATATATATCTCAATAAAAGTTAAATTTTAGCTAGAGAAGTTGAAATATTTGGCTGGAATTCTCTTAAATATTTTTTAGTGGTATGTGTATTTTTTTCTTTGTTCTTCATTTTGTGAGCATTAGTCAGTTCAGGGTTTGGTTGATGATTTTTAAAAAATACTTTTTTTTTATAAAAATAATAACTTCCTTTAATTTTAAACAACAAATTCCACTAAACAAAATTGGAGTACGGTAAAAGGTTGACGAAGATGAAAAAGAAAAGAAGCAATAAAGGAGGTGGTGTTGTACTTTATAGTTAAAAGAAGGTGAAGGGAGCATTATTTGAGCGTAAAGCATGGTCCAAAGAGGAGTCATGCATGGAGGGACGTCCCTTTGATTCGTTAAAGGTGATCAGACAATACAACTCATCTCTGGTTAGCCACTTTTTGCGGTAATGCCACCATTTCCAACCAAGATTATGAAACCAAACCCAACTTTACTGTCTTCATAATTTTTCTTTCCACAAACTTTATGAAATATTTCGCCATACCATACTAAAACTATATGTTTTTCTTAAGGTTGCTGATAAATATATGTTTCTTAATGTTTTTCCACCTCAGCAGTCATTTATATTAATGGTTTTCATTAAAGATGCTTCATTCGAAACTTATCTGATTTTAAGACCTGCCACTTCCACACGAACACCAAAGGAATCTACAAAGTTTCTCTAATCAACTCAACAAATTCTAGTGAAACGATCCTAACTTCTAGCTCCACCCATTTTCTATTATAATGTGCATACAACATTATTTATAATTCATAAATTTATTTATATACATACGTTTACATAATTGTATGAAAATAGACGTAATTTTTTAAATTAAACTTATATAGAAAATATCACTTGTAATCTTAAACCTTTTTATATTTTTTCTCCTGCAGAGTCACACTTATAACTGATAAGAGGCATGCATATATGTTTGAAATTTTCAGTGATTGAAAGAAAATATAAAATTAAACAAAGGTATAGACAAAACGCGTTTCTTTGGGAGAAAGAAAGAAAGAGCAATGAAATGAGCAAACACTGTATGAACTAGGAAAAGTAAGATGAAAATTTCGGAAATTGCAAATTAGATTATATAATTGTATATTCTTCTGTTTGAGTGTGGGTATGGTTTTGTTCCTTTCATTTTTCTGTTTATTTCATTCCCAGTCACTGCTTTGTTTGACGGAAAGACTGAGGTCAAGCAACAAACACTACACTGCGCGAGCACTTTTCGATGGGAAACTGCTTCTCCGAAGTCACCGCAGGCCGCGCTGCCATCGGCGGCACCGCCGGCGATTTCCGTAGTCTTGCTGGCGCTCCAAACGACGCCGTCGAGAACTTCCTCAGGTCTCGCGGCCACCACGGTCTCTTTTCTCAGATCGAGGTTCTTTCTTTGCTTCTTATCGAGTTTGTCAGCGTGTTTTGTTCACGTTCTCTTCTCACTCGCTTTCAGCTATGGAAGAGCTTTTACATTACAATTACTTCTTGTTGTGCTGTAGTTGTCGTTTTCAGCTTCTGGCTTGGGTGATCGTGATGTGCTTTTCAAGGTTCGTTTCCGTCGGTTAAGCGTTTGGTGAATCTGAACCTCTTGCATCCTATCTTACCCATTTAATTTGGTTATTTATAGATACTTGTTTCGGTTCCGTTTTGTCAGAATTGGAATTGAACTTGTACACTACTCGATTGTTTCTGCCTTTGCTTTCGCTTAATTAACTTATGAGTAATTAATCTCCGCCTTATGCCAGCACAATTTTCTCTCTTTGGGAAGTTATTCCCACGGACATTTAGGAAAGAAAGAAACAAATAATAGGAAAATTATGACCATTCCAATCAGAACTAGTTGAATTTTAGTTAACATTCAAGTACCTGTAGCTTGGGGTCATGAACTGCAATCTCTGTCAAGTTATGAAAATACAGGAAGAAAAGATAACACATTAATCCCGGCCAAGTGTCAAGTGAGTCTCCTTAGTAAAAACAGAAGAAAGTGTAACAATTTTTCCCAAATGATTGATATTAAATTTAAATATACTAACAAATAATATTTTTCTTACAAACAATATGCTCTCGTGTGAAAAAGAAAAAAAAAAATGAAAGAGATAATGTTGAACTCCTCAAAATCTAATAGAGCTGCCTTCGTGTTTCAGACTAGACTCTACTCGATCCTTACGTTCACATAAGAGATCAAGGAATATCTAAATAGACATCGTTAACGTAGTTGTCCAAATAAACCACATGGACCAATGGGCCGCTGTCAAGTGTTCATCTGTTTATACTATTACCATACCATTTTTTATAAAAATAAAGAAATATTCTTTCAATAGCTAATGTTCTTATCTTTCAGTTAGGTGAATCTTGCTTCCATCTCAGAGTTAGGATACTTAATATATTTATTTTTATGTAGAATAATCCGATGATGGTTCTTTATGCAAAAGGCAAAACTGGAGCACTTGAGGAAATTTGCCGTACTGAAGTTGTTCTGAATTCATCAAGTCCAACATGGATTGCTAAACACACCCTCATTTATCATTTTGAGGTTGTTCAGGTTTTAGTGTAAGTTTGAATGTGATATTTTATACTTCTAACAGGATGAAAATTTTTTATTTTTACCAGATGTTTTCTGTAAAAATTCTTTTCATCACAGGTTTCGTGTGTATGATGTTGACACTCGGTTTCACAATTTAGATATAAAGGTATAGTTTTTATAATGGCTTGTATACTTGGTTCCTTTTGTAGTAAGATGTGGCTCCAATATAAAATGTTCTCGTCACATTAGATTCTAGTCTATCATTTCCAATTTCTTAGAATTTTATAAATGTTAACAAGTCTATTCATGTGGTTGTAAGTTTGTATCTGAATGAATGACATAATTTATAGCAAATCAGAAAGCTTGAATACTCTTTTTCCCAATTTTCTTGATTTTACTGAGAAATGTGTGCAAATGATTCTGGCTTCTGAGAATCTTGTAATGTGTATTAAGATATGTGGGGAGGGAAAATGCATAGGTATCATCTACCTTGAGATAGGGTGTGATAAATTAATGGTCTGTTATCTTACGTGGCAGTGTAGGCATACTTACATAAATGGTTTCGTAACAGCTCGCATGTGAACCACTAGATAACTACTTAAACCAGCTTTTTTTTTTTTTTTTTCATATAGCTTAGATTCTGCACAACTCCTATAACTTAGCTTAAAGGCTGGGCAATAATCATCCCCTATTCCATGAAAAGATATTTGTTTCCCATGTTGGCCTTTTTGTTTTCCTGTTCATTAGATGATATAACTTGTTCGTAGAGAATATCAATGTAAAGGTGTCCAGATTTCAACTATTTGGTTTACCTTTGCAGATGCTTGAGCTAGATGAGCAGCAATTTCTTGGTGAGGCTACATGTGTACTGTCTCAGGTAACATGGAGAATGTTAAACTTTATGTTGACAGCTCTAACAATGAAAAGGAATTCATTGCACTACAAATGAAGTTGGATCTTAATGATCCACAATTTAATTATAGATCGAAATTTATGATCTTGAAAATGCGTAACCATTCTGCTTTTAGGTCATTGTTCATCTGTTAACTACCTAGCTTATTACATGGTTTTTAAACCAAGAAAGAAGTGTTTATTTTTCGTCCCTTTGCACTATTTCAGTGAAATTTACATCCCAAGAATTGTGCTCAATAATAATAACTAATTGGCTTCTGCAGATAATCACACAGCGTGATCAATCATTGACTATAGATCTACACACAGAAGATTCTTTGAGATCTACACTGCCCAAAAATTGCGGGAAGCTCCTGGTGCATGCTGAGGAGTGTGTTAGCTCAAAGACTGCAATAGAGATGGCGTTCAGGTGTTCAGATTTGGAATGCAAGGATCTCTTCTCAAGAAATGTATGCACCTGTGTTCTTTTTCTTTTTTGCATTATGAGGAGTGCCCACTCTGCTATAATATGTTTTTTTTTTATCTTGTAGGACCCCTTTTTATTGATATCAAAAGTTGCAGAAGGTGGTGTCCAAATTCCAATTTGCAAAACAGAAGTTATTAAGAATGACCTTAATCCAATATGGAAATCTGTGTTTGTGAATATCCAACAAGTAGGAAGCAAGGTATATAACGTAAATACAGTTATGTCATTTGGTGTGGCCAATAACAGTAATGTTGAACTTGGCCATCGCACTTTTTGATTGCTATTTTTAGTTTTCTTTGCCTGTTAAAAGTATCTTATCCTTTTTGTTTCAAAGGTTCCTTCAAATAGCAGGCAGTGGGGTCAAGTTACTTTATGTTCAAAATGTGCATCCTGTTCATGAAAACAAACTATAATTTAAAAAATTATTCTTCCATAATTTCTTCATTTCATCATTACATAATACTGTGTTAACATTGACCATGTATAGTTTGAATTGAAGGTATCTAATTTTTCATTTTTATAATTTACAGGAGAGTATTTTGATAATTGAGTGCTATAACTATAATAGCAATGGAAAACATGATTTAATTGGGTAAAGCTCGGTTCCTTCTTACTTATCTGTCCATGTTTCCGTTATGTCTCTGTCTACGCTGAAATACATATTAGGGTTGTTTATTCTTGATTTATCAGTAAAGTGCAGAGATCTCTGGCTGAGTTGGAGAACATTCATAATAATGGCCAAGGAGAAAATTTATTTTTGCCATCTTCTGGTGGACAAAACCATGACAATAAGGTCTTATATTACTATTAAATAAATTTCTATCATGAGTTCCTGTCTTTTCCTTAAATTAATTTCTACCATGAATTCCTGTCTTTTCCTTAAAGCTTATGTGACTATAATACTACAGGTGTTAAGGAGCCAACTATTTGTGGACAGATTTATTGAAAGTGTCCAATATACTTTCTTGGATTACTTGGCTGGGGGTTTTGAATTGAACTTCATGGTGGCTGTTGACTTTACAGGTGCAGAACAATATCCTCAAACTCGTTGTCCTAATCTTTGGGTTAATATAATGATCGAGTGATGGAGATTGACACAATAATATTATGATTATTGTATTTGTAATTTTAAAACTTTCTTACTTGTTTTAAGTCTTATGTCATTAATTGCTTAAAATTGAATATCTTATTCCAAGATGTGATAGAACACCAATTCATAAAACAATAAAATAGAATAGTAAACATAAAACCATACATAATATAGCAATCTTCATACTGTCCCAAAGACAAGAAGTCTTAATCATAAATGTTGGAGATCCTACGCCAACTAGTTGTATAGCCAAAATAGTGTATAAATAGGGAAAATCCCTATCTTAAAAGCTAATTTTAAGGTTGAAACCCAAATTCTAAGAATTCCTAATACTAACAATCTGCTTATCCAATTATTTGATGAATGATCATGAATATGAATCCTCCTTCCAATCATCTCACTAAACCATTCATAAAGTATTTCAATGCTTGTTCTCTAACATCTCAATTTTCTTAACATTATAAACTTCAACAACGATGACCTTATCCCATCAGGTGAAATTGGCTGCATGAATCACCTGTCATTGGGCTCGATTGGAAGCCAAATTGTTATGGATATTTTTGGAAAGTCTAAAATCTTAAAGAGACTACATATTGTTGTACGCATACGAAACATTTGTTTCAAGTTATAATATTGTATTTCTTGGAATCACATTCCCAGAAATTATACCTAAGAATGTTATTCCCAATAAACATGTTTTGGTTGCAATTTAGTAAGTGTAGGAAAAATATTTAATTAAAAATTTAAAAGTGAAAGTTGAAGAAGAAAGGTAGAATAACAGAGTGGATAGTAGCAGTAGGTAGTTATTGTCGAAAAAGTTCCCATGGAAATATAAGATACGTTTCACTACGAGAATAAGAAGCAACATTAGAGAAGAATAAACCTTTTATATTCCTATGAATCAACAACTTATGGGAATATTTATTCCAAACTTATATGGAATATGGGAATGTGATACTTTTTCATTCCGAACCTCTATTTAGGTGACCAGCTGGTTCTGCAGATACATGATACATCATTTGCACCAATTTGTGGCTGCTGTGTCTAAGTACTCCCATTTTTGTCTCCGGTGTTACCTCTGGCAATGTGGCATTTACCTGTTTTGGATAGGTACTTCTTCACCTTCTTGGATCATCTAAAAGGCAGGTCAATGTGTAAAGACAGTACTGGGCCCTCTTAGGTTCTTTCAGCTGTGGATCTACTGAAACTTCCTGCAGCACCCTCCTTCCGCCATTGGCATGGCTATTATTCAGACCATAGTTGCAAGTCTAGCCTCTAATTCAACAATGGAAATTTCCTAACCCCTATTTAAGAGTTATTATACATTATGGGATTTCTAGTCTTGTGATGGTATTAATCATATTATGTTTTTATTAATTTTCCCATAGCACTTGGCACAGTTATTACTTTGTTCTCATTTTTTTTACAGCAGTTTGCCTGTTTTAAATCAGAAAGATACCCAAACTTATATTATAGCTAATTTGTTGTGTTTGCTATTTCTGAGATAACTAACATGAAAAATAATTTTCATTCTGAAATATTTTGCTGATACATTAATTTTTAGCCTTGCTAAGCACTGTTTTAACACTGAGGTTTACAACAATTGTAGAATTTCAATACAAATTCAGGTTTCATAGTTCAAACTACCACCCAGCCGCTAAGTAGTTAAACAGTAATCCTCCTCACTCAATAATGCTTTGGTTTCAATGACGACTTGTGCGCTTGTTTAGGTGGAGTTTGGATGTCCTCAGTTTACCTTGAGAAACCATTTGTGGGTTCCCCAAAATTCTAACCCTCTGAGAGTCCCTTATTATTAGACACAACAGCTGGTTTGAGGTTACCTTCCCCAACCTCGACTCTGTTTTTATCTGTGGGATAAAAGTGGATAAACTTAACCTAATGGATAAGATGCTACTGTTTATGCATGAAATGAGGGGGGAGGAAATATATTCTTACAGTGACCCTTCTCTTATTTACCAGCTTCGAATGGAAATCCACGCCTTCCTGATTCTTTGCATTATATTGATCCTTCTGGACGGCCAAATGCATACCAGAGGGTGAGAAATAATTCTTGGTTTAAATTCACAACTACATGTTTAAATGATCCATCATTGACGTGCTATGAATTTATTTCTAGGCAATTGTTGAGGTTGGGGAAGTGTTACAGTTTTATGATTCAGACAAACGATTTCCTACTTGGGGATTTGGGGCACGACCAATTGATGGTCCTGTTTCACATTGCTTCAACTTGAATGGAAGTAGTCATTATTGTGAGGTAGAGCTGCTATGTCTGGTCTTGCTTGTATTGTCATATTGAAACAGTGCTTTGTTAGTTAGAAGTTTCTGTCTGTTGTAGGTGGAAGGGATCCAAGGAATTATGATGGCTTACACAAGTGCCCTGCATAATGTATCTCTTGCAGGACCTACTCTTTTTGGACCTGTCATAAGCACAGCTGCACTGATTGCCAGCCAATCGGTAGCAAATGGTGGAAGAAAGTACTTTGTTTTGTTAATAATCACAGTAAGGGTCAATATACTTTGCAGCGTTCAATATTTATCTCTGAAAGTAAATTCTAATTTTACCTCATTGAACACAATCTGTAAGTTTATTATAACTTAATGGTTCTTTGGTTGTTTGTCATGTATGTTTCCCTCTAGTTTGCCTTAATGAATCAATAATATTATGCATAGTAAGCATGATGCTCTATATTTATCTTACATGTAACAAAAGATCACATATCCTTCCTACTACTACGAATTTTATGAAAATTTTTCCATCACCGCTGCTGAGTTTTAATTGGTATCCTCCAAGGATGGAGTAGTGACAGATCTTCAAGAAACAAAAGATGCCATTGTTAAAGCATCTGATCTGCCTTTATCAATCCTCATTGTTGGGGTTGGAGGTGCTGATTTCAAAGAAATGGAGGTAATAAAACAAACCTGTATGCTCTTCATACTTAGAGTTGAAATGTTAGGTGTCTGAGGCTACGAACCGTGTTTGTGAAATAATTTTGTTGTCCAATTTCTTGTTTAGGTTTTAGATGCAGACAAGGGAGAGAGGCTTGAGAGTTCATATGGACGCGTTGCTTCACGTGATATAGTCCAATTTGTTCCATTTCGGGAGGTTCAAAGTAAGTGTCATTTTCGACAATTAGGATTGAGATAATGATGAGGGTTTCAGCGCCCTAGTATGAAATCACTGAGAAAGAAAAATTATAAACTTTGCAAAGAATAAATATTTGGTGAATGATGGCTAACATATCAAAATAATTGCAAACTTTTTCTCTTGCAGGTGGATTTTCAGTTGTTCAAGCACTTCTTGCAGAATTACCGACTCAATTTTTAACTTATGTGCGGAGCAGAGATATCCAACCAAACCTCTAGACATGTATGTAAAAACTGTACATAAGGAAGTTTTGAATTCATTGATCATTGTGCAATTTCGAGGTCCTTTTCTGTTCTTCAATCAACGAATTCGGCTAAAGGGCTGAGGAGCTGTTGCTTTGTGCTGATTAACAGCTCAAGAAAGGTTCGCCTGCTAGCTGTGTTATCTAAAGGATACTTCTGATCGACCCTTATGATTGCCATTTCCTTTTCCTTTTTGTGCACGTGTCCTTTTGGGTTTTCCTAGATGATTGGTTTGTCTAAAGGTAGTTGCACTAAGTTGAAATCAATGCTTTCTTCCAACTAAAGACAAACTTTAGTCCTTTTGCCTTCTCTTCATGGTATGATTGTAATGGAAATCCAATCATTTTTGGATGTCTTTAGATGGCATCACATTTACAAATACAAAATATGTATAAAAAAACTTTAGCATAGCTGATGTCTTGTTTTTAGTTCATTATGCCCATTTATTAAGGACAGCCTTGCTGCAAAAAATTGTTAGCTTAAGTTTGAATTTAGAAATATCTTTATATATACTTGCTTTGGTAAGATTGTATATAATGATTCTTCCCTATATCTTTGTATAACGAGTATGTTGGGAAAAATCTCCCTTGCACACTCATAACATGATCTACCTAAATAATTTTAGTCTTCAATTTTTGACACACAAATAATATTACTTTTCAATCCATGGTGTGTTATTTTCATTAAACCTTAGCAACTTTTAAATAGGTGCAAATCAGGCCTTAGGCCAATTACAAATAATAAAAACTGACAAAAATATCAACTTATATAAAAATCAAATCTTCTATTTTATCATAAAATAATATTCTACCTAGATAAATAGAAAATCATAACTACCCATCTCTATTTGATATCTATCAAATCAAACCAAATATTACCAAACTCAAAACTAATAAAATAATAAATTTCTAAATTTAAGTTTATTCCAACAAATTCCCCCATAAACTTAAATTCTTCCTTTATTCTCCCTTTATTCTTCTCTCTCCATTCTTCTCTCTTTCTCCACTCTTCAGAGCCGATCTTGCTTAACACAGAATGCGTGCATCACTCTCTTCTACGTGTGCGGCGCATGTCTCCATTGTATGCTACACGTCTTCACCGCACTCCAATTACTATGCTACGCGTCTTCACCGCACTCCAATTACAGTTGGCCAACTGAATCATGAAAACACTGTTTGCAAGATTAACCCTCTCTTACTCTCTCTTTCTTCTTTACTCTCTTTCGGAGACTCAGACTCTTTTCTCTCTAAACTCTCCCCTCTTTCCTTTTTTCTCACTCTCCAATATTTGACTCTCCCTCTCACTTCTTTTTTTTTTCTCTCACTCACTCCCCCTCCAGCGGAAACATTACCAACTGTCATCAAGGCAAACAGCAAACCATCGGCTCCTCGAGTACACCATGGTCATCACTTCTCTTTCTCAATCCATGGTCAAACACTTGAGCATTTCACTTGCTCTCCCGACCTCTCATGATTCATCCGGGATTTGACACACACAAATAATATTACTCTTCAATCTATGGTGTATTATTTTCATTAAACCTTAGCAACGTGCAAATCAGGCCTTGGGCCAATTACAAATAATAAAAACTGACAATAAAATATCAACTTACCTAAAAATCAAATTTCCTATTCTATCATAAAATAATATTCTACCTAGATAAATAAAAAATCATAACTACTCATCCCTATTTGATATCTATCAAATCAAACCAAATATTACCAAACTCAAAACTAATAAAATAATAAATTTCTAAATTTAAGTTTATAGAGTAGTCCTGTATAGATGGTCCATGTTAATTGGGTATTGTGTGGTCTTTGCATACTAGATTTTCGCTGTCGGAGATGATATTTTGCAGCGGTGTTGATATTAAGTGAAATACAGTTTATAACAGAAATCCATTTATGAAACAGTTTCTAACTGAAAATTTGTGGTGAGAGTAGTTTTTTATTATTATTATTCACAGGCTGATTCAAAGAAACCGTGAACATATGATGAGTTCGATCTCTAACAATAAAAACACCAAAACCAGTTACTACGACATCAAATTAAATTAAGAGCAAGTAGAAACGAAGATCAATTAATTGATAAAAGATGAAAAAGTGAGGACGTCTAGTGTACTAACCTTATTGTGACAAGTGGAGAAATTGTCGATAAATAATCTTTTGCACCATTATAAAGACAAGGTCTACAAAAGATTGTGTTTGTACTATTATGTGGGAAGTGACAACTTCGAAGAAAAAGAGATGGGCATTTTATTTTTCTGTTGGATCAGTACAAATTTCAGTTTACCCAAAAATTAACTGAGTTTAACTGAAATTTGAAGTGTTCCAAACTCAAAACAAACATACTAAAAGTCATTGAAGAAAAAGATGAAGATAATGAGGAAAGAATAAAAAACGAAATTGAAGTGTTAAATAAGTACTAATTAACTCTTAAATTCTACAACTTAATGTCAAATTAATTCATAAAAAATATAATTTGTTTATTAAATTGATCCTTTAAAATTATAACTGAATGATAAAATAACATCAGAAACTTAACTAAACATTCAAAAACTAAATAACGTTGTTTTGAAGACTAAATTTATGTAGGGTTATATTTTCAAAGAAAAAAGTATTCATTTTAGCAGTATAAGAATTTAAAATTATAATCCAGGCCTAGCATTACTATTTTTTAGGTTGCAAATTAGTTATTATTTTCAAAATTAGTTTACTATTTTCGATTTTGTGGTTGGGAGCCTTTTGAAAATTAGTTTGATATAATGCAAGTTAATAAGTAGATCTATCTCGGGATTTCCCCTCTTTTCTAAAGAATGACTTTATTTGATAGTAATGATATTGGATTGCGTGTCCCACACAAAAATGATTGGATTGGCATGAGATTAGGATAATTTATAGAGGTCATAAATTAATTTCAATTTTTAAATTGATTATTTGATTAAAATTTGTATATTATAACTATTATTTTAAAAGACAAGTCAACCCATAGTTCTAGATGTTGACCTAGGCTAAGACTACTTAAATCATGATCAGTAAACTAAATCGATCGAATCAAATTACTATTCTTTTAGTTTAATCCATCCATTTTACAATTATTTGAGTCAATTCATTAAATTAAACTTTTTTTCACATCACACCACCATTCTAGTTTTCTAAAGAAAAAGTAAAGAATCCAACATATGAATATAAAAGAAAAGAAAGCAGGAAATAGCAATAAAGAAAAGTAAAATATTAAAAGTAATAGTATTTAAAATAAGTACAATTCCAAGAGTAATAAGGTTGATCTTGTTATGAGTGCTAGAGACTTTGACTAATGTTTTTCTTTCCTTTTGCCATGGCTAAAACCATTTATTTCAATAGATGGAACATGCACTTTTTTCTAGAGGGTGGAGAAAGAAAATACTGGTGAAATTCACATTTTAAAATATTATGCAATACATTTTTTTATGCTTAGTTTTCTTTATACATTTCTTATAGTAGGAACCGTTGCCCTAGACATTTCTTAAATATTTTGTGCCTAAATAAGACAATTTCCACTTTGGATACTGAGATTGTCTATGCCTCCAAGCTATTTCATAATGTGTATTCTCTTTTCAAATATATACGAAATTGATATTAAAATTCATTCAAGAATTTTTGTCCAGGACATTAGATTATTATATTATCGTACACGACTCTTTTTAAAATGAGTTATTATTTTAGAGGACATAACTAATATAAAAGTATCATGTTGACTTAGAAGAGCATGCTTAATTATTTTTCTAATTTAATAAAGTACAATTGGACTTAAACACAAAGTTTGGCAAGGAATTACACTTTATAAGATTCAAGGTTGGTTTATTTTCAACTTTCTAGACTTGATGACTCTGACTTATCTAATTTACCTAATAAAGATTCTAACAACGCTTAGTTTGACGAGTTTAAAGTTTGGTGCATTTAAAAAATTCTATTTAAAAACCCCATTTCATAAGCAAGACATTTTAAATATGTAAAAAATTCAACTTTTAAATAAAGTAAGGCCTAAACTAACATGTAAACTTTTAGTTTTCAGCTTTTAAATATATAAATATTTCTCTAATTTGAAATTATTATTAATAAAATTTAACATACATATTATTCTGACTTAAATAAGAAGGCATACTATATAATATTTATTTTTCAAAATGATATCAAATCTCTTAAATTTAAAAGTTATAATATTATTTACTGAGTTATGATGCATCTCTAATAGGGGTTTACTTTATTATAGTGTGTTTTTTTTTTAAAAATTTTGGTGTAGTTTCCATAATTTTTTTGTCATGTGAAGAAATTCATTTAATGAGAGTTTACTGTATAAGAAGCTTTTTTAAGTTAAAAAACTAAACCTGTGATGCGTTAATTTAAAGATGTGAAAATCGGGTTCAATTCATATGAATTTAAGTCTAATTGAGTTGAAAAAGGTTTAACTTTTTCTAAATATGGCTTAAATTCAATTTAATCTGAGAATAAATGTTCAAAACGTTGGAGATGTGGTTATTTATAACTCACAAACATTTATTTATTATTATTTTGTTAATTTGTTATAATATTTTTTTTATTTATTTCTCTAATTATATAAATTACTATTTTAATATTTTATGAAATAAAAAACACTATAATTATGCAGTTATAAATAAATGAGTGAAGTCAATTCCTTTTTATTTTATTACAATAAATATACATAATAAATTAAAAAAATATGAAACATCTTATATGAATTCTCTATCTAATTTACTAATTGGTAAAGAGTATTGTATTATAAAATTTCAAATTCACTAAAAGAAATATTGAATTAAACAACCCATTTTTAATTCAATTCGTAATTAACTTACATTAATGAGTTTGATTTTTAACACTCCTATGATACATGGATAGTAAAATTCTTTAAAATGATCTTACAACTTGGTTAAATTAAATGAATTTGAAAATGGTTTGTTTTTCTCAAAGGTTGAAGAAAAAGAAGTTCCTGGTAGAAGCTTGTTGTAGCAGTTATTGAGTTAGGAGACAATGCATTACGTGTCTTATTCGAATAGGACCATTATAAAGCAGTCTAAGGACTTAGGTCAGTTAGGTGAGAGTTTTGATTTGTTATACAACCATCAAAACTCATACCATAATTAGGTATTAGTCTCTTTATTTTAAATTGATTTATGTATGGTACTGTCTAACAAATTATATTAACTGATGTTTTAGTTTTAAGAAAAATATTAAAAGATTTTTCAATAAACATTTTTTATTGAATAAAAGTCCTTCTTTACGAAAAGAACAAGTCGAATGCTGAGTAATTCTTTATTTTTGACAATATATATAAAAAATTATATGGGTAATATATAAAAATTAAATCTTTAAATTTTATTTCTAAATAAAATATTATTAGTTTAAATTTTAAAAAAGAGAGTATAGCTTGACTATATAAGATATAATCAAATCGTGTAAATGTAATATATTAAAAATATCCTAAACATAACGTATGTTTGAGTTTTCTTTTCTTATTTTCTTTAAGTGGTTTGTTATTTTCTCTTGTCTTTGTATTAGTAGTCTCAAAGATTTAAAAATGTAGAGAAATTTTACATTCTTTTAATAGAGCTTGAGTGATAGTCTAACCTTTGCATTGTGTTAGGAGCTTCAAACACTTTTAAATATTTGTATGATATTTTAAGTGTCTTTAATTTTGATTAACTTCTCTTGTTTCTTGTGTATTTTGTTTCAGTTTTTAGTTCTTGGTGCAAGAATCATGGCAAGTTCATCCAATATACACCTACTCCAAGCAAAGGCAAGACATTGGTTACAAAAATCCCAAGCAATTTCTCAAGGAAACACAGGTGTCAAGAAAATAAAGTGAAAGAAACATAAAAGAGGCAAATAATGAGAATGAAAGGCTACTCAAAGACACCATTCAAGGACTTGAATTAGAGACAACAAAGAGAACCTAAAGAATTAGGTAAAGATGAAGCTAGGAAATGAAGGAAAACATCTCATTCACCTAATAACTCCCAAGGAAAATGGAGCTATCATAGAGGAATAAGAAATTCTAGGCATAACATATTACCATTAAAGCAAGCTCCAAGGATTCCCAAGTTCTATAGAGATAGTGATATGATCATAGATGAGACAACCATGAAGAGCTTTTAGAGTGACAAAAAGAATAAAAAAGAATAGTGTAGGTTTCATGGGCTTGTATTTTGAGATAGAACTCTGTCTCTAAAGTCTCAAATTTGGGCAGACCTTATATTGCTCAAGCAAGTGGCGGTCCTCCTCTTGATACTTATCTTGGAAGCTTGTTCAAGTGGCGCATCTTCATTTCTTAAGTTTTCCTTTCTCTAATCTTTTCCATTTTAATTTCTCTTCCATTTCTTATATGCCATTTAGGATATTCATTCTAGGCATGCACTTCCCCATCATGTGGTATCATGAGCCTTAGGTTTTTTATCTCTTAGGAATTGCATGCTAGAGTAGAATAGCTTAGATATGGTCATTTTCGCTGAGCCATTTTCTGTCTCGCCCAGCTTCTGCGTGAAAATACAGTCAACTTGTATGATTTAATTTAGCTTCATTTCTTATCTGTTTTCCATGCAATTTTTTTTCAAAGTTTCATCTGGATGTCTAGTTTCATGTACAATTTTTACTTTGTTCAAATTCGTTTTGTGTTGTTCCCAGTAAAGTTTTTTCTCTACTATGTCAGTCCAGTGCTTACTGTTGTGTGACTTCTAATCTGTTTGCATTGTTTGCTTGTTGTTTGGTATTTGTGGTGGCTGACTTTGACCTGTGGACGGTGCTAAGGCTTCCCAATACTCTTAAGCAAGACATCAATACTTCAAATCAATTCTTGGAGGGGCTGAACCGTGGCTGTCCAGAGCCTTATGCAAGTAGACATTTCTTCAAACAACAACTATGCTAGTGGAAGTCTTCAACAAGTAGGTGTTCTTATTCCATTTTGTTTGTTGCTCCAACTTTAATTTCTTGTCTTGGCTGGATTGCATATGTTTTTTCTTGCTTGCTAGCTTTGAATTGAGTCATATGTTTGTCCTTTTTAGGAGTTTTCTAGGGTAATTTTCTGAAATTGCATAGCTAAGAGTATTTTTTACATCTCCATGTTTGTGTGCTGAATTGAGCTTGATCATCATTGGATTTAAGTGTGTGAACCTTGTTTATTTGTTCTGTATAAATAGAGGCTATAAACCATTACAATTGTGCTTCCAATCAAACACATTTTCTTCATTAAATTGGTTGGCCGAGACATTTTACCAAGAGTTGTTTGCTGTATCAAAATAAAATCAACAAAAAAAAAAAATTGGTTGTTGTTTGGTGTGCTTGGCCGAGAGTTTTCTCATTGATTGGTGTGTTTGATTGCTTCATTTGGAGCCTCTTTTTCATCTCCAATACAAAATATTTTGGTTTGAGGTTTGCCAAAATTATTTCCAGCATTAATTCGGTCTTGCTCTTCATGTATGAGTAGCATGTTGATGTGATTTTGCTCCTTAGTTGTGTTAATTTTTCTTTGCTATCTTGTTCATTTTATGCCACTATTTTGACTCCATTTTCTTGCTGTTTTGTCTTCATAAAATCATTAGATTTTTGCCTCCTTATTTTGTGCCAAGTTTCTTGATTTTTTAGGTTCCATTTTCATCATTTGTCTTGTAGTTTTCATTCATTCTTTGGTTTCTACCATGTGCTGTCTTGGTTTTGCTTCTTTGCATTGAGGGTGGATTGTACATCTTTCCATTTGCTATGGAGTTGAGTTGGTGCTCTCAAAGTGGACTTGTGAGACATTTTACTATCTTAAAAGAAGGGTGCTTCCCTTCCCTTGTTTTTTTGAGACACTTGCCGTGAGTTTTGAACCATTTCATTGCTTTATTTGAGTGAAATCGTGACCAGTTTTGGGCTGCTGCATTGCTGTGAATTTTTTGTGGTTCTAACTTGTTTTTGGTGTTAGTTTTTTGTGGTTGTTGCCTTACCATGTCTGCAGGTTCCAGCCGTGCTTCATTTCATGGAGATAGCCCCCATGGAAGTCCTTTTAGCAAGATTGATGTGATGAAGGCCTTCCAACAAATGCAACATCAACTTGATGCCATGAGCAAGCAGTTAGACTCAGAAACAAAGGCTAAAGGGAAGCAATCTCATGGTCATGAGCATGGTTCATCCAAGAAAAAGCAAGAAGACAAAGCTTTGGATCCGAACATTGCAATGCCAAAGTTATCTTTGCCTAGTTTCAAGGGAGACACCGATCCTAGTGTGTTTTTAGATTGGATAGCTAAAGTAGAACAAGTTTTTACTTTGTATGATGTAGATGGACATTTGTGTGTAAAGTTAACTACTTTAGCCTTAGAGGGATACGCCATGCAATGGCTAACTAGGATGAACATTACCAGGGGCTCACCCGCGAGCTCTTGGGAACATTTTCGGTGCTTGTTGTACCAGCGATTTGTACCTCCATACTACCATAGGGACCTCATGATTAAGCTCCAACGACTTACTCAGGGTAGACGAAGTGTGGAGGAGTATGTGCGTGAGCTCGAAGTGCTCTTATACCATACTAACACTAATGAGACTGACCACGCGAAAATAGCTAGATTTATTAGTGGTCATAATAGAAACATCCAAGATGTTGTAGAGCTCCATGATGATGAGGATTTAGATGTTGTGGTACATCTGGCTATGAAAGTCGAGAGACAAATTTTAAGAAAAGAGTCCTACCGCAACAAATTTTCCACTTCTTCAAAAGAAATTTTTTACAAAACCTCATCATCAAGGGACAAAGAAAAGGATGTTTCTAGAGAGATTCCTCATAAATCTCGACCATCTTCTACTAACCCCGCGCCTTCTTCGTCTAAACCTAAGTCACCAACGCGACTTAGTCAAGTCAAATGTTTTAAGTGCTTACGTCATGGTCACATTGCATCTGCATGCCCAAACAAGAGGGCAATGTGCATTCGAGGAGAATAGGTTGTCACCGATGACTCCTTCTTCACCTTCGCACACTTCTCACTCTTCTTCTTCCTCTAGTGAATATGAGTACAAGGTTCCATTTGATGGCGACCTACTAGTTATAAGACGTCTCTTAGGCCAAGTCCACAAGGACTTTGACACAACTCAAAGAGAAAATATTTTTCACACTAAATGTCTTATAGCTAGCAAGGTTTGCTCCATGATCATAGACGTGGGAAGTTGCACTAATGTGGCTAGCACACGCGTAGTGGACAAGCTTAAGCTACCCACTATTGCGCATGCCATGCCATATAAAATTCAATGGTTAAGTGAGGAGGGTGAAATCTTGGTCAATATGCAAGTCCATATTTCCTTTTCTATTGGCAAGTATCAAGATGAGGTTCTTTGTGATGTTGTACCCATGGAAGCAACTCACATTTTATTAGGAAGACCATGACAATTTGATAGAAATGTTCAACATGATGGTCTTACTAATAAAATGTCTTTTACTTACCAAGGGCGCAAGGTTGTCTTAAAACCTCTAACTCCAAAGGAAATACATGAGGACCACCTCATCATGAAGTCGAAGAGAGGTGAAGAAAAAGAGAAGGTCAAGCTTAATTGTCTCATTTCTCATAAAGAGGTCCTTCAAGATAGAAAAGAGGATAAAGAAACAAAAGAAAGGAAAGAAAGCGAGGAGAGAGAAAAAGAAAAAAATGAGAGGAAAGAAAAAGAGGAGAAAGCAACAAAAGAAAAAGAAGAAATTGTGAGAAAAAAGGAGAAGGAAAACGTCATAGTCACAAAGGAAGTGTTACTACAGGCACTTTCCACTCCCGTCTTTCTATAGGATTCAAGCCATGACAGGGGAGTTTTTTTCATCCTTCCACTTTTCTCCAATTATTAAGCTTTCTTCTTTTTCTAAAAGCTTTTGTGAAAATATCCCACCTTTCTCATCTCTTTTTACCACTTCTTCACACATCATTTCCATCCCACATCTTGAGTTAATGTATTCTTTTTTACACTTAACTCAAGACAAAAATAAAAATTTTTCAAAAGAAGGATTTTTAGTTTTCCCTAAGCAAATAAATCCAATTTCAAAAGCTCATTTTTTTCAATATTCCTTTTCTATATACATTGTTTGTTAAACATTAATTTATTCACAAAATGTTTGGTGTTTTTTGCAGGTCAACATTTGATCCAGGAGGAGTTTCCTTTGAATTATAAACAAGTAAGTCATTAATCTCTCTTTGTTGCAGGTTTTTCAAGATTCGAGGTCGAATCCTCTCCAACCTGGGGGGGATGATATGATCATAGATGGGGCAACCATGAAGAGCTTTTAGAGTGACAAAAAGAATAAAAAAGAATAGTGTAGGTTTCATGGGCTTGTATTTTTCCTCTTTTACTTTCGTTTCATTTCTAGTGAGGAAACGTTTATAAACTCTTCATTTTCCTTTAGTACAAGCAATGTGGGACTTCACATAGCTTGAACTTAAAAGAAAAGAAGAGTAATTTGTTTTCCATAGCATAGCTAGTGTTAGTTTTTGAACTCTAGGAGAACTAGGAAGCTTATAAACCCTTTTGGAATGACAGAATTAAGCAATGTGGGATTCCCATGCACCTAGGGACGTTGCAGCTGTTGCTGGACAGAACTTGGAGCCTTCCAAGTCCCACATCACTTAAAACTCTTCACCAAAGTCATTCTAAAAGCTATATAAGCAACCTAGGCGTTCTCCTTTGTACACACCTTACCTTGATTCAATGAAATTGAGTGTTTTTGCACTTTTGCAATCTTCTTTGAGATAGAACTCTGTCTCTAAAGTCCCAAATTTGGGCAGACCTTATCTTACTCAAGCAAGTGGTGGTCCTTCTCTTGATGCTTATCTTGGAAGCTTGTTCAAGTGGCGCATCTTCATTTCCCAAGTTTTCCTTTCTCTAATCTTTTCCATTTTAATTTCTCTTCCATTTCTTATATGCCATTTAGTATATTCATTCTAGGCATGCACTTCCCCATCAGATAGTGACCCCAAAGTTTACCTTGATTGGGAAGCAAAAAGTTGAACACATTTTTAATGTAAAGATAAAGAACAAGTGTTAAGACAAAATCTTCTAAAGAGACTAAACTGTCTAACATCTCGTGTTTTGAAGTTTAACAAACAAACATTTAATTAAATATTGTTTAGTGAAAGAAAAATGTCTAAACAAAGTGCATATTAGAACATCTCTATTAGGGCATTTGGAAGTTTCTATGTCCTTGTGTCTATAGTTATGTTTTGAGTCTTAGGTTGTGTAAGTGTTATGTTTTCTTTTTTTGTGATTGATGGCTTAGAATTGCCATTTTGTTTTGTTGAGCTCTTGTTCTGGTCTTCTCGTTGTAATATCTTCTTAAACAAGAAATGAAATGAGTGTTTTGTTTCAATGTCATTTACTTTAATCTGGTTGATTAAATTTGCTCTGATTGAATCATCAAATCGACTTAGTACTGATTGAAGTCGACTATGCATACTTTCACTATTATATTAATTGTTCTGCATATTCACTTCATATTTGATTATATTTTTCTTGCACCTCTATGATTCTAAAATGCTTGATCTTCAAAAGATATTGAAAGGTTTTGCAGGAAAACATTGCTTTGGAAATCAAAGGTGAAATTCAAACTTGCTGGAAAGCAATGTATTCGACCGGAAAAATAATTCAATCGACTTGATCATAACAGGGTTATAAATTCTTTTACTGGAATTTGGTTATTATGTTGATTGATTATTTTCTTCTGATAATCTGCAATATATCTCTATTCTACAATGATTGCGCATTTCTTATGTGAGATGATATTGTGAGATTGTTGATGATTGTATCTTTGCATGATAGAATTTTTTGAAATCTTAACTGTGATACAATTTTGTTTTATGTTGTTTGTATGCTCTGACTATTACTGTATTGCATTGTGCATCTGAACTTGATTGAGAAAATTATGTATGATGATATGGGGAGCATTACATACTTTCATATGTCTTCACATGCCAATACTTCAGGGGGAGGTTATCTTTTTCATGTGATATATATGATAGGGGGAGAACCTCTGATTGTAAAATATTTTTATTCTTCTAGTTTTTGAGCATATCATATCTAGAAGCATACCTTTTTTGTCAATGCACAAAGGGGGAGAAATGGTTGATTATATGCTTCAAACTTTGAAAATTTCTCTGATTGCTGTAATACACTGAGAAAATCATTTAATCACTTACACTTACTGTTTGATTGATTTTGAGTGATTACTTGACTTGATTTTTGAGCTACTTGTGTACAAACATGGTTGTTTATTAATCATGGTTGTGCATCATAAAAAAAGGGAGAGATTGTTGAGATTGTTAACAACATAATATCTATATCCTTGTGGTTTTCGATGATGACAACACATTTTTAATAACACATGTATTGTTGATGTGTTACATGTTTTGTTGCTTATTGATTGATATCTTATTGAGCATGTTTTTGTGTTGATCTTGATATGTGAATGCACATTTACTGAGCCTTGTTGTAAAAACCTTGACCGCTATAGCACATTTGCTTCCTGGTATTAAAAGGACACTGGATGTAGGCATCGAGGCCGAACCAGTATAAAAACCTGCACTTGAATTCTCTATTCCTACTCTTTTACATTCAATCGACTTTGTTATTTGTGTAGTCTACTGCAATTTTCCGCTGCACTTAAATTTCTATAACTTGCGATTCAAAAAAGTTTGTAAAGTTTTATACTTTGATAAAAGGATTGCGAAAAGACTCTGATTTTGAAAACTCACCAATTCACCCCACCCACCTCTTGGTGTTAAAATAAAGTCAACCTGTTTTCTAACACATAACAGTCATCTCTTGAAGAAAGCTATATAAGAAGGACTTATATAAGAGACTAAAAAGAGAACTTTTGGTATCATTGTATTAATATGTTGTTATTTTCTTTATAAGCTTACATCATTTGAGTCTGTTCATAGAACAAAAGAAAATCTTTGAAGTTACCAGATTTCATTTAATGTACTTTTCCTCTCTCTAAGAGTTACTTAAATATGTACTTGTAATCAAATATTGATTGTGTTTGTATATTTTGAAGAAAATTAAAACACTTGATTTGTTTAGCTCAAAAGTGTTAAACATCCTAAACTGTTGTTGTCTAGGATTGATAGCGGAATGGTTAAACTCAAACTAGTTAGGATTGACTAGGGAAACCAGGAGTGATTTATAATACTTGGGAACCAAGAGTGGTTGATAATACTCGGTGTATACTAGAAGTGGTTGATACTCGTTTGTAATATTGGATAAGACTAGTGGAACCCCTTAATTATTCTTAAGGGAGACTGATAGGTGTCGCACCCCATGCAAATTTAATGTGCATAAAGAATGCAGTATAGACTAGGAAGTGACTCTTAGGTCGTCTCTCAAGGACCAAACTGCGGTTCAGGAATTAGGTCAAATACGAAGTGGGGGGTTTTGCTGAAAGGTTTTGTGATTAGAAATAAACTAAATTAAAACTAGAAGTTAAATACAACCAAACATAGTTGAAAACATTTAAGTGAATGAAAACATTAAACTGAACAATACCATAGATAAATATCCAAACGCAATTGAAGCTATTAAAATACCATACTTAAGCTAAAACATTAAAGGAACAATGCAGCGGTAAAAATTAAATTCACAAGATGAATGCAAGAAAATAAAATTTAAGATTAACCATGCTAAACAACTAAACAACCGTAATCACAAAATAAGACAATTAGAAATTGCAATGGCTAAAAATAAAGAACGTGACGTGTAAATGGAAAATCTATAAATTTAAATGCAAGAATGCAACAGAGAAAATCATAACTTAAAGTTAAAATGCTTCAGTGTGCACATTCTAGTCAAGTGTAAATCCGCTAGTAGCACTCCAAAATATAAGAGAATGAATCACCAAATGAATTTGCTTCTCCAATTTAAAACCGTGTGCCATGTGGCTGCACCTCCAATAAAAATAAACCACAGCTTCCTTCCCAATCTAGGACGTACCGTGCACCATCTAACATGAAAGATGAATGAATACCTTTTTCTAGAAGCAAATGAATTATATACTAAAACTCCATCCTATGTCGTGGCCACTTCTTTTAATTCTAAAAGATTCCATGATCGTGATTTCTTAATTCTCTTCCAGCACCATATTCTTCAAAGCAATTGAAATGAATTCTCCAGATAAAAAAAAGAAAGAAACTTTATGCCATCTGTGAACATCACCGTGCACACACTTCTTCAATGAAGAGCTAAAAAGAAAGAAAATGTTTCTTCCTCATTCTAGCGCTTGAACAAAATTAAAGAAATGGAAAAGTGTTTCTTTCAATCACAGAGTTATCAAAACCAAATAAAAAAAACAATTAGCAAATCTAAAATGGGCTTAGCGTGGAGCTCTTCCTTCACTTGTTACCGTGGGTGTTACTTTTCAGTGAATGAAAATAAACATTCAAGGACAGCTTAAGAAATGAGTGCAGCGGCTGATACACACTCTTCATTCCATAGAAACAATGTTTAAAAAAAACTTAGAAAAAAAAGAGTGCTTGTTTCATTCAATCCACGAGAGAAAACCGTGAGCCACAATGCTCCCAACTCTTAGAAAAATGTTGCAGCCCCCTTCCACGGAAACATGCAAGAGCCAAGGAAAAGTAAAGTGGCAAAAGCTCCAAACCTATGCCCAAGAACCGTGAGCCCTCCTCAATCAACCAAAGTCCAGTAACATAAACATGTTTCCAGAAAAACCGTGAAAGAAAAAAATGTTCAAAGCCAAAAACAAAGGGGGGCTGCCACCCTCTATCAAGCACCGTCTCTCACTATATTATGAGGGTGGGCGGTCCCACAAAAACCCTAGGGTGCCAAGTGTCTTACAATCTTTAGGCCCCTCATATTTTTAATGGCCCAATGTGCAAAAGTTTGTCCAAAAAGTTTAAACAATTAAATTACAATATAACTAAAATTTAAAATGTCTAATTGGAGAGTCTTGAATTTATTTGACAGCACTCAAAATGTCCCAAATTGTATTTCCAAAATTTTCCCTAAAAATAATAATGCAAATAATTAGCTCAGAAAATTCAAATTAATTAAAATTAGAATTTCCGGTCAAATTAAGCACAATTAGCAAAAACAGGAAAATACCGGACAATTAAACACAATTCCTTGATTAAATCCGGTACAATAAACTAAGTGCAGTTAATAAAATATTAACTCATCACAGACTAAACGTATCTCAGTTTGATTGAACTAGTATAAAAATACTTGTGTTATTGCCCTTCTTGTTTAAAACGTTTTCCTAAACGCTTGCTTAAAAACATAAGCGTTTAACAACTGTTGAGAAACAATTAGGCTTCAATTTACACCAAGAAGGGGGGAGCGGGGGTGAATTGATGAGTTTTCAAAATTAGAGTCTTTAAAAAATCATTCACACAAAGTTGAAAACTTTACAAGTCTTTCTTGAATTGCAAGTAATGAAAATTAAGTGTAGCGGAATATCGTAGTTGACTACGTAGATCGTACAGTCGACTGAATGTAAAAGGGAAGGGATAAAGAAATTCAAACACTGGTTTTTATAATAGTTCGGCCAATAATGCCTACATCCAGTGTCCT
Source organism: Vigna radiata var. radiata (assembly GCF_000741045.1). NCBI lineage: Eukaryota > Viridiplantae > Streptophyta > Magnoliopsida > Fabales > Fabaceae > Vigna > Vigna radiata. Next base: position 8,125,301 of record NC_028355.1, read on the forward strand.
TCCAACCCAGGAAGCAAATGGTCAAGGTTTTTACAACAAGGAATTTATAGAAGACCTCCACGTCAAAAATATAAATCTCCTCTCTAACCCTATAACCAAAATATAGCTGCAACAACAAAACCAGACTTGCAGCAAGAATCCCCTCTCCTGCAATCTCTAACACCACGTCGAACAATCCTCAACGTGAACAAGACTCCACGAGTCCAACCTAATCACAACAAGTCCAATGCAGCAAGCTTCACGGATGCCAAGCCAGAATAACTTCTTGATCAAACCTGGTACACCTTCAATGTGCAGATGATGATTAATTAATATGCACATAATCAGCCTCCCTTGGAATCTCTCTCAAGAACGATCACCACAGTCTTCTTGGAGAATTCTTGGAGCTCTCAATCATAGAGAAATCAATCTGAAACAGAATATGAAAATGTCAAATCATCAAAAGTCTTAGAAGAACTTCATGTTCTGTCAATTCATAGAATTCTGTTTTTTAGAGTTTCTCATAGTCAAATATGCTACTAATACAGTCGACTAGGTTCGACAGTTATAATAGTTTGCAACCAAGTAGCATCTAATCAACCAAAAATAAATTCTCATTTAATATAGTTGACCAATTATTCAATGCTCAACTAAATTTTGAAAATATAGTCGTTACTGCACAAAAGCATAACAAAATTTCAAATCAAACAACGAATACAGTCGAATTTGTGGCACATATAGTCAACTTTGACATGTAAGAACATTTTGAAATTCTTTTCTTCTCAAAATCTCACAAAGCACCGATTCTCAAAATCTGTACAAAGACTTTAGTACAGTCGATTCAATTAATATTGGAGTCAACTTTACTACAGCTTTGTCACACAGTTATAACTTCACAAAAGTATTTGTGGTTTTCATCTTTCAAAATAAGTGCAATGCATCCAAAAATGATGTAACAAGTACAAGTAAATAAGTATGCATTCACACAGCCACTTGTCACATACACATGTTCAACAAGTATACCAATCAATAAGCATAAGAACATGTAACACAACAATAACATATGTGTGTTATTAAGCAGTGTGTTGTCATCATCAAAAACCACGTTAATATAGATATTGTGTTGTCAACAATCTCAACAATCTCCCCCTTTTTTGATGATGCACACAACCATGATTAATAACAAACCATGTTTGTACAATCTGATACAAAACAGAGTGATCAAATAATTTCAAATAGTTCAAACATACTCTGCATGTAACCAAAGCAATCAGCAAAACATCAAGCAGATATGAGACAGAAAAATATTTCTCCCCCTTTTGTAAAGCTTTCATGAATTCTCTCCCCCTTGTGCATTAAAAAAAAGGAATGCTCACAACGTAATATGCTGATATTTCATTAAAGAGATGCATCAGTAAACAGTATGCAAATATATGAAATGCATAGATGCTCCCCCTGTTACATTTAATCACATGTAAAATAACTCCCCCTGAAATGCAGGCATGTGAGTAAATATGTGAATGAGTTTACTACTCCCCCTGTCATTATGCATATATGATAAACCAGATTAGATGCACAATGTAGTACAATCAACAGAGTGTACAAAGAGTATAACACAATGTTGTATCACAGATAAGATATCAAACAGATTTATCATGCAATGATACACATTTCAACAATCTCATAATATTATCTCAATCAAGATATTCATAATCAATTTATATCAGAGATAATTGCAGATATTCAAGACAAAATAATCAATCAACAGAAAGATAACCAAATTCCATGATTGGAATTTATAGTGCTGTTATAATGTAGTCGATTGCATTATTTTCCCAGTCGAATTCATTGCTTGTCAATAATATTGAATTCCACTTGTAATTCCAAAGCAATGTTTTTCTTGCAAAACCTTTCAAAGATTTTTCACAGATCAAGCATTTTAGTTATGCAAGAATTATAATAATCAAGAAGTCAATATGTAAAAATGTATATAACATATCAAGCATAATCGACTTCAATCATACCACAGTCAATTTGATCAACATTCAGCACATCAGATTTCAATTAATCAATTTAAAGTAACTAAATTGATTCAAAAACATTGATTTCATTTCCTTGTAAAATGATATTACAATGATGAGATGAAACAAGGAACACAACAAAACAATGGCAATCCAAGCCATGATCAAAACAAGACAAAATTCTACTAAATGATTTTTGAAACAAGATTTAAGTTTTCTTTCTTTTGTTTTTAACAAAACTCTGAAGAGTCATATCACTTTCACTATCGTCAGTCTCTTCCCCTTCAGTTTCCTCATTTTCAATTTCTTCTGAAGAATTTTTAGGAGAGCTTGTCTCTGCAGAAACTGCATCTTCTTCATTGTGTCTATCCCTGTCATTCCTGTCATCAAGCTTCCTTTCTATTTCATTTAGCTTGTTCAGAACCATCCTCTCAAACTCATTTCGTGCTCTGTATTGGTTAATTCCAGAGGATGATGTAGCATTGTCATTTCTCACAGCTTCATCTTTGTATGACCAACTGTTGAAAGGATTTTTGTTGCCTAAAATCTCAACAAACCTTAAATTTCCCCACTAATGTAATATAAAGGTCAACCAAGGATCAATATGTGGACTTGGTACTTATCAAGTTTAGAAATTGTAGAATTAAAACCTATTTATTTATTTACTAAAACTATCTAAAACTAGGTGGGGAAAATAAAATGCATTATAAAAACAAAAGAAACTAAATGCATGATTAAACCTATCTAAATGATGAATGAATAAAAGAAAATATTACCTACTGTTATGAATCAGATGCAATGAAGAAAGAGTATGTAAAACCTAATGAGCAAAAGCCTAAAGTTACACTGCTGTTCTGTTATAAAAAGAAGAAAGAAAAAATTACTAATGAAAGAACCGAAACATGCGAATGATCCTAATTCTACTAAAGAATTGTAATGATACTAAATCTGAAAATAAAATTCTAATTGAAACAACAATATTAAAACAGGATTAAAGCAACTGTCCTAAAACTATTCTTCTATCAAACCAACTAACTAAGAAAAAAATGCATACAAAGAACTCAATTAAAAACAATTTCCAGAATCAACATACGTTGAAATGATAAAATGGGTCTTAGTTACTCTCAGAAAGACATCCTGTAAAATAAAGCCCATTACAAGGTCTTTGAGTCCATATTTCAGAACTTGAAATGGTGACTCTCACTCATTTTATCAACCCAGTATTTGTACAATTCATAAACGTGTCATAGCAATCATCAAAAGCAACATAAAACTAAAAAATAATAAGAAACGAAATCAAAATAACAATTCTATAATACGAAAACATTAACAAACTCAGAAATGAATATCGAATGAATAAAATCAATACAAGAATGGAATAGAACCTATAACAGTGTTGGAAAATTAAAATGGCAGATGCAAAAAACATAAATTGAATTGAAAGTGCGATCAAAGAAATGTAGACTAGAACAGAAACATAAACTTTGTATTGAAAGCTGAAATGAAAATATAAGATACCAGAAATCAAAGACTATCCACAAAGTCTGTCACCCAATGTGATCATCTCTGACTTCCAGTGAAAAGAATACAGTTCCACCTCTATGAAAAACTGATAAACTTAAAACTAGAGCGAGAGAATTTAAAAAAACCTAGTCTAACTATTTTACAAAGTCTGTCACCCAATGCACGTATGTTTCTATTTTACAAAACTCCTTTATATAGGAGAAAACAGGAAAAGAAAAGATGAAAAGAGGGGGAAAGGGGAGAAGAATCAGTTACAACTTTGTAATATTCTTGAGTACGTCAAACTAACTCTGACCTTGCTCTTCAATCGTTCAAGCTTCAATAGATCCAGCTCCGCAAGCCTCCGATCACGATTTTGGTCCGATTAACATCTTGGGCTAGCCTCCTTTTGGGCCTTGGAGCTTCCAATTTGATCCATGGAACGCGTTTTTGCTTCACTGCATCACCTTCTTCTCTCTACTTAGCGAAACCTAGCTCATGGGTGAAGGAATTAGGGAAAGTCCCAAATGAACAAACCTCTGCACGAATGAATGGTAAAGAAGAGACCCCCTTCAGCCTTGTCCAGCAGAACGCTGCGTTTCATTAAAGTTGCAATGCCAAAACGATGTGTTTCATTTGATTAAAGGGTCAGCCCATTCCAACATTGATGTGTAGCGGCCCAACAAGAATCCAGTCAGCTTGTGATGAGTTAATAGTTTCTTGACTGTATTTAGTTTATTGCACTTAAATAAATCAGGGAATTATGTTTAATTGTCCATTATTTTCCTGTTTTTCCTAATTCTGCTTAATTTGTTCGGAAATTCGTATTTTCGCTAATTTGGATTTTCTGAGCTGATTAGTTGCATTTTTAGTTGCAGGGAAATTTTGGAGACGTCTTTTGGAGCATTAGGAGGTGGCGTGGTCATTAAAGAATATTCATTTAGTCATTTCAATTTTAATTAAATTGTAACTTAGTTGTTTAGGAACTTTAATTAGGATTTTGTGCATTGGGCCCTTTTTAGTGGCAATTTTTTAAAAGCCCAATGTTGTGGGACACTTGGCACCAAACCCTAGGGTTTATTTAGGGGTGGACCCCACCCATTTAGTAAACTCTTGGCAATTTAGAGAGCAAGGCCGACACTTCACATTTGGACACTCTTTACTTCATTTTGCTTGGCTTGTATGAACTCTCTCTTGGGAGATTATGGGTGTCTTAGGTTTTTGAGCTATGGAATGAACCAAGATCACGTTTTTTTTCTTCTTCTCTTGCTTGCAACCATGCTTGTTCTAGCTTAATGGAATGGAGATCTATGATTTCTCTTCTTATATTTTCGTTTTGAAGGTTGAGAGCTTGAGTTTGGAGGTTGTTCCTTGCATTTTCATGGTGTTTCCTTTGGTTGAATGAAGACCCACTTTGTATTTTCGTTTCCTTTTGCTGCACTTTGGATGTTTATGCTTTAGTTTTCTTGGTTGGATGACGAAAATGAAGTTCTTGTTGAGTTTGGTAGTGAAGAAAACTTGAGTTGGTGTATGGGTGTTTGAGGTTTGAACCATTTTCTTCTTGTGCTTTTGTTTTGATGGTTGGAAGCAAATGTTGAGCTGGAACATTGTGTTGTATTTCATGGCTGGACGTTGCTGCAAGGAAGTCTAGGGATTCCATTTGGATTTTCTCAAAAGTTTGAAGAATGGTGAGTGTTGGGTTGGTTTATATAAGTTAGAATTTGGGGTTTGTTGTTCTTGTAATTATTTGGGAATGGAAGTTTGGTTTCTTGGGTCTGTTCTCGGTTTTGAAGGGTGAAAAAAAGCTTTGGATGTTTGGTTGGGTGGAGAAATACCGTTTGGTGTGTAGAAAGGAGAGAGAAATGCACATTTAATTTTTACCCCATTTGGACAAGCACATGTTGAGGCACATTTACCATAGAAGGAATATTTCCATTTTGGTGGTCATCCTTTGCTAGCATTTGCTGAGAATCACCTTGAGGAAGGGGATGTCTTGTGCTTGTTTTATTCCATTTGACTTTGCACATGTGGCACCTTGGTAGAAGCAATTCCATTTTGTTGGCCTTTGGGCATTGAATACATTACTTTTGTTTTGGTAGTAGAAGAAATAGTTGTTGACTTCATGGAGAGAGTAGGACCACGATTTTCATGGTAGAAAAGTGTGGAGAGCAAGGTTTGTCTTGGAGAATGAAGCACATGGCACAAAAGGAAGCAACACATTAATTGGTTTATTGAAGGAAGAGAATGAAATGGAACTTGGTGCATGACGTCACGGCCATAAGGTCTTGTAGGCCATTTTCAATTTAAATTTCTTTAGTTGTGGTGCATGGAGTCACGTGAATGATAGATGAAAAAGTATGTTTGATTATTTCTTTTGTTTTAAATTAATTTGCATAGTAGGTTGAGTTGTTTATCATTTCTTTAAATTAGTTTTGCATTTAAATTTATTTAACTGTGTTAGATAGTTGTTTGTAACAGTGTTGGTGTGGTGGGTGTCGCAGCCCATACAAATTTGATTGCATATAAGAATGCAGTATAGACTAGGAAGTGACTCCTCGGTCGTCTCTCAAGGACCAAATGTGGTTCAGGAATTAGGTCTAACACGTAGTGGGGGGGGGGGGTTTGAAAGTGTTCTTGCAAGGAAAATTAAATTAAAATAAAACTAGAAATTAAATATAACCAAATATAATTGAAAACATTAAAATAACTGAACAAAGCATGAAGACCGAACGGTCCTACAGATGACCNAACNGTTCTACATTGGGACTGAACAANCTCTAAAGCAAGTGANGAAATTTGAAATGCACGAAGATAAAGAAATCAAACAGAATAGACAAGAGCATAGCGAATGAAAATAATAAACCAAACATAGTAAACAACATAGCAAACGAAAACAATAAATTAAATGTTCTAAAGCAAAGTGAGTGAGCTAATTAAAATGCAACAGATAATAAGCAATGAAATCAACNCTATCGAAATGCAATAATTAAAAAGAAAAATAAAATGCAACATTCTATCAACTCATATTCATCACGGAACAACTTAAAAGAAAAAAAAACGCGCTAACAATAAAGTAAGACAATTAAGCAAGATACTTTCATTAATGCATTAAAATTCTTGGTGCAAGCTTAAAATAAAATCAAGGAAAACCATTTTGAAGCAAACCCTGTACTGCTGGACCGTGAGCTGTGTGCATATTTTAAAATGGAATGTGAATTGAAATCTTGAATTTTCTCCAAATTGTAACAGCTGTGTACTTCCAAAATGAAATCAGTGTAATGGTTCTAAAATAAACATGAAATCAGCGCCTACAACTAGCTAATCACCGTGACAGCAGCTTAAATAAAAAAAAAAAAAAACGTACAAACCAAATGAGAAAGACAATTAAGTAAAATCAGCAAAATGCAACTTGGAACTCTCGTTCATGCTAGCGTAACAACCCTCCCGGTGCTTCCTTCTTTTCCATAAAAAAAAATTCAAGGGAAAGACAAGTGAGTGTGGCGCTAGCTGAACCTTCCAGCCCCTGCCAAGCCATCAATCACCGTTTCTACTCCAAAATAAATAAATTAAAGATGGAAGCAGCTAGATGCAATTCCAAATCAAATCACCATGCTTCATTCAAAAACAAAATCACCGCTTCTTCCATCAAAAATACTAAATGCACCGTGCTCTCCAAATAGAATCAATCAACGTGCAGTTGGAAATAAGCTTTTCCATTGAATCAACTTTTATCTCATATCAAAGAAAAATGTGTGCTTCTTCTATGGTCATCAAATTATAAGCGTAAAAAAATTCCCAAAACCGAGGGTGGCAGTTGGAATCAAAGAGATACATAAAGAAAGCAAAGAAAAACCGTCACCATACATCATGTGTCATTATGTAGAATTTTGTCGAGAATAAAAAATCCCAAAAGTGTGTGACGGCTGATTCTAGCATAAGGTGAGTCACTTATAATAGGGTGGGGACCACCCAATTGAAAAACCCTAGGTGCCATGTCATTTTTCCTATTTGGGCTCAACATGTTTTTGTCAAAATTTGGCCCAATGTGCACAAGCTTGTCTAAAAAGTTTTAAACAACTAAATTACAATACTATTATTTTTAAAATGTCTTGAATTAATTTGCCTTCATCCTAATGCTCCAAATTGTTTGTCCAAAATTTTCCCTGAAAATAATAATTGTTAACGGATTGGCAAGCGTACCAAATCGTATCAAGTAATAATAAATGGTAAGTCCAAGTATCGTTTTCCCAAGAGACTCGAAAGGCCTTATAGTTCGCGTGAATTAAAATCATAACACTTGAAAATAAAAATTAATTAATTGGATGCGTGAATAAAATATGAACATGCAAAANAGATTGATTCAATTGACAAGAAGAAAACAATGGATGAATGGAGTTGTTGGGGGTTTACAATTTCATCTTATCCGCTCTCTCTTATTTACTCTTCTTGATTTATTAGCTTGATTAACTAATTGTCATGCAACTTTCTTAGCTACCCTTAACCCGATCCCTCGGTGAAAAGAGCCTATTACTAATTACTGGCTTG
>NC_028355.1:8135538-8138527 GCF_000741045.1 Vigna radiata var. radiata
TCTAGAAATTTAAAAAGTAAAAGTAAAAGAGAGAAAACTAGGTTGCCTCCTAGTAGCGCTTGTTTAACATCACGAGCCTGACCCAAACCTGTTTAGCACTTGTCAGTAAGTGCAATTCCTTCCAACACCCATCAGTAGGTGTGCCTTCCTGGAATCCTTCAGTGGATTTAAGATTTTTAGCATCCCTCAGTAGATGCTACCCAAAAATTGTTCCAAAATTCAAAAATTACATGTTCCAATGAAAGTAAGAAGTGAAAATAACTGAAAATGAAAATTGTTCTTAAAAATACAAAAAATGATTTCCAGCAATTCAACTTTTTTTCTTCACGTTGGGATCTTCATCGTCCCACCGGCTCAATTTTCTTCTGTCCACCCTCTTGACCACTGTGGAATATGGTCTTCTAATCTCCACCATTCCTTCATCTTTTAGCTTCCTGTTGACAATCCACTTCTTGTTTTTAAAGCGCACTGAAAAGCCCTGCAAGAATGACGTCTCCTCTGAAAAGGTTGATTCCTTCTTAAACATCTTCCTTTTCTCATGAATCTGCAAGACATTAAAATTGTAATGCAAATTAATACCTGTGGATTTTTCTTCCTTTGCAACTTCACTTTTGGCCCTTTTATACTTGACTCTCCTGACTGCCCTCTATACAGTTTCTTTAGAGCCATAAATCAGCACTCGGTCATGATCCCTTAACTTTATTCCTCCATCATGGATACGTATAACCATCTTGGAAGTCCTCATGAACGGTCTTCCTAGGATTAATGGGTTTTTTCCTTCATTGGTCATATCCACAACTATAAAATCAACCAAAAATTCCAACTCCTCAATCCGGACAATTGTATTTTCCACCATTCCAATTGGTTTCTTCCTAGACCCATCCGCCACTGTCAGGATCACTTTGGTAGGCTTTAATTCTATCCCTCTAATCTTCTTAAAATCACTGAGAGGCATCAGATTAATGCTTGATCCTGAATCAATCAAAGCTTCACCTAAATCTACATCATTTATGACGCCAGGAAGAGTCAAAGCTCCTAAATCCTCCATTTTCTGCGGATGGTTCTTCTTCCTGGGTTTAACCAACTACTCCTGATTTTCTTCATAACCCAGATCAATGAACTTTCCCAGATAGTATTTGATCCTCTCATCATATTCAAAAGTTTGCGAAGATGTTCTAGGATTAATGGGTACCTTATTAAGAATATTACGGAGTGATTCTTTAATACCTTCCTTCTCTTTTTCTCTTTTTGCTTTCTTCTCTTCGCATCTCTTATGCTTATTATGAATCCTCTCATCCTCTTCGTCTTCACTGCTTCCGATCTCAATTGTTTCCTCCTCTGGCTTCCTTTTTCCTTTTGTTATATAACAACTTTGCACTCCTCTTTTGGGTTGACGTCAGTGTTAGCCCGAAATTGATTTTTCTCCGTGGTTTCAACCCTCTTAGACAGCTGTCCAATCTGTGTCTCTAGTGATCTAAAGCTGGCCTGATCACTCGCTTGTTGAGACTCATAAACTTTCAATAATTTGTCAAATCAGTCAGTTAATTCTCTAACTGTTTCAGTCAAGTTGTTCACCTGTTGCCATAAGGGAGAGGGTTGTTGCTGCTGGAAGTTGCCCACTTGTCCAGATGAATTATTCTGGCTCTGCCCAATACTTGGGTGGTTTTTCCAACCCTGGCTAGAATTGCCTTGGTTGAAATTGCCTTGCTTATTTTGAAATTGGGCTTCCATATAATTAACATCCTGCTGCATCTCCTTAGTGAAAGCACATTGACCATTGATATGGTCGCCACCCCATAACTCACAAAGTTGCTGTGTTTGGGAAATATTTCTGATTCCCCTAGGAAGTTCGGAGAGGACCTTCGTCAACTTATCTAAATTTTGGCTGAGAAGGTGATTCTGAGCAGCTGCAGCATCCTCAGCCAGAAGATGCAAGAGTCCTCCTTTTTGTATGCCCCTCTCACTCTGTGATACTTCATTTAAGGCCATCTCCTCAATCAAGTCATACGCCTCGTCTTCTGTTTTTCTATTGATACTACCTCCAACTGAGGCATCTAACATCATCTTGGAATGAGCACGTAAACCTGCAAGGAAAGCAAGTAAATATGATGTTTTATCGAACCCATGGACTGGGGTCGCCCTCAATAAACCTTTAAATCTGTCCCATGCTTTTTCGAGAGTTTCCTCCATTCCTTGCTTGAACGAAGAGATCTCTAGCTTCCCTTGATTAATTTTTGGAATTGGAAAGAATTTAGTGACAAATTGCTGTGCCACAACCTCCCAAGTCCTGAACGTTCCTTCAGGGAAAGAATTCAACCAATCCTTTGCGTTTCCTCCAAGAGAGAAAGGAAACAAACTGAGTCTAACTCTGTCATCCGACACTCCGGTTATCTTGACAGTGTTGCAAATCTCACCAAAGATAGTCAAATGCTTATAAGGATTCTCATTCGACAACCCATGGAATTGATTATTCTGGACTAATTGGATGAGTGCAGGACTCATCACCATGCTGGTTGCGTTATCAGCTGGAACCGCTATGCTGTTGAAGTTCAAGGGACCTACTGTGTTTGCTGCATCCCCTAATGTACGTCTAGGAGGAGGTTGGTTAGTCATCTCTTCAAAATCTGGTGCAGGAATCTCACAAGAAGACTACGAAAATGCTTCAGGAGAAAGAGATCTCTCATGTGAAGGACGTCTCCTTCTCCTCCCTTCTGGTAAACCTTCTAAGAGAGGTTGCTGGTCTTTCCTACTTCTAGTGTGTATTGCTTCCTACATACACAAGAAACACACCCTAAAAGAACTTTTATAGGAAAATAAAATAAAACGCAATTAAACAAAAATAAAACAAAAATAATTACAACCAAGTCAAATTCAGTCAATCCACACTACTAGAAAAAGTAAACCTTGAGTCCCCGGCAACGGCGCCAAAAACTTGTTAATGGATTGGCAAGCGTACCAAATCGTATCAAGTAATAATAAATGGTAAGTC
>NC_028355.1:8139377-8177682 GCF_000741045.1 Vigna radiata var. radiata
AAGATGAAAAGGAGCCTAAGCATCCAAGAGATCCTCTCCAGAGAGTGAAATTAGGTCTGGCCGCCCCCTTCTGTCAAAAGAATACATCTAAACTCGCACTAGGGCTATTTATAAGTGAGGAGCGCAACAGAAAACAGGCCCAAAATGACATATGAAAATAATTGTTTTTCAACCTTCATCAATAATGCATATAATTAGCTCAGAAAATTCAAATTAATTAAAATTAGAATTTCCGATCAAATTAAGCATAATTAGGAAAAACGAGAAAATACTAGACAAATAAACACAATTCCCTGATTAAATTTGGTACAATAAGCTAAGTGAAATTAATAAAATATCGACTCATCAAAATAGACCACACTTAGTCTTTTGCAGTCCTGGGCAAAATGAAGACACAAATCAGGGAATAGTTCAGCGGACATCAAGGAAGAGACACAGACTAAGAACACGAAAAACAAAGACTCACAAGGGAAGAAACAGGATTACACAGTTTTCAAGAAATCTGGACAAAGAAAAGAAGTGGACAGTATCCAACACAGAGTCAAGGGAAACAGATAATCATGAAATCATCCAAGCAGTTCAAAGCATGACAAAATGATCAATCAGTTCAAGAGGTGAATCAAAAGCACAGAACCTCACAGATGCACACTATCAGTGTTTCTCTCAACTATCTAAGGTAAACAATCAACTCAATGCACTCAAGAAGGCAAACACAAACAGACTTGGCAAGCCTCTAATATCAACACTCAAAACATCTATGCATGTTCAAATCAAAAGGTCTTTTATGGATAAATGGGGCCAAGGACAAGGGAGGATAACATATGGATGGGAAGCTATAAACCAAAAGGAATAGAGGAGAAATGGGGAATAAGTGTAAACACATGCAAATCACACCCAAAACCTCTAATTCAATCCTCTTCTTGACTCCTTTATTCAGACCAATTTTTTTTTTCTCATTTTTTTTGTATTTTTTTTTCTTTTTTTATTTCATCTTGTCTCTTTTGTTTTCTCTCTTTTCAAAACACAACTCTAAGAGACAAGATACACAACATATTTACAAAACAAAACGAGAAGAGAACCAACTAGCCAATTCAGAATCCCCAGGGAGAGCATACTTATTCCCAAAACAATTCCAAAGCTCCAAAATTCCCTAAGGTTAAGCTAAACATAGTTTCTCACTTAGGGCTAGTGTATAAGCTTCAAAACAAAGAAATGGGGAAAGCATAAGCTCAAAAGGGGTCATCAATGGACCAAAACACGGTAGGATCATTTGGCTAGAGAGGCTCAACAACAAAACTACCTTTATCACTTCCAAACATGCATATCAATCAAGAATCATCAACAAGAGTCAAGCCAAGGCATATGTGCAAGCAATCAAGAGACATATCACACACAAGAAAGAATATCAAGTGGCTCAAATCTCACACAGGGTATTCTGTCACAATCAAATCACTCTCTTAAACATCATGATCATCTTCCAATCAAAGAAAAGCAAGGATTTCAAACCAATCAGAGTATCAATGAAGTGAAGGAAAAACTGACAACCTAAACAAAGTCCATAAATCAAGAGAAACATGCAAAACTGTACACAAGACACAACAAAAACTACCTAGAAAACAAAAAATTTAACACCTAGAAAAGAAAAAAAAATTAACGCAGAAAACTAAAACTAACAAAGAAAAATCAGAATCTCCCCCAATAGACCACACTTAAACTACACAGTGTCCTCAATGTGTCACAAGCGTCAGATCAGGAATCAGAACAATCACCAGATCATGGACAAGTGCAATAAAAGCGGGAAAAAGGAGGAGAAGGGAAAAGGAAACTCCCCTGATCATGGTGGCTGTTGCCAATTTTGAACTGTCAGGGAGAGGTCTTCCACCATTGGATTCAGCAAAGAAGTCTTGAGGAGGAATTTCTTCAGTCTCCAAATTTGATCAAGCACGGAGATGTCCTCCACAGCTGGATCCAAGAAGCAATGATTCTTGATGAGCTGGTTCAGCTGGTGCCTATTGATGTTAAAGCTCTTGTGTATGCTTGCACCTTTGTTGGTCAAACTCATGTGTACCTCCTGCAATAGGGTTAGTGCAAGGTGGCTCCAAAGAAATGACATGTAGGGGTATAACACCCAATCCCAGTGTAACAGGTTGAACCTCAGATACACTCTCAGAACATGAATCACTTTCAAATGTAGAAACAATATCAACAACAAACTCAGATTCATATTCAGTGCGTGAAGAATAAGTATTCAGACAAGATGGCAAAACTTGTTTCTCATCACGAAAAGAGTGGAAATGAAAAGCATGCTCATCAACATCATAATCATCAACATACCCCTCAACAGCATAATCATGAATAGCATAATCAAATTGAGGTATGTGTACCTCCACTTCCCTGAAGATTGGTGAAGTGGTGGAAGATGAAAGTGGTCTACCTGACTCAAAATTGTTGCTTATACCTGCCTGGTCCTCCAAATCTTAATCAATCTCCTCAAGTGCAAGAGTAGGGACATAGGAGGGTGGGAAAGTAGGTGGCATAATAGTAAGCTCATGACTCTGCTCCTCATCTCCTATGTGGATGGCACCAACATCATCTGGAAGCTGAACAACCTGAAATGGTGATTCCTTTGAAACATAAGATTGTTCCTCAGTAAGTTGAGTGACCATCTGCCCCATCTGATCAGTCAAACTCTGAATGGAAACTCTGGTCTCTTGTTGGAACTCCATGTTCTCTTGATGGAACTGAATGTTCTGAATCATCATCTACTCCAATAACTCCTTCAATGTAGGCTCAGAAGTAGTGGAAGGATGAGGAGTTGCTTGGGCAGGCTCATGAGACTGCAGCTGCTGTGGCTCCTGGACAGGTGGAGGCATATAAGTACTCTGGAATGGTGGTTCTTGATATTGGGGTTGCTGTGGGGTACCAAACCATCCCAAGTTAGGGTCATTCCATCCAGGATCTTTATTGTAACCATACTGAGTAGGGAAGAATTCATCCAAGAACATATTCTTAAGATCTTCCCAAGAAGTGATGGATCCTGGAGGAAGACAATACAACCAATCCCTTGCTGCTTCTTGTAATGAGTGCGGGAATGCCCTTAAGAACATGTGATCAACTGGAACATGTGGAGGCTTCATTGAAGAGCAAATGATGTGGAACTCCTCCAAATGTTTATGTGGGCATTCACCTGCGAAACCATGAAACTTAGGCAACAAATGTATCAATCCAAAAGTGAGAACGCAATGAACATCATCATCATTAAGTGAAGTTGGCTCCCTAGGAGCACTCTCAAGAATGGGAGGATGAGTCATATTGTTCTCAACATAAAAGTCAGCAGAATATGCATGAGAAGCAATATCAGAGTTAGATCCAGAAGGAGAATCATAATCATAGACACAGGTAGAAGAAGTAGTATTCACAAATTCAAAATAGGTAGACATGTAGAAAGAAAGGGGGAAAGAAGAATGCAATGAAAATATGCAACTAAAGCTACCTAAATGCAACACACAATGACGAACACATAAAACAGAACATTACATTCACAACACAAAACAAGACACAACACACACAAACACAACAAAAGACCTAAAACCAAACCGTTGGTCCCCAGCAACGACGCCAAAATTTGGTAGGTGTCGCAGCCCATACAAATTTGATTGCATATGAGAATGCAGTATAGACTAGTAAGTGACTCCTAGGTCGTCTCTCAAGGACCAAACATTATTCAGGAATTAGGTCTAACACGTAGTGGGCGGGGGTTTTGAAAGTGTTCTTGCAAGGAAAATTAAATTAAAATAAAACTAGAAATTAAATATAACCAAATATAATTGAAAACATTAAAATAACTGAACAAAGCATGAAGACCGAACGGTCCTACAGATGACCGAACGGTTCTACATTGGGACTGAACAAACTCTAAAGCAAGTGAAGAAATTTGAAATGCACGAAGATAAAGAAATCAAACAGAATAGACAAGAGCATAGCGAATGAAAATAATAAACCAAACATAGTAAACAACATAGCAAACGAAAACAATAAATTAAATGTTCTAAAGCAAAGTGAGTGAGCTAATTAAAATGCAACAGATAATAAGCAATGAAATCAACGCTATCGAAATGCAATAATTAAAAAGAAAAATAAAATGCAACATTCTATCAACTCATATTCATCACGGAACAACTTAAAAGAAAAAAAAACGCGCTAACAATAAAGTAAGACAATTAAGCAAGATACTTTCATTAATGCATTAAAATTCTTGGTGCAAGCTTAAAATAAAATCAAGGAAAACCATTTTGAAGCAAACCCTGTACTGCTGGACCGTGAGCTGTGTGCATATTTTAAAATGGAATGTGAATTGAAATCTTGAATTTTCTCCAAATTGTAACAACTGTGTACTTCAAAAATGAAATCAGTGTAATGGTTCTAAAATAAACATGAAATCAGCGCCTACAACTAGCTAATCACTGTGACAGGAGCTTAAATAAAAAAAAACGTACAAACCAAATGAGAAAGACAATTAAGTAAAATCAGCAAAATGATATGAACTTGGAACTCTCATTCATGCTAGCGTATCAGCCCTCCCAGTGCTTCCTTCTTTTCCATAAAAAAAATTTAAGGGAAAAACAAGTGAGTGTGGCACTGGCTGCACCTTCCAGCCCCTGCCAAGCCATCAATCACCGTTTCTACTCCAAAATAAATCAATTAAAGATGGAAGCAGCTGGACGCAATTCCAAATCAAATCACCATGCTTCAATCAAAAACAAAATCACCGCTTCTTCCATCAAAAATACTAAATGCATCGTGCTCTCCAAATAGAATCAATCAACGTGCAGCTGGAAATAAGCTTTCCCATTGAATCAACTTTTATCTCAAATCAAAGAAAAATGTGTGCTTTTTCCATGGTCATCAAATTATAAGTGTAAAAAAATTCCCAAAACCGAGGGTGGCAGATGGAATCAGAGAGATACATAAAAAAAGCAATGAAAAACCATCACCATACATCATGTGCCATTCTCTAGAATTCTGCCAAGAATAAAAAATCCCAAAAGTTTGTGATGGCTGATTCTAGCATAAGGCCGTGAGTCACTTAAAATAGGGTGGGGTCCACCCAATTGAAAAACCCTAGGTGCCATGTCATTTTTCCTATTTGGGCTCAACATGTTTTTGTCAAAATTTGGCCCAATATGCACAAGCTTTTCTACAAAGTTTTAAACAACTAAATTACAATACAATTAATTTTAAAATGTCTAATTGGAGAGTCTTGAATTAATTTGTCTTTATCCTAATGCTCCAAATTGTTTGTCCAAAATTTTCCCTGAAAATAATAATGCAAATAATTAGCTCAGAAAATTCAAATTAATTAAAATTAGAATTTCCGATCAAATTAAGCATAATTAGGAAAAAGGGAAAATACCGGACAAATAAACACAATTCCCTGATTAAATTCGGTACAATAAGCTAAGTGAAATCAATAAAATATCGACTCATCATGGTGTCTAGTATTTTAATTTATTTTAATGTTGTCTAATATGTTTGGCTTGTTACTTTAATTGTCATGATAGCTTAAATTATCTTGGTTGGTCATTAGCGATATTGCATTGTTTCCTTGAGTTGCTCCAGCGTAAGAAATGCGGAATCCATGAAATGGAGGAAGATTGTTCCAGCAGCGATGACAGTTGATGCAAGATGGAGTTGATGTGTGGTTGAAGATCTATATGGAAGGAAGAGTTAGCTTCAGGCGGCTTCCATGGACTGGAAGAAAGCTAGGAGATGGAGAAAAGATCAGGATATGTGACTTTGGACAGAGTCTCTCTCGGCTGAAAGAATGAATCAGCAAGGAAGAAAAATTCTCATAGATTACCAAAGTGATTTACAATAGTGATGCCATGAATTTATAATGGATTCACAAGGCATGTGCGTGAATGATGATCACCATGATTTGTGGATCTATTGCCACGTGGTACAAGCAAAAAAATCCCATGTGGGTTCTAGAAAGGAAGCAAGAAAAACATGGATTACATGTGCTGAAATTATGAATACAAAGCTATGGTGATGTTTAGTAAAAGTGGAGGGGTGCGCCAACAATGTTGATGTTCAATTTGACAATTCAGCTCCTTTGTCTTGAGTCTTTATATTCCATGCAAAGTGAAGGATAAGAACCTGCCCAGTTGTGCCCATGTCTTGCAATTCTTGTTGAAGCTTCCTTGCCATACTTCTAGTAATGGGTCCATGACCTAAGTCATCATCTCCTCCCCCTTGAAGAGGATTTGTCCTCAAATCTAGATCATCATCTGAGTTAAAGCCTGCAAAAGGACAAAGATCAGAAACATTAAAAGTAGAATGGACACCATATTCTGATGGAAGGTCTAACTGATAAGCATTGTTGTTGACCTTCTTAAGGATTTTAAAAGGACCATCTCCTCGAGGACTTAATTTGGACTTCCTTTGAAGAGGAAATCTTTCCTTTCTAAGGTGAAGCCAAACTAAGTCACCTTCATTGAAAATGACTTCCTTTTTACCCTTATTGTTGTACTTAACATATCTCTCACTTTGTTGTTGTATTTGATTGCTAATCCTCTCATGAAAAGTTTTAATAAATTTGGATTTAGAGATTCCCTCTTGATGAACAAATTCATTTGAAGAAGGTAAGGGAATTAAATCCATAGGTGTGAGAGGATTAAAACCATATACAGCTTCAAAAGGAGAAACTTTAGTAGTTCTATGAACTACCCTATTATAAGCAAACTCCACATGTGGAAGGTACTCATCCCAAGATTTGTGGTTACCCTTAAGGACTACTCTTAACAAAGTGGATAGAGATCTATTTACTACTTCAGTTTGACCATCTGTTTGAGGATGGCAAGTAGTAGAAAAAGAGAGCTTAGTTCCTAATCGAGACCATAAGGTTCTCCAAAAGTGACTNAGAAATTTTGAATCTCTATCAGAAATAATGACTCGAGGTAGGCCATGAAGTCGAACCACATCTCTAAAGAATAACCTAGCCACATTGCTTGCATCATCTATCTTATGGCAGGGTATAAAATGGGCCATTTTACTAAAACGATCCACAACCACAAAGATAGAATCAAAACCCCTGGAAGCTTTTGGAAGTCTTAAGACAAAGTCCATGCTAATATCTTCCCAAGGAGTTGAAGCAATTGGCAAGGGAGTATAGAGACCATGAGGCATTGCTCTAGATTTGGATGTTAAACAAGTAATGCACTTAAAAAATGCCTTTGAACCTCTCTTCTCATGTGGGGCAAAAAGAATTTCTCTTTTAGCATGCTTAAGGTTTTATCTACCCCAAAATGCCCCATCAATCCTCCCTCATGCATTTCTTTGACAAGGAGTTTACTGTGTGATCCTTGGGGTATACAAAGTTTGCCTTCTTTAAAAAGGTACCCCTCTTTCACATAGAACCCTCCTTGTGGTTTTTGCAAACATTCATCATACAAGGTGACAAACTAACTATCTTGAGCATACAATGTTTTTATGTTATCAAACCCAAGAATTTGAGCTCCTAGAGTGGCTAGTAAAACATTCCTTCTTGACAAAGCATCTGCCACTATATTAGACTTTCCTTTCTTGTATTTGATAACATAAGAGAATTGTTCAATAAATTCTAACCACTTGGCATGTCTCTTTTGCAACTTGTGTTGACTCTTCAAGTATTTTAGTGATTCATGATCACTATGAATGATAAATTCCTTAGAAGCAAGATAATGTTCCCAAGTTTGAAGAGCCCTCACAAGAGCATAGAGTTCCTTGTCATAGGTGGGGTAATTACAAGAGGCACCATGAAGTTTCTCACTAAAATATGCAATGGGATGACCTTCTTGTAATAACACATCACCTATTCCAAATCCAGAAGCATCACATTCTAACTCAAAAGTTTTGGAAAAATTTGGTAAAGCTAGAATGGGTGCTTGAGTGAGCTTCTCTTTGAGTAGCTCAAAAGCTTTTTGTTGTTTCTCTCCCCAATGAAATGTAACATCTTTTTTCACCAACTCATTGAGAGGTGAAGCAAGACTAGAGAAATTCGGCACAAATCTTCTATAAAAACTTGCCAATCCATGAAAACTCCTAACTTCTCCTACATTCTTTGGGCTTGGCCAATCTTGAATGGCCTTTATTTTCTCAGGATCCACATGAACCCCATCTTTAGTGACTACAAAACCAAGAAAGATGACATTATCAACACAAAAGGTGCATTTGTCAAGATTTGCAAACAATTTATTGGTTCCATGAAAGTACTTGGGGCATTAGTAAGACCAAAAGGCATCACTAACCACTCATATAACCCAAACTTAGTCTTAAAAGCAGTTTTCCACTCATCACCCTCTTTGATTCTTATTTGGTGATATCCACTTTTAAGATCTATCTTTGAGAAAATTTGAGCCTCATGCAATTCATCCAACACATCATCAAGTCTAGGGATGAGATGTCTGTATTTTATTGTGATGTTGTTGGTAGCCCTACAATCACAACACATCCGCCATTTACCATCCTTTTTGGGCACCAACAACACAGGTACAACACATGGGCTTAAGCTCTTTTGAACCCAACCCTTGTCTAACAAGTCTTGGACTTGTGACTCAATCTCTTTTGTTTCTTGGGGATTAGTCTTATAGGCAGGCCTATTAGGAAGAGTTGCCCCTGACATAAAACCAATTTGATGTTCTATTCCCCTTAAAGGTGGAAGCCCAATAGGATTGTCCTTGGGAAATACATCATCAAATTCTTTCAAAAGATTTTGGATTGAAAGAGATAAAGTAGAAGTCTTAGACTCACTAGATGTGCATGTGAGTGTTCCTTGACAAAGAAGGAGGTATGAAGGTTGCTCAACTTGAAGTGTGTTGATCAAAGTCTTTTTATTTAAAAGGACTTCATGTTGAGTGACCTTGTGGGAGGGAACACTAGACCCCCACACCTCTTTTTCATCCCTAAGGACTACTTCTTGCTTGGTTTTTGGACTTTTTTTTCTCTTTTGTTCTTTTTCTTGGTCCCTAATTGCCTTCATTTGTGCTTGATCTTTTGCAACCTGGGTAGGTGTCAAAGGATGAAGCACAAATTTCTTATCTCCTTTGTGCACAGTTATGGTGTTGGTAAGACCATGATGTATAGTTTCATGATCAAATTGCCATGGTCTTCCTCACAACACATAACAAGCTTCCATGGGAACTATATCACAAATTACTTCATCTCTGAAGTTCCCAATGGATATTTCCAATTTAGCTTGTTTCTTGACAGTTATATCCACATCTTCATTTAGCCAATGAAGTTTGTAAGGTTTTTGATGAGGTATGACTTCAAGATTCAGCTTTTCAACCAGCTTTATGCTACAACAATTGCAATAAGAACCACTATCAATAATGAGAGAACAATATTTGTCTTGAATCTTACATCTTGTATGAAAGATGTTCTCTCTTTGAGATAGATGTTCTAAGCTAGGTTGATTATTGAGCATTCTTCTCACATGAGAAATTGACAATCATCAGCAAAGACTTCCTCTCCTTTCTCTTGTTCACTCACTTTCACTGGTGGGGGATTCACTTTCACTACTATAAATGTCACTACCTATAAGAATGATGGTTCTATTTGTAGGACATTGAGCAGCTACATGACCCCTACCCAAACATTTAAAGCACTTGATATCTCTTGTGTGAGTGTGTGAAGAGGATTTTCTCACGTTTTGTTGTTCTACCTTGATACACATTTGAACGAGATCATTCAAATCTCTATAAGGTAGTAGTTCAACCCTATCTCGAATATCAAAATTAAGCCCACTTAAAAATATAGCCAAAGTAATTTCTGAAGCCTCTACTATTCCTGCCCTCATTATGTATAACTCCATCTTTTGTCTATATTCTTCAACAGTCATAGACTTTTGTTGTAATCTTTGGAGTTTATCCATGAGTTCTCTATTGTAATAGGAGGGAATATGTCTCCTCCTAAGGGAAGTTTTGAGATCATTCCAATAATGAATTGGAGGAGCTTGGTGTCTAAGTCTCTCATGGACTAAGGCAGTCCACCAATACATTGCATACCCTTGAAAGGTTAGGGTAGCTAGAGAGATTTTTCTTTCTTCACTTACTTGGTGGCAAGCAAACAATTGTTCCACCTTCATTTCCCAATCAAGATAGGCCTCAACATTGTCCTTCCCATGGAAGTGAGGCAATACAACATTGACTTCTTTAGGGGGTGGAGGCATATGAGTATCCCTCCTAGGTTTTCTAGAAGAAGAAGGTTGGTTGTAATAATCCCCTACATTTAGAGGTATGCCCTCTACTTGAGAATTATCACTTTCACTTCCCCTAGACCTATTTTGTTCTTCTCTTAGCAACCTCAACTCATCTTGAATCATAGCATTTTGAAGCTCTCTATTGACTTTTTCTTGACTCATCTTCCTTTCAATTTCATTGAGTTGGTTGACTAAGGTTTGGAGGGTGAATTGCTCTTTTTGGTTTTCACTATCACTAATCCTAGGAGAATGCCTTCTAGACATTATGATGGACTTAAATGTTTTTCTTGAAATAAAGACTAAAGAGTTCACTTTGAAAGCAATATTCCAGGTAAGGGAGGTGAACCACTAGGGTTGCTTAAGTACCAAGCCTTTGCCTTGCCAAATATGCTTCTAGTTACTTACTAAAATCTTTAGATCAAAATCACTTTTAAATCCACCAAAGTCTTAAAGACAACAAACAAACAAAGCAAATAAAGGCCTAAACTCTAAAATTCGGACCCCTAAAGAGAGCTTCCTAAACGAACAAAGAAAAAAAATAAAGCTAACGAATGAAATGAAAAAAATAGTAAAGGTGAGGTCTCTCAGGTGAGGCGTAGACTTTGGATCTAAGACACACTCACCGTCTACCAAATTTTAAGTGGTGAGACTTTAAGTCAAGTTAGCAAATAAGGGAAGAACACTTAGGAGCTCTTCCACTTCACTTGCTTGAAATGGCCAAATTACAAGAATGAAAAGAAAAAAAACAAGTTACAACTATTAATTTCAACAATGGAAAGGGGAAAGACAAGTGCAACTTTGGCTTCTCTCAAGGCAAGATGCGTGAACTAGGTGCAGTCACAATTCTCACAGTTGGAGAAAGTGAGGCTATCAAATTTTGTTTGTGTAACATGTCTGGAACAGTGGCTGTTACAGCCAATTATGCAGAACAACATCAAGTTTTTTGCAATACCGAGAAGTGTTCTCTGCTGCACAAAGTCAACATTCAATCTAAGCTTTTCCTTCACCATCTGAAACCAATCTGCATCCACAATGATACTCACAGGATCCACCAAACATCAATGCCAATTGCAGAAATTGTAAATTTTACTGCTGGAATGAAAACAGACTATCACACCGCAGGCTTTACAACAAACATATGGTGTGTAGAATTCCAATCAATTAAAAGCAAACAATTAAAAGGTTTTCAAGGGAGGGTAGCACGCAAAGAGAACTTAAGAAAGGTGCTAGAATAGAATTAAAATGCAAGAAAACATAAGAAGTTGCAGCAATGTTCAATTCAAACTCATGTGGAAAAGAGACAAAAGTGTTTGATAAATGGTCTCAAGGAACTCTGTGACTGATGCACCAAAACTGAAACACTCTTTGACTGGTACCGTGTTCACAACTTTTTTTTTTCAAATTAAAATGCATTTAGGGAATTTGCATTGCATATTTCTTTTACTTTAATTACACCAAGCTTTTGCTACCAATATAATCATGAATTTGATGCATCAATCAGTTTATATGAATGTTGTTTAAACAACTGCAACTTATCAGAAAAAAATATGCTGAATGATGGGAACTGAGATGGAAAAACTGTGTTAACGTGTTTATACTTCCAATTCAATGATTCAAGCAACTTTAGTTTCACAATTATGACTTGTATTCACTACCATTAGAGACTAAAGGTTGCTAAATCAGAATTTCACTATGTCAGTTGTTTTTAACACAAAAGTTTACCAAGTCACCGTCAATTCAAGCAGAGGAGTCAACAATGATCTGAATCAATTTGTTTCACCATCAGATCAACAGTTTAACATCAAACAGACTCTAGGAATACCATTATATGATGTCCAGTGAAGATTTAATTCTGAACAAATTCCAAAACCAGAAAAAAAAAAGAAACAAACTCAAGCAATTCAAATGCAGTTCAGTCAATTGCTAAGCACTAAATTGTAAAATTCTGCAGTGTGTTGCAACCATATTTCGGTTTGTCTTAGACAAAACACTGTTCATTTGGTATGCTTAATACACTATTGCAGTGAGTCAGCGCATCAAACCAATACAGGACATCAGATCAATTTCGTTCAACAGATCAATGTAGAAACATAATTGCACGGTGCAATTTGAATCAACCAATATCATTCACAGTCAACACAAATAAGTGATTTACTGGTACTGATTTGTGATTGATTTCAGAATACACTGAGCTCCTTATTCAATGCTCATTGTATGTGCATTTTTGAAATTGAACTCAGAGAAACAGTTTTATCCACACACTTTATCAATTCAGAATCGGTAGGTTTGTGCCAAAACCATTTTACTCAGAATTTTGACAAGAAAACTTGGATCACAAACAAGACCAGACATGACAGTATTAGATCTAAAAATGAAAAGACTCAAAGGCACCAGATCTGACCGAATAAAATGAAACAAAATTGAAAACAAGAAAAGTTGGATTTAAGAAAACACTCGTTGAATAGATGAAGTTTACTGGATTCAAAGAAGCAATGAAACAGTAACCAAAAGCACACGAAAGAACGGTAATGACAATAAGGATTGATTGATGACTTATCTGGAGCGTGACCACGAAACCAAAGCTCTGAAAACCAACATGATGAGTTGCTCCAGCGTAAGAAATGCGGAATCCATGAAATGGAGGAAGATTGTTCCAGTAGCGATGACAGTTGATGCAAGATGGAGTTGATGTGTGGTTGAAGATCTATATGGAAGGAAGAGTTAGCTTCAGGCGGCTTTCATGGACTGGAAGAAAGCTAGGAGATGGACAAAAGATCAGGAAATGTGACTTTGGACAGAGTCTTTCTCGGTTGAAAGAATGAATCAGCAAGGAAGAAAAATTCTCGTAGATTTCCAAAGTGATTTACAATAGTGATGCCATGAATTTATAATGGATTCACAAGGCATGTGTGTGAATGATGATCACCGTGATTCGTGGATCTATTGCCACGTGGTACAAGCAAGAAAATCCCATGTGGATTCTAGAAAGGAAGCATGAAAAACACGGATTACATGTGCTGAAATTATGAATACAAAGCTATGGTGATGTTTAGTAAAAGTGGAGGGGTGCGCTAGCAATGTTGATGTTCAATTTGACAATTCTGCCCCTTTGTCTTGAGTCTTTATATTCCATGCAAAGTGAAGGAAAAGAACCTGCCCAGTTGTGCCCATGTCTTGCAATTCTTGTTGAAGCTTCCTTGCCATACTTCTAGTAATGGGTCCATGACCTAAGTCATCATACCTGGACTGTAATTGTAATTGCTACTCTGACCTTGGTTAATGTGAAATCTGTATTTGCACTTGCAATTGGGTATAGGCTTAGCTGCCCAGTTGGTGTTACATCTTCGCTTAGTTGATGTAACTGCATGGTGTAAATTAGATTTGACATTAACACTGCGTCCGCTTAGTTCGCTTTTATGAAACCAGGGTTAACCTTCGCTTAGTTGGTTAACTTTGTTGGATTAAAGGTTTGAGTCGCAATTTTATTTTGTTGATCTGTGATAGGAAGCATTGTAATTAAGTTAATGACCAACCGTTTTCAGTCTGTCTTGGAAACCGTTTTTAGATCTGTGTTTGCATTTCTGTTTGCGTGAGTGTTTTGATTTTATTGCATTTCTAATTGCACATTAAATTTGTGTGGGTTGCGACAGCCCATCAGCTTGCATCTCTACTATTGGCCTTCTAGCCTATTTGACCAATAATAATTTTTCTTAATTTTGGCCAAACAGCATCAGCCTATTTGCTTCTTGTTGACTCAATTCTTAGCCTATTTGCTTCTTGTTGACTCAATTTTGACCAGGGGTTTTTCTGCAAAAAGAAAGAAATGAGAATTAATCAGCAAAAATCTATAACAACAAAGAAAGTTTTATTTTTATTTTCTTAAGTATTTTTCTGAAATAGTAAAATATCCTATTTATTTTAAAAAAACCTATTTTACTTAACTAAAAAGAGAAAATTAACACTATTTTAACAAAATCCTAATTTTTTTCCTAATTACTCTAAATACATTAAAAGCTAAACTATCTGTTAGGAAACAGGTTGGCTTCGTTTTACACCAAGAGGGGGGGTGAATTGGTGTTAGTTCAAATTTAAAATCTTTTCGCAATCTTGGTATGAAAATTCAAAGCTTTTGATCTTTCCTTGAAATGCAAGTTATTGAAAAATGTAATGCAGCGAAAAAACGTAGTTGACTGCTAAACAAGTATAGTTGACTGAATTTAAAGAGTGTAGGGATAGAGAAAATCAAACACTGATTTTTATACTGGTTCGGCCAATAATGCCTACATCCAGTGTCCTTCCAACCTTGGAAGCAAATGCACTATAATGGTTGCGATTTTTATTGCAAGGAATTTATAGAAGCACCATGCAAAAATATTAATCTCCTCTCTAACCCAAAACCAAATATAACTGCACACAAAAACCAGAATTGTAGCAAGAATCCCCTCTCCTACAATCTGCACCCACGTTAAACAATCCTCAACGTGTCGCCAGTACTCTTCACATGATGCCAAGCCTATCACAACACGCTTCACAGGTTGCCAAGCCTATCACAGCACCCTTCACAGGTTGCCAAGCCTACAGTCAAATGCAGCAGTCTTCACTGGATGCCAAGCCTTCAAGATCAAACCAGAAGCACATTCTTTGTCCAGATGTTGATCAAACAGTAAGCGCAAATGACTCCTCAATCTGAATCTCTCTCAAGAAAGACCACCACCGTCTTCTTGGAGAATTCTTAGAGCTTCCGAAACTGAGAGCTTTCTCTGAAATAGGACAATGAAAATGTTAGATCACAAAAGTCTTAGAACAATTCGTGTTTTGTTTCTATTTATAGTTTTCCTGTCAGACTCAGTCGAATAGCCTACTAATACAGTCGACTCTATTAAATCAGTTATAACAGACAATCAACACACAGGCTCCTCAGTCAATAAAATTAATGCACATTTATGACATTTAACCCAGTTAGTTAATCCTAACTAACTTTTGAAAATATAGTCGTTGGAGCAAGTAGGCAAAATAAAATTCCAAATAAAACAGTAATACAGTCGAATAAGTGATTCACACTGTCGACTGACTCATGAAAAAACACTTTAAAATTCTTTTCATCTCAAAATCTCATCAATTACACATGCACAAAATTAGTAAAAAAAATTTAGCTTAGTCGACTCCATTACCAGTGTAGTCAACTGAGCTGGACCTTTGTCACAATATAAGTTCATAAAAGTACTTGTGAGCTTTTCTTCAAAAATGTGTAAAAGTAATCAAAATCATTTTAACACACATTTTAATACAAGCATGTTCCAAACATATAACACATAGTCAATCATAGGAACATCCATGCAAAATAACAAAACATGTTCAATAAAGGTATTGTTCAAAAAAGTATAGCACATCAACTGAACATGTAGCACTGGAACATATGTACTATTATTAAGCAGTGTGTTGTCATCATCAAAAACCAGTTTGATATAGAGTTTATATTTTCAACAATCTCAACATTATCCTAAAAGAAAAATATTAACACACAAAAATGAGGAAAAATAGAGAGTTAACACACCCCCACACTTAAGGAACTGCCCTCCTCGGCAGGGAAAACTAAACACAAAAAAAAAAAAAGACTTAAATTACACAATGAAAGAAAACAAAACTCAGAAATAGTAAGATTTATTCATAACTCAATCCATGCTGCCAGTTTCAATCATTTCTAGCCAATTCTTCAATCAGAGACTGCAAAATCATATTTCTCAACTTTAAATCTCAGTATCAGCAATCCAAGCAAGTGAAAAACAACTCAATTCAGCAAATTTCAGCAAGGAACATAATCAGAAAAGCATAAGTCAGTTTCAGCCTCACAGGAACCAATGTTTACACTCATATTCACTCAACTTTTTATGGCTGTCCTGCTTCATTCTTCATGACATGCTAACTTCCATTCTTAACTTTGAAAGGAATATAAGTGACCATGTTCAGCTCTTTGGTTTCATCTAGATCAAAAGGACTTTATTAGCATGCAATGTAATGGTATGAAGGGTTAGAAAACACAAAGTTATATGGAAATGAAGAAATTGTGAAGAAGAGGGAAACTCCTAGAACTTAGTGCATTATTTTTTATATTTTTGGCCAGTCCAATCTCTTTTTCTTTCTCTTTTGTTTTCAACTCTGTCAGGTCTCATTTTCAATTCTTTTGCATTTTTCCCTTTTTTTTCTAGACCAAGTCTTTTCTTTTTTTCAACACAACTAACAACTCATTTTTCTTTTTCTTTTTCTTTTTCACTTTTGGCCTATTTTTCCTGTTGCACTCACTAAGTTCCTAGATCCTTCATGCCTCTCAAATGTCTCTACAGGTTAGGTATTTGGTGGGGAAAATGGCTTGTAATGAATGGAAACAAAGAAAATATGCTAAGGCTCAAAGTTAAGGTACAATGGTCAAAACTGAAATGGTAAAACTAAATGGTTATGGATGGTAAGAAAGAATGCCTAAATCATGTCTAAACTCCACTAAGAGCAAGCTTATCACGAAGAATCAATGCAAAATCAGAATGAAAATCAAACATGCATGAAATCACACTAGAAAGAAAAAAATTTGGCCCAAAATCTCTCCAGGTTAATAAATTTGCCAAAACTGACTTGCTACCCTCTTTTATGCAAAAATGCTTAATTGAACTGAACTAAGATGCAAAAACTAAAGCTAGGACTACATCTACTTGAATCTAAAGCAGAAAACTATATGAACAGTTCTAACTAAGAGAAATGAAACTATGAAATGAATAAAATCAGCAAAGAATTGAAAAAAAAAATGAAATAAAACCTAACAGAATGACCTGAACTATATACAACCTGTAAAAACCAAAACTGGACAGAATGCAACCTAACAAGAACCTATTAAACTAAAACACATTCAAATCTAAAAGAAAGAGAACCTAAGAAAATGCTACCAGTAGCTATGAATGGAAACAATCCTAGGAAGGTATTTCTAAAATCCAAAACAGAACCTAGAAATTAAAATCTCAGACAGAACCTATAAGGGAAAAAAATGAAACAAATGCCTATTTACAAAAACTAAAACAGAACATGAAAATGAAAAACACCTAAGACAATTGCTAATGCTAAAACAGAATTTAAAGAATATCCAACGCATGAAATAGAAGGCAAGAATATAAGAAGAGAAAGAAAATCCTAATATGAATTCTAATTACAGAAACTATAAGAAAAAATAAAGTCTAATCCTACAACCTAAATCAAATTCTAAAAGCATAAAAAAACTAAGTATTTACAGACCAGAATTAAGAATTTTACAAATTAAAATAAGAATGGAAAATAATTACACCTATGAGCTAGATATTTACAAACACAATCAGATCTTAGAAAAAAAAGTACCCCTTATTTTACTCAGAAAGAGATATCAACAGAGCTTATTTACATTAGAACAAACAAAAAAAGAACTTTAAATCTATACCTTCCCACCCACACACTTAAGAGGCACATTGTCCTCAATGTGTGAGTGGGTAAGGCTCCTAAACAGCACATAATCAAAACAAATATGCACAAGACAGATAACCAATGGATATATACAAGAAAAACAACATCAAATATGTACAAGAATAGAATCGAAAAGAACACAAATTGAACCAGAAGTGAACAGAACATAACTAAAGAATTGAGCACAAAAGAATACAAGAATATACATGAACAAAACTAGAAAAACAAAAGTAAACTACAAAGCTACAAGAAGAAGAAAACTTATTCAAATTATAGTTTTATGAAAAAAAGCATATTTTGTACTCTACTATTTACTCTACTACTTATTACAATGCTAATTACTATACAAGATCTATAACTACTATTTAAGAAAAAGGAAAAGAAAATTATTATGGGTTTTTCTCCATGTTGTTTAGCTCCCTCTTGTAAGGTTTCCATGGCTGCATTGAATTTGTCCTGCTCACGCATTTGTAGCAGCAATTGCATCAACTCTCTCTTCAAGGCTGGCAAGTGGTTATCCACGTTCAAGACACTTTATTTCATCAACCACGAACCCTCATGCAATTTCTGCTGATTCTGTATGTTTCAGGTTCCTTAAGCAGCTCTAACACCATCTCCTACCTTCACCAAAACTGCCTCAGTGTCTGCTACTTCCTCTTTTTTTAATTTTGAAAGGCAATCATTGAATTCAAAGTCAGCATGTGTATCCTTAAAAGCATGGGCAGTTATATCATCATCACTCAGTAAATCATCAATCATGTCATCAGATAACACTGCATTTAAGTCAGAACACCCATTAGTAGGTGTCTTTACATGGTGCGCAACAAAAATCTCATCTAGTAGTTCAAAATTAAGAAATATATCAGGCACTATAGTGAATTCATGTAAGGTATTGATAGCAGTGAGAATTTCAAATGACTCAGTGGTCAATTCGAGTTTAGATTCAACCTGGACTGGTTCCTCAAAAACAACCTCACCAATATCAACAGATTCATCAATTGGATCATCCAAGCTATAAAAAATACTGTCAAGATTAGTGCATAAATTGTGACCAGCAACAGGGATGTCAAAGTGATCTATAGAAAATTCTGAATCAAGATAATGAGAATGCACAGGTATATCAATAGCAGTGTTAATGATGGGTTCTGCAAAATCAAAACAAAGAGATTAAAATTTTTTTCAGATTAAAAATATTTTCAGATTAAAAATTTGTACCAACACACAAAATCAAAACAGGGAGAGAACCCACTATTTACAGATTAAATTTTTTTTCAGAAACTAATGCTAAACAAAGAGAAAGACAAAAACCTACAAGGCTAACTCTACAACTCTAAAACTTAAGTCGCCAAAGTCCCCGGCAACGGCGGCATTTATTGAAATGATTTTTGTCGCCTAAAATCTCAACAAACCTTAAATTTCCCCACTAATGTAATATAGGGGTCAACCAAGGATCAATCCGTGGACTTGGTACTTATCAAGTTTAGAAATTGTAAATTTAAAACCTATTTTTAACTAAAATTGTACTAATCTACAAAATTAAAGAAAAATACTAAAACTAGCCTATTTTTAAAAAATTAAAAAGAAAAGAACTTTAAGAAAAGATTTTTAACCTAAAAAAATAAGCAAATCTAGAGTGTTATCACCAACCTTCAGAGGTTTCACTATTTTCATTAGATGCAATGCAGACTCATCAATCAAGCTAGTCCTGTAATACGGTTCACTTGATTCACCAATGCAATCCACTCTATAATGAACAAGAACCTTCGAGATAAACACACAGTATGGAAGTTTCGCTGATTCCAGTCGAGTTACTTTCAACATATTTTCTGCTATTGCTATAGGCCAATCAACTTTAATATTTTCTTTTAATGCTTTCAGCAAGAACAGATCTTCAGTTTTGGCTTGAGCATGATTTCCACCTCTTGGCATCAATATCCAAGAAATGAAAAAGATTGCAAGACGATCATTCATCTTCATTCCTCCAGTCTTGTAGTTGGAATAATCTTTGCTATCGTCTGGATTCCTCAGAGTGTTTTGATACTCAATATATTTGTGAAAGCCCTCTATGCCTAAATGGCATTTTTCACCACCAAGTTTCACTCCACCAATATCAGTCCAAATTTCATCAATGATCTTGATATTAACTCCTTTGACCTTTGAGCAGAGAACCCCATCATCAGATTTCAAGTTTCAGTAAAACACCTTGACTAAGTCAGGGTACCAGGGATCAGCCATTTCAAAATATTTCTTTAGCCCTTGACGTCTGATCCATCTTTGAAATTCAAAACCTTGATCTCTGAAGAACTTTATCTTTAGAAACTTGTGAGGAATTACGCTCCTCATTTTCCAGCAATCGAGAAACTTTGATTGCCCTTCATCATCACTAATCCAACCATTTAAATGAGATACCCGTCTTGAAATTCTTGTAGCAACAGTCTTAATCCTTCTTCTTGGTGTGGTGCTAGACGCCATGAATAATGAGGATGAAAATTTTCTTTTGGAGATTGAGTGAGGATTTGTGAAGTGATTAATGATCATCATGCTTACATTTGTAATCATCAGGGTTAAAAATTTGGAGGGAAACATTTAGTTTCATTTTCGCACAAAAATAAATTTTCAAATTTGAGAACCAATAATTCAGATGTTTAAAAATCGACTTCATTAAACATGTAGTTGACTAATGTATGTCATAGGAATTTTCAAAAACAGAGTTTAAGGCACACACATAACATAGTCGAATGAATTAATAAAGCAGTCAACTAAGACACGTAAAAACAGAGAATCATATTCAATCAATCAATCAATCAAAAGATTAGACATTTTATTCATGTAATTACACAACAACAACCAATCAAACAATTTAAGCATAATGCAACAAATTGATACAGTTTTACCAGTTATAGATACTCAAGATTTTGATTGTTCCAAATTGATTCATCCTTGAGATCATACTGCACCTGTTATGTATCATGCACCACAACTTAAGTTTTGGTTGCTGGTACCCATTTAACTTTAGGTCCAAGATTGTCAGTCTTTGTCACAATTTGTTGCTTTGGTTTTTTATAACGGTCTAAAAACAGTTATTTTTATTCTTGAAATTGACATCAAAACACACCCTTTATGACTTAGAATGAGCTTAAAATCATGCAAAACACTTAAGTTAGGTCACAAGAGAGTCAAAGGTGGTTATAGAGATATTATGCTTGGTTTTACATTATTTTGACAGGAATTAATAAGAATTGAAGGATGGAAAGTGAAGTAGGAAGGAGTTGGACTTAAGAAGGGATGAAGAAAGGTGAAAAAGAGGAATCGCTCCCACCGCTCAGCGCCAATTTCAGCGCTGAGCGTCAACATTGTGGACTTCAATACGGCTTGACGCTTAAGCGCCAACGCTGAGGGGTGAATGAAGAACCGTTGCCATCGCTGAGCCCTACAACTCGCATCAATAGGAAGGATGCTTGGGCGTCAACGCTGAGTGATCCAGTAGAGTGTCGTACGTACCACTGAGCGGTGAAATCCGGCGCTGAGCGTTGTAGTTGGGCTTGGGCCAAAATTTTGTAATTTTTCATAGCTTATAAATAGATCCTCAGAACTATTCTAGGGTAATCTTTTAACAGAGAAAGACGACAGAACACCTTCTACACTCCTTGGAGGCGGCTTTTGGATGCGAAAGCTCCAATTCACCAATTCGAGGGTTTATTCTTCCATTCTTTTCATTAAATTCATATAGTTTCACCATGCCAATGGTGAACTAAACCCTTTGTTGATGGGGAATGATGTAATCCTTTGTGAAACACTCTTATATCAAAATTCCTATTTTTTTCATATACTTGTATTATCAATAGTTTGGGTTTTCTTCTCGGTACTTTAAAGCTTGCATTGTTTAACTCATTCAGTGTCATGATCTTTGATTTTGTCGATATGGGAACGTATGGGTGATAACAGTTGAAAAACCGTTATTTTCATACTTAATTTTGATATTAAAACACACCCTTTATGGCTTAGAATTAGCTTGAAATCATGTGTTTTAATTAAGTTAGAGAACCAGAGAGTCAAAGTTGGTTTTCTTAGTTTTATGCTTGGTTTCCCTTGATTTTGTAGGTTTTTGGAATGAATTGAAAGAAAGGTTGAAGTATCAAATGGTTGCAGTGCAAAAAAGTCAACCAAAATGCAGAAAAGTCAATCTTTCAACCAGAAAAGTCAACCAGAATGCTGAAAAGTTGACCAAAGCGCTATTTTCTGCTGTAGTGAGCGCTGAGTGTTAGGCTAGCTGCACTAGTGATGGGCTTGGGCCAAAATTCTATTACTTTTCTGCATTATAGATAGCCCGAGTGTGACCGTCAGAGTAATCTTTTGGCAGTGGAAGACTTCAGAGCACTTTCTACACTCCAGCGGTTTCTTGGATGCTTAGGCTCCAAATTATCAAATCTAGGGTTTACTCTTTCATCTCTTTCATTAATTCCATCTAGTTTCACTATGTTCACGGTGAACTAATCCCTTTGTTGTTGGGGAACAATGTAATCATTTTGAAACTCTTTTATATTGAAATTCTTGTTATATTCACATGCTTTTATTATCAATTGTTTGGGTTTTCTTCTCTGTACTTTAATGCTTACATCGTTTACTTCATTCGGTGGTATGATATTTGATTTTGTCGATACGAAAACGTACAGGGAAATCTAGAACTGATTAGAATTCTCTTGATAATGAAATATTTCCTAGAGATAGGGGTAGGACGATCAATTGCTTTTAAGGTTCTATATTATAACGCGTTGGTAATTACTAGGGAGACTAGAGATGGTAAACTAGTAATTGGTAATAGGCTCTTTTCGCCGAGAGATCGGGTTTAGAGTAAAATAGAAATTTGCATGACATTGATAATAAAGCAAAATTAATAGGAATAGTAGATATAAGAGGGTGGATTAGGATGAAATTGTAAACCCCAACAACTCTATTCATTCATATTTCGTATTTGCCAATTGATTCAAATTTGCATTTGCATGTTTAAATTCGGGTTTTGCATTAACACTACAGCTGATTCTCCTTTTAACTCTTATGCAATCAATTTAAATGAAAGATAAGGCCTAAGAGTCCTTTGGGAGAATGATACTTGGTCTTACCGTTTATATTACTTGATAACGATCTGGTACACTTGCTAGGGGCTTAACAACGGGGAAATCTAGAACTGAGAAGAATTCTCTTAATTATGAAATACTGCCTAGGGATAGGAGTAGGACGGTCAATTGCTTTAAGCTTCTGTGATTAAGCCATTAGTAATTGCTATGGAGAATAGGGGTAGTCAACTAGTAATTATGGTAATAGGCTTTTTTCGCTGAGGAATCGGGATTAGATTAATTTAGAAAGTTGCATGAACATTGATAATAAAGTGGAATATAATAGGAATAATAGATATAGGAGGGTGAATCAGGATGAAATTGTAAACCCCAACAACTCCATTCATTCATATTCTTATCTGTCAATTGATTCAACTTTTGCATTTGCATGTTTACTTTTGCTTTTGCATTAAACTCTCAAATTATTATTCTTTCAAGTCAAATGCAATTAATTAACATGAACGTTTAGGCCACAGAGTCCCTTGGGAAACGATATCTGGACTTACTGTTCTATTATTACTTGATACGATCTGGTACACTTGCCAAGGTGTAAATAGTTTGCATGCATATAACCCTTTTTGAACAACAACATTTTTGTAATAACAATTTATAACAGTGTGGCCAACACAATTTCAATAGAAACATGCATTTTTAGTAGGTTTACTTAAATCAATAAATCTCTTAGTATTGGTTCTGTTAGATTTAGCTTTATAACCAATTCCTTGCTTATTAATAGCTCTGCCAAAGGATTTCAAAACAACAATTAAATTGTCTCTACCTTGAGTAAACTTAGCTAGTAAATTGTTGATATGGTTTTTCAACAATAACAGTTTCAATTTTAATATCCTTAGCAGAATGCAATGCATCATTCAATTCTTTCTCTAATTTTTCATTTTCAGCAACAAGGTTGTTAATTCTATTTTCATAATCTCTCCTTTCAGAGTTTAGTCAATTTACCTTGTACTGTAGTCGCTTTGCTTAGCATGCAGTTCTTGAAATGCATCTCTCAGTAGATTATACTTGATTTCCACTGGTTCATTTGAGATGTCTGCATCACTATCATAATCGTCCCACGTTACTCCAGTCATATAGCACATGTTTGATTCTTCCTCTTGATCAACATCTTCATCACTTGAGCTTTAAGAATCTGTATTCTCCCAGGCAATGTATGTTCCTTTTCTTTTCATATTTCTGCCTTGAGGAAATCTTTTCTTGCCTTTCAGCTTAGGCTTCAATTCTGGACAGTCAGGCTTGATGTTTCCTTACTTTCCACATTCATAACCCTGGACAGTATTTGTACTAAAGCTTTTCTTTTTCTCTTGACCTGCATTATTAGTTAGTTGATTATCATTATGTACAAGTCGACTAAATTTCCTTATCATCAAGGTCGTAAATTCTTTCTCATTCATCTCTGTTTCTGAATTGTTCTTACTTTAGCCTTCAGAGGAATGAATTTCTTTTCTTCAATCTCTTCTTCATCCTTTAATCTACCAAGTTCCAATTCGTGTTCACGTAGCTTGCCAAACAAGGTAGCCATGTTCATAGTTGTAAGATCCTTGGATTCAGAGATTGCTGTGACTTTTGGTTGCCAATTTCTTTTCAGACTTTTCAAGATCTTGATGTTGATTTCTTCTTTATCAAAAGCTTTCCCGAGAGCCATGAGATGATTTACAATATGAGTGAATCTTTTTTGTACATCATATATGGTTTCTCCAGCCTTCATTTTGAACATCTCGTACTCTTGTATCAAGGAGTTCTTTCTTACTTTTTTTACTTCATTTGTGCCTTCATGAGTTACCTGTAAGACATCCCACATTTCCTTTGCAGTCTTGCATTGAGATATCCTGAAAAATTCGTCAATTGTTAGTGCAAAGGCAATAATACTTCTAGCTTTAACATCATACTGAGTTTTTCTATTTTCATCAGGAGTCCATTCAGTAAAAGGTTTAATAACAGTTTCTGTATCAACAGTTTTAGTAGGCACATAAGGACCATTCAAGGTTTCCTCCCAAATTCCTTTATCTACAAATTCAAGAAAGATTTGCATTCGAATTTTCCAAAATGGATAATTTTCACCATCAAACAGAGGTGATCTGTTTGTTGAAGCACCTTCACCAAAAGTTTGAAAACAGGAAGCCATCCCTAGGTTTATAGTCGATTCAATGAAAAACAGAGTTGACTAGTTTTTCAAATATTTTATGAAAGCCAGCTCTGGGGCCAATTGTTGAGAAACAAGTAGGCTTCAGTTTATTGTAGTTGACTACGTAGATAGTACAGTCGACTGAATGTAAAAGAGAAGGGATAGAGAAATTCAAACACTGGTTTTTATACTAGTTCGGCCAACAATGCCTACGTTAGTGTCCTTCCAACCCAGGAAGCAAATGCACTATAATGGTCAAGGTTTTTACAACAAGGAATTTATAGAAGATCTCCATGTCAAAAATATAAATCTCCTCTCTAACCCTCTAACCAAAATATAGCTGTAACAACAAAACCAGACTTGCAGCAAGAATCCCCTCTCCTGCAATCTGTAACACCACATCGAATAATCCTCAACGTGAACAAGACTCCATGAGTCTAACCCCTGTAATCACAACAGGTCCAATGCAGCAAGCTTCACAGATGCAAGCCAGAATAACTTCTTGATCAAACTAGGTACACCTTTAATGTGTAGATGATGATCAATCAATAAGCGCACAATCAGCCTCCCTTGGAGAATTTTTGGAGCTCTCAATCACGGAGAAATTTATTTGAAATAGAATATGAAAATGTCAACTCATCAAAAGTCTTAGAACAACTTCATGTTCTGTCAATTTATAGAATTTTGTTTTCCAGAGTTTCTCATAGTCGAATATGCTATTAATACAGTCGACTAAGTTCGACAGTTATAACAGTTTGTCAACCAAGTAGCATCTAGTCAACCAAAAATATATTCTCATTTAATATAGTTGACCAACTGTTCAATGCTCAACTAACTTTTGAAAATATAGCCGTTATTGTACAAGAGCATAACAAAATTTCAAATCAAACAACAGATACAGTCGAATGTGTGGTGCACATAGTCGACTTCGACATGTAAGAACATTTTGAAATTATTTTCTTCTCAAAATCTCAAAAAGCACTGATTCTCAAAATCTGTACAAAGACTTTAGTACAGTCGATTCAATTAATATTGGAGTCGACTTTACTACAGCTTTGTCACACAGTTATAAGTTCACAAAAGTGTTTGTGGTTTTCATCTTTCAAAATAAGTGCAATGCATCCAGAAATGATGTAACAAGTACAAGTACAATAAGTATGCATTCAAACAGCCACTGGTAATGTAACATGTTCAACAAGTATACCAATAAATAAGCATAAGAGCATGTAACACAACAACAACATATGTGTGTTATTAAGTAGTGTGTTGTCATCATCAAAAACCAAGTTGATATAGATATTGTGTTGTCAACAATCTCAACAACAACTACTACAGTTTAACTAGAAAACTTGAAATAGTTATTAAACACTATTTTTGCGAAAAGTTTTTGAAACACTATTCAAACATCTCCTGCCCCCTCCCTCCCTCCTTTTTTCTAGTGTATCCCTATATTTCAACAAGTTGGTATTTAAAGAAAATGTCAAGTCTTGGTGGCATCATATTTGTAAGGACAATTACGAAAGGCCACCCACGACTTCTTGGACGGATATTAAGGTTTCATTATACGCTAAATTTGTTCCTTTCTACTATAGGAGGGAACTCCTTTTAAAGCTCCAAAGGCATATGCATGTGAATGAGTACTTTAAAGAACTAGATTCTCTAATGATTAGGGTTTGATTAGAAGAATCTAACAGAGAGAAAATAACTAGGTTTATGACTGGTCTAAGGGGAGACATACAAGACCAAGTAAAGTTATATGAGTACGCCACACTTACAAATGTTTTACACCTTATGCTAAAGATTAAAATTCAATCGAAAAGAAAAGGTGGGGGCAAGGAGGATTTACTCACCCAACTAGTACTATAGTCACTTATGGAAGGGAAAAGATAAAGAGAAACAAGGCCCTTCCAAGTCTCACCAAGAACCACTAATTAGAAATAAGTCGTCAAGTGGTTACACTCATTATTCCACTTCTAAAAGGTCAAGTTCCATTAAATGTTTTTAGTGTTTAGGGTATGAACACATTGCTTTGAATTGCCTAATCGGGAGACCATGACCTTAAAGAAAAGTGGTGATGTAGAAAGTTAATACTCATATCCCCCTTATCCTTCAAGAGAAAACTTTTCTTTCTCAAGTAAAATTGAAATTAAACCTTGTGAGGGAGCCTCTTGGTAGTAAGGTGCTTGCTAGGCCAAGTTTCCAAGTAGTTTGAACCAACTTAGAGAGAAAAAATTTTCTGTACTAGATGCCTCATTAGAAATAAGGTTCGATATTTAATTATGGCTTAATACCGCTTTTGGTCCCTAGTTTGGGAGGTTTTGTTCAATATGGTCCTACCTTTTTTTTTAGTAACAATTGATCCCACTTTTTGAAAAAACTGTTCAATTGACTCCCAAACTAGGGACCAAAAGCGGTATTAAGCCTTTTATTTTTCTTTTGTTCATAGTCGTCTCATATTCAAGTTTAAATTGTTTATTATCGTCCCATATTCAAGTTTAAATTGTTTATTATCGTCCCATATTCAAGTTTAAATTGTTTATTGTAGTCCTTATTGTATACGATGATGACATGATTTTTAACATAACATTATGTCANGACTGTTAAAATAACATTTGGATAGGTGAATGCATGAAAGAACTTATTGACGTCGTAACCAGAACCGTTAGAAAATTGATGTCGAAACCAAAAAGGAGTCAATTGAACAGTTTTTTCAAAAAGTGGGATCAATTGTTACTAAAAAAAAAAGGTAGGACCATATTGAACAAAACCTCCTAAACTAGGGACCAAAAGCGGTATTAAGCCTTTAATTATTGATGAAGAAAGTAGTACAAATGTGGCTAGGACAAGGGTGATGGAAAGAGTTAACTTTGAAATCATTCCTCATGCCAAGCCCATGAGCTTACTTGGATAAATAAGGAAGGAGAAATAAATCATAATAAACAAGTCCTAATCAACTTCTCTTTGGGAAGCTACAAGGATGAGGTTCTATGTGATGTTGTTCCCATGGAGGCCATACACATTTTGCTAGGTAGGCCTTGACAATTTGATAAGCACACCTTACACGATGTTCGTACCAACAAATACATTTTGGATTCTCATGGGGAAAAGGTCACTTTAGTACCTTTATAACCTCAAAAGGTTAATGAAGACTAAAATAAAATGAAACATCAAAGAGAAATGTAAAAGAAGAAAAAGAAAAAAGGCAAGCTTTAACCAAAGTGTTACTTGTCGAAAAAAGAACCCAAAGCAAGTTAGTCAATCTCCTTATAAACCTTATCCCCTCTTCACACCAAAAAGGAAGGACACAAATGTGACAACCAAGAAAGGAAGGATACATTTCTTAAAGCTAGGGTTTGCTTCAAGGGTAAGGACTGGAAAAAACCCCTATGGAGGGAAGGAGATGAAGGCGATGTGATGAGCTCCTAATCCATATTAAGAATAGAGGCATATGGATATGCTCAAGGAGAATAAACATGTTTAAAAGGGATCTTTTTCACCTTCTTTTGTTTTAGTTTTATGTTAACTTTCCTTAAGTTGACATATATTTACTTGTTGACTTTAGTTGACTTCACTTAAGTTGACATGATGACTCTTTTGTTTATTTGTTTTGTAGGACAAACTAGTGCCAACTTGTAGGAGTGTAACACTACTTGGAGTGGAGGGTTCTCTCTTTTTTAAGACACCTCCTCTTTTACCTAACTTCTAGAAACTAAGTTTTGTGATTTCCACCTTTAGCCTTTACTTTGTATGTTTGCAAGGAGAACTTTTTCCACACTTATAAAAGGGGCTCTTCTAGACTATTGTATGGATTAAATATTTTGAAATTATATACTTTATGTGTGAGAGTTCTCTTGTTTGTGAGTGTCATCTTTTCTTTGTCTTATCTTGAGAATAGCTCTCAAGTGGTGGAATACATCACTAATCTTGGGTTGGTGAGCTTTAATGTCCCCCTAAGTGGTGTGCTTTCATCAGGAGCTCCCCTCCCCTATTCCATCTTTTATCTTTTACCATCTTTCTTCCTTTTTATGTCTTTTATCATATTGTAGCGATAGTAGTATGATTATAGTAGCATCATGATGATGGTAGTGGTGGACGTGGTGGTGGCAACAGAAGAGAAAAAGGAAAAGTGTAAAGAGGAAGTGGTGGAGGAGGAGGAAGAGGAAAATATGAAGGAGCAGGTGAAGATGGAGACAACTGAATCAGAGGACAAGGAGAAGAAAGAAGAAGAACTAAATCACAATACTTATTGATGCATTTTACCTACGAAAATATTATGTCACTTATTACCAACAAATATTCATTGATGGATTTTTTCCATTAGTAATTACCAATTGATAAGTTGTCGTTGGAGCTACCAAATTAATACTACTTTTCAAGGCAACTTCAGTATTGCCAAGTAATATTCAAGAAAATAGATAGGGCTAAAGTAACCCTGAGTCGTCTCCTAACGAATACGAAATTGCTTTCGAATATCTGACTCTTATGAATGTTATGCAATGCTTATGAATAAAAGTGAGAATGTTTAAAGAATGTTGTTGAACAAAGAGGAAACTTAAAAATAATTATGAAGAAACAGGCTAATTCCACTACTTTTACAAAATAGACTCATCATCGGTTATTCACAGGTCATTGTTCAATTGATTATTGTTTAAGTTTCAAATTAATTAAAGTACATTCTTAATTAATTTGAGGGCGATCATGCANTTAATCAAAGTACATTCTCAATCAAATGTAAGACCTTTCTAGATTATTCACAATAATTTCAATCAAAGTACATTCTCAATTAAATTCTATTGTGTTTAATCATGTTTATTCTTAAATCTCCTAACCAAGTTAAAAGCTAATAAATCAAAGTAAATTCTCAATTGATTATAGTTGAAATTATTACTACCAACCAAAGTACATTCTCAATTTATAGTAAATTTAATTATATGAAAGTTCCTAAATTAAATCAAAGTAGATTCTCAATTAAACCTAGAAACCCTTGATCTCATATAATTAATATGCATGTAGATTCAATCACATTATGATGTAAAAATCTGCTTTTAATATGA
Source organism: Vigna radiata var. radiata (assembly GCF_000741045.1). Lineage (NCBI taxonomy): Eukaryota > Viridiplantae > Streptophyta > Magnoliopsida > Fabales > Fabaceae > Vigna > Vigna radiata. The sequence goes on from NC_028355.1 coordinate 8,169,402, forward strand.
TAAAGAGATGAAAGACATAAAGAGAGAACAACTGATAACGGTTGAAAAACATTTATTTTCATGGAGACACCGTCGGGCGCCAAAAGTGCGACGCCGGGTGATTGTCTGCTGGGCTTAGGCCTAAATTCTGTGACGCTCCTCAGTTATAAATAGCCCTAATACGAGTTTAGATGCATTCTTTTGACGGAAAGGGGCGGCCAGACCTAGTTTTCACTCCTTGGAGAAAATCTCTTGGATGCTTAGGCTCCTTTTTATCCAATTTAGGGTTTGTTTTTCCATTCTTCCATCATTTTTCATCTAGTTTCACCATGACAATGGTGAACTAAACCCTTTTGTTGTTGGGGAACAATGTAATCTTTTGAAACTCTTATTTACTTATATGCTTGTCGTATGCTTTGATTATCAATTGTTGGGTTTCTCATCTACGCATAATGCTTTTATCGTTTAACTCATTCCATAATTGTTATTTATCTTTATTGATATGGGAACGTACGGTACGGTCATGAACTGGTGGGAAATTCCTTGATTAAGCAATAGCACCTAGGGATAAGGGGGTAGGACGATCAATTATTTTTGCTTCCGTTTATCATGCATTATTAATTACTAGGGGAGGCTAGGGATAGCAAGCCAGTAATTAGTAATAGGCTCTTTTCGCCGAGGGATCGGGTTAAGGGTAGACTGAGAAAGTTTGCATGACAATTAGATAACAAAGCGAATCAAAACAAGAGGAGTAGATAAGAGAGAGTGGATAAGATGAAATTGTAAACCCCAACAACTCCATTCATTCATAGCCTTTTTCTCGTCAACTGAATCAATTGCATTTGCATGCTTACTTTTTGTTTTTGCATCCAAACTACAAATTAATTTTCTTTACAAGTCTTACGATTTCAATTTGCACAAACGATAAGGCCTTCGAGTCCTTTGGGAAGAACGATATTGGGTTTACCAATTATATTACTTGATACGATCTGATACACTTGCCAGAGTGTTAACAACAACTTAAATCAATAATCAAAATAAACAATTGCATTATTTCACTTAACCTCGGAATCCATAATTAAATTACAGCATAATAGCCTTAGATGCTTAGCTCTCCATGAATGGAGTTGAATACATGATGAAATAAGAGAGGGGAGTGGTGAATGAATGAAGTCCCCTGGGTCTCTTTATATCAGGATTGATTGGGCTTGGACTCTGAATATTCAGTTAAAAAAATCCTTAATCTTATATCTTCCAAATAACTAAAAGATTTAGATAATTATAACATTATTTGGAAGATATTTTCTGTTTATATTCCCAAATTAAATTAATTCAACAACTGAATTTTATCTTTTAGCTTTTCTGACTTTCTAAAATCGCACAAATGCCCTTAAATTTTCTGTATCTGCACTTTAGTCCCTTCAGAATTCTCCAAAATGGCACAAAGACCCCTTAGTTGACCAGACTTTGACTGTTTGACCAGCTTTAACTTATATGGACGTGGCCAATGAGAGCATGCCACGTGTCCGCCCCCTTCCCCCCAAAATTAGGGTTTTGCAATCAGGGGTAAAGGGATTTGGAAGCTCTATTCTGCCTCTGCCTGCGGCGCGAGAGTGGGAGAGAAGTTTTGTTCTCTGGGTTTTCTTGGGTTTTGATTGTAGGTGCAACAATGGTGGATGGAGAAGAATGTTGTTGCGATTAGAGACGACATCCATGGAGGGTTGGTTCGCTTGGTTTTCCTGAGTGCAGGTGGTGATGAACGGAGGAGAACGAAGGTACTACTCAATCGCGATGAAGAAGTCGGGGCGATCTCGATTGAGATTTTTCTGCAGGTGTGTGCGAGAGCTGCCATTACGTTTCTGGGTGTTGTTGGGTTTTCTCTGGCAGGTGCGAGGGTGGAGAATGGCGTCGCAGTTCGGTGATGGTCTGATACGATTCTAGGTTGATGGTGATTGGCCTAAGATAAGAGAAAGATGGTGGCGGTTTGGCTGTGTTGATTGCTGCGGGCTACGACGACTTGGTGGTGGTCTGGTGAATATGATGGTGCATGGTTGAGGCGGCAAGGTTGCTGGCGGCGTGCGAGGAAGAAGATGGTGGATGGTGGTCGACGGCTGGGGTTTGGGTAATGATAGAGGAATTAGGGTTTCAGTGGATGGAAGATGATGACATGGCATGGGGCGTAAGGTGGCAGCTTGTGCTTGGACAGATCCATGTGAGATGGATTGCCACATGGCATAATCTTGTGGTTTTTAGTTAGGAGGGCTGTGGATAGGAAAATTTAGGGGTTGCAAGGGTAAAATCTAACTGTTTGGACCATCTGTACATTAATTTCCAAACAACACCTGATTATGGGTCTTAAATTGTAACTTGGACCAGTAAAGCTCTAATTTCAACTGCACAAATAAATATTAGAACATTCAAGAATAATTTATGCGCTGAAACTTACTTCTTATGCCTCTTTAATTTCCAAACCCAAAAATTCCAATCATCACAAGTTCACTTAAAATCAACCATTTAAGCATAAATATCCCATAAAAAATTTGAATTTCCAAGCATAAATGTGGGCATAAATATGCACTCATCACCGACGTATTTGCTATTGTTTGTAATTACGAACAAAACTATTTAGCCATCATTAACATTTATCAATAAGCACTTTATTGACAAATTTTTGGGTTTTAATAGGTCATTAACACTTTTGATTTGTTGATAGATTGTAGTCATTTTCAAAAAGTTTTGATTGTGAGTAATATATGTTTTTCTTGTAGTGATCACTCAAGTGACTTGGGAAGCAAAACTATATAAGAAATACAAAATTCTAAAGATTAAAATTGATCAATCAATATATTCTAATGACAAACAAAGTGAAATCATACTATCCAAAATATTATAGCAGAGTTCAAAAACGATTAATCGATTCACTTATTCAATCAAACTAATTTATGAATTAAATATAAGTATCGTTAACCTAATTCATATTTAAATATCAAATAAGATTTTTTTCAATTCCAAATTTGAATTCTTATTTCAAGAAATTGATAATAGTTTAAAACACCATTATTGTGATGTGATTTTGATACTAAAAGCACCCTTTTTCACTTAGAAACTCGCTTGGACTCATCCTTTTTCAATAAATTGTGTGAATAAGTGAGTTGAGGTTGATTTTGATGATTTTATGACTAATTCCCTTTATTTTGACAGAGATTAAGGTTATATTAGAAGAAGAGATGAAAAGCCAAGAAGATGGAGCTTAGAAGGGTGTAAAAAGGCATATGAAGGAGGGAAAACACGAAGCCTGAGCGACCAGAGCCAAAGCTTAGGCGATCAAAATCAACGTCCACCGCCTGGGCGGTGGCCTTCGCCACCCGGGCGGTGGGGATTCGTAGCCTGGGCGTCCAAAACTGTCGCCTAGGCATCGACTTTCGTGGATCAGGCGTTGTTTCTGCTCTGTTTTAGTTCTTTTGGACCAAACCCTCTTCTTCCACGCCTCTGGTGTAACGTCCCGACAACTTACAGGGATTGCTGACTGCCCCCACAAATCAACACGAGGCTTTCCAGTGTGGTTTGTCCTCACATACCTATACAATCTCCAGATCCCTCTCATTCCGGTGTATGTTCGATTCATCCATGTGCCCCTTCCACTCGAAGCCTGCCAGGAGCCGCTCCTTGTCTGTGCCCCCTGCACCATGCCTCTTGCACCGGCGATCACTCCCCGCCCTCATCAGTGCCCGGGTGTCACATGCCGACCAGCTTCCGTCTGGTTCGTCCTCGAACCACACCGTACTCGGAGAGGCTAGGCTCTAATACCATTTGTAACGTCCCGACAACTTACAGGGACTGCTGACTGCCCCCACACATCAACACGAGGCTTTCCAGTGTGCTTTGTCCTCACTCACACACTTTATGAGAAAACTTCCCGGAAGGTCACCCATCCCATAATTACTCTAGGCTAAGCACACTTAACCATGGAGTTCTTATGAGTTAGGCTACCGAAAAGCAAATGCATTTGTTGTTATGAGTAGTCAAATCAATTCCTTTAAGCTATCCTTCAACTGTATAGTCCCATACCTATACAATCTACAAATCCCTCTCATTCCGGTGTATGTTCGATTCGTCCATGTGCCCCTTCCACTCGAAGCCTGCCAGGAGCCGCTCCTTGTCTATGCCCCCTACACCATGCCTCTTGCACCGGCGATCACTCCCCGCCCTCATCAGTGCCCGGGTGTCACATCTGGCACTATTTAAAGGACACTTTGGCTCTAGGTTTTGCATCCCTGGCAGAGAAGAGCATAACAATATGTTAAGTCCCTGGCAAGTGTACCAGATCTTTATCAAGTAATATAAACGGGTAAGTCCGAGTATCGTTTTTCCAAAGGACTCTTAGGCCTTAACTTTAATGTAACCTAATCGCGTAAGACTTGAGAAGAGAATAATATTGCTGGTTATATGCAAAGAACAAAAATAAACATGCAATGCAATTGATTCAATTGGTTTTGAGAACTATGGATGAATGATGCTGTTGGGGTTTACAATTTCATCTTATCCACTCTCATATATCTATTCTTCTATTTTACTTCAATTATTTATCTAATTGCCATGCATACTTTCTAAATTACCCTTAACCCAATTCCTTGCTGAAAAGAGCCTATTACTAATTACCGGCTTGCTATCCCTAGCCTCCCCTAGTAACTAATAATGCAATGCGTTCTGAAGCAAATACAATTGACCGTCCTATCCCTATACCTAAGCGATATTGGCATAATCAAGGAATTTCCCACCAGTTCATGACATTACCATACGTCCCCATATCGACAAAGACAAAAAACATTTACTGAATGAGTTAAACAATAAAAGCATTGAGCGCAGATGAGAACCCAACAATTGATAAATAAGTATATGACAAGCATATGAAGTAAATAAGAATTTCAATATATGAGAGTTTCAAAAGATTACATTGTTCCCCAACAACAAAGGGTTTAGTTCACCATAATCATGGTGAAACTAGATGAAAATAATGAAAGAATTGAAGAAATAACCCTAAACTTGGTTGAATGGAGCCTAAGCATCCAAGGAACCTCCTTCAAGGTGTGTGGAATAGCTCTTGACGTTCTCTCTGCCAAAAGAATCCCTATGTAATTCACACTGGGGCTATATATAAGCCTAAAAAGATAACAGATAGATAACAGAAAGATTTACAGAATCTAGCTAAAAAAACAGACAACCGCCCAGGCGCCTAATTTGACTGCTCAACGGTCAGTTTTGCTGCTGAGCGGTTTGCCTCTAATCGCTCTGAGCGCTCAGTGGACCATTCTGGCGCTCAGCGGCTTGCTTGACCCTTCGTTTCATCATTTCTCTCCTTCTTTCATGGGTCTAAGTCCACCTCACTTCACTTCCATCTTCAATTCATCTAAAAACCCTGCAAAACAATGCAAAACAAGCATAATATCGCTAAAACCAACTTTTGAATCTCAAGAGACTCAACTAAGTGTTTTACTTGATTTAAAGCTCATTCTAAGCCACAAAGGGTGTGTTTTACTATCAAATTAAAGTATGAAAATAATGGTTTTTAGACCGTTATCACAATACACTCTTTAGCCAATTCTTAGGCTTTCTTTCTCATTCTTTCTTCCATTGTTCATAGAGCTCCCTGATGGGTGTCGCGGCCCATACAAATTTAATTGCATATTAGAAATGCAGTATAGTACTAGGAAGTGACTCCTAGGTCATCTCTCAAGGACCAAACTGTGGTTCGAGAATCAGGTCTCACAAGAAGGGGGGGTTTGAAAGTGTTTCTGTGAATGCAAATCGACTAAATTGAGACACGCAAATTAAACTTAACTAACAATATCGAACAGATAGACACTAAAGCTAACATTACAACTAAATTATCACAACTAAAAATAGAAAACATTAAATTAAAAGAAAATACTAAACCTAACACTATAACAAACAAATATCTACCACAATTACAATTAAATGCAATATTAAATTAAGAAGATAAAAACTATTCAACGCTTAATCTAAACTATTCTAAAGCAAAACAATTAAAAAAATAAAATAAATAACTTCTTCTACCACGTGACAGATGTGCTTATCTAAGAAAATTAATTTCCTTAATTAAAAAGCTGGTAGCCGTGAATGTAAAAATTGGAAGCATGAAATTACAAGTGTCGTGCAGCCATATGCAGATTAAATGCATGATAAAGAAAAGAGATGATAAGCTGTGCACCACATTTTTTTAAATGCAAGGAAATGAATAAGAATGGATAAAATGTGTAGCAACGTGAATCAAATGGTGCAGCAATCCTTTTAGATTCATGTTCCGTGCATGGAGAACAAACATTTAGATGTGATAACACAAGGTGGTTCTCATCATGCAAAGAGGGAGAATGAAAATCATGCTCATCAACCTCATAATCATCAACATAATCATCAACAACAGAATCAATCACAGGTATGTTTACCTCCACTTCCCTGGAAGTTGGTAGAGTAGTTGAAGCTGGTCTACCTATCACAATAGTGTTGCTCATATCTGTTTGGTCCTTCAATTCTTCATCAGTCTCCTCAGGTGCAAGATTGGGGACATAAGAGTGTGGGAAAGTAGGTGGAACAACACTGAGCTTATGACTCTGCTCCTCATCTCCTATGTGGATGGCATCAACATCATCAGGAAGCTTAACAATCTGAAATGGTGATCCCTCTGAAACATAAGACTATTCCTCAGTGAGTTGAGTGGCCATCTGCCCCATCTGATCAGTCAAACTCTGAATGGAAGCTCTGGTCTCCTGCTGAAACTCCTGATATTGCATATTCTGAGCAGTCATCTGTCTCAACAACTCCTTCAATGTAGGCTCAGAAGTAGTGTGAGGATGAGGAGTTGCTTGGACAGGCTCATGAGACTGCAGCTGCTGTGTGATGAAGTCGATCCAGCCAGTGGAAGGGGAGAGAACAAGCAGCGGACGTCTTGCAGTGTTTGGTAGCAGCGGAAGAATGGACTGATGTGAAACTGAATGTGCAGCGGATGAAGTTTAGTGTGATTCGGTGAAATGGTTGGAAGTGCTTTTGGTGGCATGGATCTAGCTCAGAAGGCCTTCACCATTGGAAGGAAGCTAGAGGATAAGGTGGAAGAAGCACAAGAATATGACTCTCGGTGGAGAGAAGACGCTGGAAATGCTTCAGCATATTTATTCTCTCAAATATCCAAAAGTGTGATACAAAGCTGCCAGGATGGGTTTTATAAGTGAACCCCCTTGGCTGTGTGCATGAATTCCATGACCCATGAAGAGTGGATCGGCTGCCACCTATAATTCCATGTGCAGCAGGTGNTGGCCTTCTAGAAAGGCTTATTTACAATGTGATAAAATCAGTACACACGTGTTTTGGTGCTGAAAATAAAATGACTTATCCATGGGTGTGCTTAGCAAAGAATGATGGTGTGTCTAGCAACTTTAATAGTCATGTGGACAGATGTGCCCTTCTCTTGGTGTCCATGTCTTCAAGCTCTTGTTGGAGCTTCATAGCCATGCTTCTAGTGATGGGTCCATGATGGGCTTGGGCCCAAGTCATCATCCCCTCCCCCTTGGAAAGGATTTGTCCTCAAATCTAAGGGCTTGCTTGAGAACTTATTTTTGTAGGCTTCATAGAAGTTCCTCCTGGATCAAAGATTAATCTNNAATAAGCATCAAACATATTTCTAGTTAGTTTTCTATGACCCAAGATGTATAAAAGAATATGTTGAGAAGAAGACTTCCTACTGTTGATTTGTTCAAGTTTTATAAATCTATGAAGTCTTACTTCTTTCAAAAATTTAATTTTGTCATGAGTTAGTTGAAACCTCAAAGGTAACAATAACTCAAGTGAATTGCCATATTTTTCAAGTTGTAATATTTTTAAAGATGGAGGGACAATTTCTTTGAAAGAAAAGTTAAAGTTAGAACACTCAATGATAAATGGAGAAAAATAAAAGGATAGAAAACCTCCCCTTAAAAGTTTAGGTTCTATGGTGAGAGTAGGAGATGTTTCCCTTAATTGCTCTTTTTCCTTTTCCTCCATTTTTCTTTCAACTTCTTCCTTTTCAAACAGCCACTGCATAACACCTTCTCCGCTGCCCGTTTCCATTACTTCCGTTGCTAGAAATTCCTTTCTCTTCCAATGAATCCGCTCACTACTCTATTCTGCATCTAGCACCTGGACCGAAGCTATCATTTAGCCCACCAAATAAAGAATAACCCAAAAGCATGAAGAAGGATAAAATGGTCATTGCTACAAAAGGAGGGGTGAGCTTAGTAATGAAAGGAGTGCA
>NC_028355.1:8178180-8181955 GCF_000741045.1 Vigna radiata var. radiata
TTCCATTACTTCCGTTGCCAGAAATTCCTTTCTCTTCCAATGAATCCGCTCACTACTCTATTCTGCATCTAGCACCTGGACCGAAGCTATCATTTGGTATCAGAGCAAGGTTGCTGGATCCGTGAGATAAGTTTCATCACTCTGTAATTTTGATTTTGTCATCATCATTCCTTCACTGTCTTTGCATCTCTATTACTGTTTCATTGGTTTTGAATTTTTTTTTTAGGATCCTTTGAGTCTTTGATCTGTGCCACCTTTTATTTGATTGAGTCTTCTCATTTTTAATCGGTTGAAATTATTGGTTGAGTCATTTTCAATTTGAGCATCAATCCTGTTATGTCATATGTCATGTTCAATGCAAGTTTTGTTGAAAATTCTGGTTGAAAACCGTGTGTTCTGCATTTGTGACTGAAGATCTACATGAGATAAATATTCTCTACACCATCTGTGAGCTATGACAAACAAGATGATGAGCTCATGTGCATGATTTGGTAATAATCCTTGTAGAATTCAGTAAATCCATACAGAGCAAACTGCATCTGTTTTGAATTCCAGAAAACATTGTTTTGTTGCTTCAGCTGTTATGCGGTTTTGCCTTCTGTCATACTTACTTATGCTTACATGAATGCTGATCCATAATTAACATTGAATGAAGCATGAATGAGTATGTTAATTCAGATTTGATTAATAAAAAGCAGTAAACCGATCTGCAGAGTTCTTTGTGTAGTCAATTCTGCGTGTTGATTTGGATTGAGCATTAGATCATTGCCAATCATCTAATTGATATTTTTGCCACTTTGAGCAATTTTCTTTGGCTGTATCAAGTTCAATTCTGTTGTGTTCAAGCTGAATTACACTTGCTTGCAAAATTTGGCTTTCTTAGTTGCTTAAAATAGTTTGCTGCAGAACTCTTATACTCAAATTCTGTTATACAATGAATCTTAGCTGAAATTGTGTTAAAACAAGTTTATTTTCATCCATTAAATATGTTTGTGAAAAGCTGAGTGGAGTATTAAGTGTTCTGTGCAATTTCACTGTCCAACTCTGCCAAATTTTAAGCAAGTTTTGAGTCAAATTTGTTGCTGCAACAGTTCTGCATAATTGTAATTGTGAAATGAATTTCGAGCAAAGGTTGTAGCAAAAGCTTGATGCCATATAAAAAAAAAGTAAAACACATTCAAAAGATTCTGTAATCCAATTAAGAAGCTAGTGGACCAGTGCAACCATTTTCGAAATCTGGAACTCCAAATTCATAATTCTGCATCAAACTGATATGTCTTTATGACATTTTCACAAACAGTTTGTAAACATTGCACTGCACCACTAATTTGAGCTCAATTTCGACTTGTGATCTTTTCTTATTTTTTAATCCACTCTAGAACTAATCCTAGGATCATTTTGAGGTGCTTCCTTGATTGCTACCTGATTAATTGCTTGTTTTTTGAGTTATTGGCAATCTGGCACACAAGCTGTTTGATAAAAAGACTTGTGCTGCTATCATTTTGAGTCACTTTCTGGCAGTGTCACAACTCGTTTATGGTCTGTTGATGGTATCACGGTGGTTTGTTTAAAGTGCTTTATGTAGGTGCAATACAGCCAGACTGCAATACATCCAAGGTAGCATCATAGGAAGAAGAGTGATTGANGAATAAGCACGCTGAATCCAGCTCTGGTGCAGCAGATTTCTCAGCCAGAATTGTCCGACACAGTGCAGCATCAGTCTCTGAATTATGCAGCAGCAGAGTTCTGTTGAGTGCAGCAACACTTTTGTGTAGAGTGGAATCACTTGCAGCTGAGATTTTAGTGTGAATTAATCTAATTCACCCCTGNTTTCTGAGAAGCCAAAGCTGCACACATTAATTTCCTTAGCCTATTCATGTTTTTCTTTCCATTTCACAAAGTTTTCCTTGTAAAAGTTCATTGGTTTTTGCTTGTAAAGGGCCAATTCAAGCAAGTGAGGTGGTAGAGTTCATAAGTGCTCTTCCCTCATTTGTTAACTAGACTCAAGAAGTCTCACAATTTAAAATTGGGTAGTCGGTGAGTGTGTCTTAGATCCAAAGTCTAAGCCTCACCTAGGAGACCTCACTTTTATTTGTCCATCTTTACATTCAAGCTTTCATTGTTTTTCATTTGAGGACTAGGAGCGCGCCTAGAGTCCGATTTTAGAGTCCCAATTTGTTGTTTACTTTGTTTTCTTTGCTTTTGAGTCTTCTTTTGTGATTTTGAAAGAAATCTTGCAAGTAACAACAACTAAGTAAGTAGCCTAGAACAATTTTGGCAAGGACAAGGCTTGGTACTTAAGTAATCCTAGTGGTTCACCTCCCTTACCTGGAAATTGTTTTTGGGTGAAATCTAAGTAGTTGCAACACAAGTCAACTTTTAGAATCAAAAATGTCTTTTTATTCATCTAGGTTGTCTAGTTCATACATTAAGGATGATTTGTGTACTAAAGCTAGCAAAATTCCCTTCTTTGGTAAAGATACAAATGTCTTAACATACTTAGTTTGGGAAAAAGAAATTAATCAAATGCATCCTGTTCTTCTTAGACAAAGTGAACTTGAGTCTTATAGTACAATTGTTCTTTCTAGAGAGTGTGAATCTCGTGTTCTTAGTTTATATCTTTCTAGGTTAGAAAAGCATGCATATGAGTGGTGGGATGAGAGGCAATATTGGGTTCATAAAGGTAGGAAATCCACCATTGAAAATTGGTATGAATTGAGAGCGTGCATGAGAAGAAAGTTTGTACCTCCTTTGATTATAAGAAACTTGAAACTTATGAGAGATAATATTCAAGAGGGAAAATCATTTCTTGAGAGTTTAAAAGATCAAGGTTTATTTCGCAGAGAAATAGAATTTTGGGACAAACTTCAAAAGTTAAAGGACCAGAAAAGAGAAAGAGAGAGGAAGAAAGAACAAGAAAGCAGAGAACAAGTGAAAAAAGATAAGGAGAGAATAGAGAAAGAAAGAAGAGAGAGGGAACGGAGAGAAGATGAAGAAAGAAAGGAAAGAGAAGAAGAGAGAAGAAAAAGAGAGGAAGAGGAAAGAGAAGAAGAGAGAAGAAAAGAAGAAGCGAGAAGAAAAAGAGAGGAAGAGGAAAGAGAAGAAGAGAGAAGAAAAGAGGAAGAGAGAATAAAAGAAAAAGCAAGAGAAGACAAAGAGATTGAAAGAAAAGAAGTGGAAGAAAGTGAACAAAAGCAAATAAGAGCAATATCTCCTCCAACTACAATGGAATCAAAACTATTAAGGGGAGGTTTTCTATCCTTTCACTTTTCTTCATTTATTTTTGAAAGTCCAAAATATCACTTTTCTCTCCAAGAATTTGCCATGCCATTTTTAAAAAGGATAAAACCTTCAATACATGGCAATTCACAACTTGGGTTAGGATTACTTTTATGGGTACCACTAACTCAAGAGACAAATAAAATTTCAAAAGAAGAAAGGCTTCTTCATAGTACTAAACTTGAACATTTTAAAATTAAGAAACCTTCTTCTAAACATGTTCTTCTATATATTTTGTTGGGTCATAGAAAACTAATTAGTGATATGTTTAATGCTTATTGCAGGTGGATATTTGACCCTGGAGGAATCCTAGTGAAATCTACAAAAATAAGTCCTCAGGCGAACCATCAGATTTGAGGACAAATCCTTTCCAAGGGGGAGGGGATGATACGCGGGGCCCAAGCCCACCAAATAAAGAATAACCCAAAAGCATGAAGAAGGATAAAATGGTCATTGCTACAAAAGGAGGGGTGAGCTTAGTAATGAAAGGAGTGCA
>NC_028355.1:8182360-8191170 GCF_000741045.1 Vigna radiata var. radiata
CGTTTCCATTACTTCCGTTGCCAGAAATTCCTTTCTCTTCCAATGAATCCGCTCACTACTCTATTCTGCATCTAGCACCTGGACCGAAGCTATCACTGTAGCTCCTGGACAGGTGGAGGCATACAAGTACTTTGGAATGGTGGTTCTTGATATTGAAGTTGTGAAGTACCATACCATCCCAGGTCAGGATCATTCCACCCAGGATCGTTGCTATATGAATCAAAATGATGCTGAGTAGGGGAGAATCTATCCAAAAACAAATGCTTAAGATATTCCCAATTGGCCCTGAATTCTGGTGGAAGATGAATAAGCCACTCCCATGCTGTTTCTTCTAATGAATGCGGAAATGCCCTTAAAAACATGTGATCATCAGGGATATGAAGAGGTTTCTTTGAAGAGCAAATGGTGTAGAACTCCTCCAAATGTCTATGTGGGCATTCACCTGCAAACCCATGAAACCTAGGCAACAAATCTGTAAGTCCAGAGGTGAGAACGCAATGAACATCAACCTCATCAAGTGGAACTGGCTCCCCAAAGAGCACTCTCAAGAATGGAAGGATGAGTCATATTGTTCTCAACATAAAAATCAGCAGAATATGCATGAGAAGCAATATCAGAGGCACAGGCAGAAGAAATAGTATCCACATAGCCAAAACAGGTAGACATGGGAAAGAAGGGGGAAAAGAAGAATGCACTGAAAATATGCAACCTAAACTACCTGAATGCAACACACAATGACGAACACACAAAACAGAACACTACACTCACAACACAAGACAAGACAACACACACTAACACAACAAAAGACCTAAAACCGAATCATTGGTCCCCGGCAACGGCGCCAAAATTTGATGGGTGTCGCGGCCCATACAAATTTAATTGCATATTAGAAATGCAGTATAGTACTAGGAAGTGACTCCTAGGTCGTCTCTCAAGGACCAAACTGTGGTTCGAGAATCAGGTCTCACACGAAGGGGGTGGGTTTGAAAGTGTTTCTGTGAATGCAAATCGACTAAATTGAGACACGCAAATTAAACTTAACTAACAATATAGAACAGATAGACACTAAAGCTAACATTACAACTAAATTATCACAACTAAAAATAGAAAATATTAAAGTAAAAGAAAATACTAAACCTAACACTACAACAAACAAATATCTACCACAATTACAATTAAATGCAATATTAAATTAAGAAGATAAAAACTAGTCAACGCTTAATCTAAACTATTCTAAAGCAAAACAATTAAAAAAATAAAATAAATAACTTCTTCTACCACGTGACACATGTGCTTATCTAAAGAAAATTAATTTCCTTAATTAAAAAGCTGTTAGCCGTGAATGTAAAAATTGGAAGCATGAAATTGCAAGTGTCGTGCAGCCATATGCAGATTAAATGCATGATAAAGAAAAGAGATGATAAGTCGTGCACCACATTTTTTTAAATGCAAGGAAATGAATAAGAATGGATAAAATGTGTAGCAACGTGAATCAAATGGTGCAGCAATCCTTTCTAGGTCGTGACACCTCCATCAATGCAATGAATGAAATTTTTTTATCCCACAACCAAGCACCGTACACACACCTACTTCCATCTAATCACATTTTAATTCTAAAAGAGAATAAAAAAAAAACCTTGCTACATCCCATCAATTCTCCCTAATCTACTTCTTATATTATAAAAGCAAAATAAAAAAAAAATACTAATAGCTCCCAGAAGCCGAGGCTTCTCTACAAGGCTGCACCAAATCATCATCACTCAAAGCTAAGTAAATGAATTGCACTCTTCAAATGGAAATAAAAAATATCTTCAGGCCGTGACATGTGCACCATTTACTTCCTTTAAAAAAAATTAAAATGGGAAACATTTCCCTCTTCAAAGTCGTGCAACAAGTTTGGAAATGGCATAACCATGTGCACAAGCAAAATAAATTGATCATGAATCATTCAAGGCTCTATAAAAACATTCCTAAATAAAAGCCAAAAACAAGTAGCAGTCGTGATAGTAGAAAGAGAAAAGGAAGCTTGTAAATGAGTTCAAACAAAATGGTCAGCTGTATCCGAGACACACTCCACACTAACACTAAATAAATTAAAATGCTCCAAGATTGGACAGCTGCTACACTTGAATCAGCGCATCTTCTGCCTAAGAAAATGGAGCAGTGCTTACAACAAGAAAAGAAACAAAAGTGTGCTTATCCCATCAATTAAGTCCACGCTTTTCTCATGAAGAAAATGAAAACTGAATGTAATTAAAAGAAATCCCATCCAGACCGTGGCTTCAGCAAAAATAATTCAAGGAAAAGCAATTGTATATCTCATTCAACCAATGCCCTTCAACGTGGAAATCATGTTCCAAAACCCTCCAAATTAATGTTGCAGTCAAAATAAAAGTGTATCCGTTGCCGCCTCAAATGCCGAGAGAGAGAAAGTTGTTTTTAATGTGACGACTGCAACCTTTTTCCCTAGGGCCAAGTGTCTCAAATTAGGGTGGGGTCCACCCAACCCTAGGTGTCATGTGATGTTTTCTATTTGGGCTCAAACTATTTTGCCAAAAATTGGCCCAATGTTTACAAGTTTAATTAAAAACTATCTAGACTACTATGTTACAATGTAATTAAATTTGAAATGTTTATGACAAGAGTCTTGAATTATTTGGTGTCCTCTAAATGTCCCAAATTGTGTTTCCAAAATTTTCCCTGAAAATAATAATGCAAATAATTAGCTCAGAAAATTCAAATTAATTAAAATTAGAATTTTCGGTCAAATTAAGCATAATTAGGAAAAACGGGAAAATACCGGACAATTAAGCACAATTCCCTGATTAATACTAGCGCAATAAACTAAGTGAAATCAATAAAATATCGACTCATCACTCCCCATGTCTATGGGTAATTAATTTCTATTTGTTGTTGGGGAATGACGTAACCTTGTAAACTCTCATGTATTTGAATTGATTCTTAATTCCATATGCTTTTTCATTAATTGTTAGAGTAATGTTAAGACCTCGGCAAGTGTACCAAATCGTATTAAGTAATAATAAGTAATAAGACCAAGTATCGTTTTCCCAAGAGACTCACGACACTAAACAATTATGCTTTTGCTTAACCAATTAAGACTTATAAGAACAATATTTTGGGGTTTTTGAATGCAAAGTGCGAAAAAATAAACATGAATGCAATTTGATCAATTGAAGCTGAACACAAAAGTGGATGTTGATAATATGAGATGAATATGTTGTTAGGGTTTAGATTTCACCTAATCACTCTCATGTATAAATGAATTCATCTTCTTCATTAATGTTAATGCCACTTTCTATTTTACCCTAATTCCAATGTCTTGGTGAAAAGAGCCTATTCTTGATTACTAGTTTACTATGTCTAGTCTCCCTAGTAATTATTCATGCATTAAATGTGCACAGAAGCTTAATGGCAATCGATCCACCTATCCCCAAGATCGTGATTTGTAAATATCTCATGATACCAATCCTAGGGAGAGAAGAGGAAAGTTGTCACCTTCTCCAAATCCACCAACCCTAAGAGTGCGATATCTCCTCATGATACTTACAAATCATAAGATTTATGCCAAATATGAATAAATCATAACAAGCATTTGAGCAAAGAAGAATATCTCTAACAATTAATGAAAGAAGCATATATCAATAACAAGAATCAATTCAAATACAAGAGAGTTTAGAGGTTACATCTTCCCTAATAACAAATGAGATTAGTTCTCCATCGTCATGGAAGAACTAGGTGTACAATGGAATGGAAGATATAAAACCCTAGAAAGAGAAAAGGAGAGTTGTCAAATCCCCAAATCTGCCCCCAAATGGGTGAAAAACGTGTTTCTGTGCTTAAGCCATCAAAAGATACATTCTCTAAGACGTTGATTGATTATTTTATCTTGATTATCTACAATTATCTCTGATCTAAAATGATTATGCTTATCTTGATTGAGATAAAATTGTGAGACTGTTGATGTTTGTATCATTGCATGACTAAATTGTTCGATATCTTGTCTTTGATACAACTTTGTGCTATAATGTTTTTATAATCTGATTATGTACTGCATTGTGCATCTGATCTGGTTTTTATATCTACGCATAATTGATGGGTGTTGCAGCCCATACAAATTTGATTGCATATGAGAAATGCAATATAGCTAGGGAATGACTCCTAGGTCGTCTCTCAAGGACCAAATGTGGTTCAAGAATCAAGTCTAACACATAGTAGGGGGTTTTTGAAAGTGTTTGAGATGATAATTAAACTTAATTAAAATGCATGGAAATTAAACACAACCGAACTGAACAGAAAACATTAAAATAAAATAAAATATTAAACACCTAACAGTGTAACAAAAATATCTAAACATAATTAAAGCTATTAAAAGTCTCTAAATAAACCTGTGTTCAACCTATTTATAGATTTCTATTATACAGTTAGATTCTCAATCGAATATGCTACTAATTCAGTCAACTGTATTATAACAGTTATAACAGTTCAATCAAAATAGTAGCTCACGGTCAACAAATAACAGAACACATTTAATACAGTTGATCAAGTCATCAATGCTCAACTAACTTTTAAAAATATAGCCGTTAGAGTGCAAGAGCATAACAAAATTCCAAATTAGATAATAGATACAGTTGAATGTGTAAAACACATAGTCGACATTAACCATGTAAAACATATAGAAAATTCTTTTCTTCTCAAAAAATGCTCAGAGCACTGATTCTCAAAATCTGCACAAAGACTTTACCATAGTTGAATCCATTCACAATGTAGTTGATTGTACTAGAACTTTGTCACACAGGTAATCCTCAAATTTAAATCTTAACATTCTAAAAATAAGTTTTAAAAAACTCTTGCAAAACATAGTCGATTTAATTAAACAAGCAGTCGACTAAGACACATTGATGGAGGTCGCACCCAATCAAAATTTAATGAGCATAAAAGAATGCAGTATAGACTAGGAAGTGACTCCTTAGTCGTCTCTCAAGGACCAAATGTGGGGGGGGGTTGTGAAAGTGTTTGAGACGAGAATTAAACTCAATTCAAATGCATGGAAATTAAACACAACCGAATAAGATAGAAAACATTAATGAGAAACAACTGAAAATGCAATGTGAAATATTTTAAAGCTAAATAAAATAAGCAAACATAATTTCCTATCAACTCACTTGACATGTGCATCTACCAAAATGCCTTGAATATGAATATTGAAATGTGCCTCCAATTTTCGGACATGACATCACTAATTCTTTTTAATTCTAATTAACACTACCATTTGAAAGACAGAAAAGAAATCCCATGTGGGTGGTCAATGGAAGCAACGTCCATACCCCTCTGTTGTCGTGACCTCATTCTTTCACCCTAACATCCCAAGAAATTAAAATGTCGTGACCTCATTCTTCAAACAAATCAATCAACACCTAATTCCTTCCATCATGAACCGTGAGCCACCTCTTTCAAACAAAGAAAGTGAATGCAAGGAATATAAAATAATGAATGCAGCGTCTGCACATTTTGAGAGAAGAAATAAATGGCCGAAAAAATTAATCCCAGCAGCCACCGTACCCTATACCTAATTCTATCTAATCTATCTATTCAACTCTTCATTCTTCAATTGAAAAGGAATCTCCACGGACACCACACATTTGAATGCAAAGAAAAACTAACTAAAGAAAACTTTGTGCCATCTCATTCTTCCGAAAGGAATTGAAAAAGTTTCTTGTAGAATGAAACCTACACATCCTCCTGCAGTTGTCCCATCACTGTACTTTGCCTAATTCATCTCTCATTCAATGGAAGCAAGGAAAGCAATAAATGTTTAAAATAAAAGATGCATAAAGCTCCCAAAAGAGGATGTGGCAGTTGAACCTCTGGATGTAAATCACCGAGAGAAAAAAAAAAATGAAAGTTGAAAAAATAAAAAAACTACAATGAACCGAATGAGAACACCAATTAAACATTGAAAAGCAACGTGCACCACTCAAAATAAATGCGGACAGAATAGAAATAGGAAGGGTTACTTTCATTCATCCATAATCAAAATGTAAAGGCATGGTTTCAAAGAAAAATGAAAAACGTTGCAGCAAGCTACGTTCGAGCCAAGTTCTTCAAACGTTGCAGCAGCCAAATTCCAAATTGTTTCCAGCCGAGAGTTATGTTCCAAAGTGTGACGGTTGCTGCAATGTAGGGCACCGTGAGCTTTTTATGAGGGTGGGGTTCACCTCCAAGAAAACCCTAGGGTGACAAGTGTCATCCTTACACTTTGGGCGTAAACTATTTTGCCAAAAATTGGCCCAATGTTTACAAGTTTAATTAAAAACTATCTAGACTACTAAGTTTCAAAGTAATTAAATTTGAAATGTCTATGACANGAGNCTTGAATTATTTTNTCTCCCTCCCAATGCTCCAAATTGTTTGTCCAAAATTTTCCCTGAAAATAATAATGCAAATAATTAGCTCAGAAAATTCAAATTAATTAAAATTTGAATTTCAGATCAAATTAAGCATATTTAGGAAAAACGGGTAAATACCAGACAAATAAACACAATTCCCTGATTAAATTCGGTACAATAAGCTAAGTGAAATCAATAAAATATCGACTCATCACACAGAAAAACAGAGTTTCAAATTCAAGCAATCAATCAACTGGACAATAAATTCAAACAAGATGTTCAATCAATCGCATAATCACAACTAATCAAATCAAGCATAATGCAGTAAATTAATACAGTGTTACCAGTTGTAGATACTCAAGATATTTTGTGTATTCCATAATTGATTCATCCTTGAGATTAACTACATCTGCTATATATCCTGCAAAACAATTTAAGTTTTGGTTGCTGGTACCCATTTAACTTTGGGTCCATGATTGTCAGTCCTTGTTACTTGTTCCTTTTGTATCCAAACATATAATCCTTTAGGAATAGCAACATTTCTGTAATAACAATTTCTAACAATATAGCCAACACAATTACAATAGAAACATGCATTTCTAGCAGGTTTACTTAAATCAGTAAATTTCTTAGCATTGGTTCTGTTAGATTGAGCTTTGTAACCAATTCCTTGCCTGTAAATTGCTCTGCTAGATGATTTTAAAACAACATTTAAATTGTTTCTACCTTGAGTAAACTTAGCTAGCGTGCTAGTCAAGTAACTTATCTTTTCAATATGAGCAGGACAATTTTCAAAAACTTTTTCTACTGTAACAGTTTTAATTTCAACCTTCTTAGCAGATAACAAAGCTTCTTTTAATTCTTTTTCTAAATTATCATTATCAGCAACAAGGTTATTAATTCTATTCTCATAGTCTCTTCTTTCAGAGTTTAGTCGATTAACCTTGTACTGTAGTCGCATTGCTTCAACATGTAGTTCTTTAAACGCATCTTGCAGCAGATCATATTTGACTTCCACTGGTTCATTTGAAATGCCTGCATCACTGTCATAATCGTCCCATGTAACTCTAGTCATGTATCACATGTTGGATTCCTCCTCTTGATCAACATCTTCATCACTTGAGCTCTCAGCATCTGAGTTCTCCCATGCAATGTATGCTCCTTTTCTTTTCATGTTTTTGCCTTGAGGAAATCTCTTCTTTCCTTTCTGCTTCGGCTTTAGATCAGGACAATCAGGCTTGATGTGACCTTCTTTTCAACATTCATAGCACTGGACAACATTTGTACTGAAGCTTTTCTTTTTGCCTTAACCAGCAAGGTTAGTTAGTTGACTATCTTTATTTAAAAGTCGACTAAATTTCCTTACCATCAAGGTCATCAATTCTTTCTCGTCCACGTCTGTTTCTGAGTTGTTCTTGCTTGTAGCCTTCAAAGCAATGGACTTCTTTTCTTTAGTCTCCTCTTCATCCTTTAATCTACCAAGTTCCAATTCATGTTCGCGTAGCTTGCCAAACAAGGTAGCCATGTTCATCGTTTTGAGATCTTTGGATTCAGAGATTGTTGTGACTTTTGGTTGCCAATTTCTGTTCAGACTTTTCAATATCTTGATATTGATCTCTTCTTTGTCAAATACATACAAAAAAGAAGGGATTTACCGACGGACAAAAGCCTTCGGTAATGACCAAATGCTGTCGGTAAACGCACCTTACCGACGGCTTTTCGACGGCTCCGAAGCCGTCGGTAATTTGCTTGTCGAAAACCTTACCGACGGCCTGGTGGCCCTCGGTAATACCAAGGGCCTTAAAGCCCTCAGTAATACCGAAGGCCACGAGGCTGTGGGAAATACCGAAGGCCACGAGGCCCTCGGTAATGCTTTCCGAAAGTGTGTTTAGCGACGGCCTAAAGGCCGTCTGTAATTTAGATAGTCTTTTTTTCAGCCCAATTTGCTTCTTTATTAAACCCAAAACCTGAAATGAAAAATCAACAATCCCAAACATCAATTTATCCAGACAACATCAAATCCAAACATCAATTCAAATGTAATCATTCAACATTCATCAAGAAAACTTCTAAGTTTAAAATGCAAAACAAAGTTTGATACTAAAATACTAACTTCAAAGTTTGATAAGTGTCAAAGTTCTTAAAAAAGAAAACCTAACTAAATTTTTTTTCTAAAGTTCCTAAATATCAAAACCTATGATAACCATCAAGATTAGGATTATCACGATCATCAGAATCATCACTATCTTCATCTTGCACAACCGTGGTCTGGAAAGGAGGCTGCTGAGGTGGACATGGCTGCTGGGATGATGATGGGGCGGTATGTCATTGCTGAGGAACCAATGTCCTAACCAGATTTTCCAGATTTTCAAATCTGGCTAGAAGTGAATCATAAGCATCTTT
>NC_028355.1:8191350-8193844 GCF_000741045.1 Vigna radiata var. radiata
GACGACATTGTTGGGGTCAAATGTGGTAGAGGTAGATGGTTGATGTCTGAATATGCCTCCTCTTCCAGCACTATAATGAGAGGCAAGTTGCCCTACCCCATACAGTCGTCCTTTCTTTTTTCCCCCGATGGTATCAACCCAACATTGGGTCCTGATCATTTCTTCATCAGCATCTACTCTACCATCAGAACTAGATCCCCCCTCTGGTCTCGCCTGTGTCAATCTCGCAGAAAAATCTTCCTGTTAAATAAGATAGAAAACATCAGTAACATTAATTTGAAAGTGTGAAAAAAGAGTACAAAATTGAATGTTGTTAAAAAGTTTACTTACAATGGTCTTGCGAGACTTCTCATCAACATATTCACCAGTCCCCTTGCGAATATGAGTCTGTGTAAAGACCTCATCAACATGAACAGCCCGCCCAAGTGCCGCTGCCTGTAATATTTTAAAACATACGAATGACACATATATATATATTAATTTCAAAGTACATGATGTTATTGAGTTATTGATAAGAAAAGAATCAAGATTTTTACCATACGAATCGCATGTTCATGTGTGGTGATGGATCCTCTAGTATGCAGTGCACCACCTTTTTCTGATGCCCTATTTTTCTGGGCNGTAGCACATTTAATGCGATATTGTGGCGTATTCCAATGCGCCAACAATGAATTCCATATGTGCTCCCCCACCCAATGAGGGCGTTGTCCTGCGATCCGGGCATCTCTAAACATTTCTGATAATCGGTGAGATGCTTTCATGTTAAAGTTTTTGTGAATTTGAGTTTCATGCTCAGCTGCCCACTGTACCTTTTGCTGTTACAATAGATAATGTTAAAATTAAGCAAATGAAATTCCTATTTGAATATGCTGATGCAAGATGATTAAGTAACACATGGTTTTACCTTAAATCTCTCCCAAAACAGTTTTTTGTCGGTGCAGAGATTACTCCCCATGATGCCCAGGGCTGCAGAAATTGTTGCTTAATAGTCCTAGTGATGGCCTGTGAAACAACTCTAGAAGGAAGAAACCTGAAATATGAATGTAAGAAAGTTATGAATGTACAACCATAGTAAGATCAACAATTTCATGCAAAATACAAGACTAAGAAGAANATATGGTATTACCCTTTTCCGCACGGCTCAATGAATGGTCGATCATGAGGAGCAGGATCATCCAAATCAGCAGTATCAACAGGATCAGCAGGATCAGCAGATGGCTGGTGTACATCTGGAGATGGTGTAGAAGGTGGTGTGGGGATAGAAGAAGGATGAATATATGGTGTTGGCCCTACCACTGAAGGAGTAGGCACTACAGTAAGAGGTGTGGGCCCTACAACTGAAGGAGTGGGCCCTGTAGTAGAAGGAGTGGGCCCTATAGTAGAAGGTGTGGGCCCGAAAGAAGGTGTGGGCATCGTAGAAGGGGGTGGTGGACGTGAGGATCCAACATCTGGTCGAGCTNTGGCANTGGANAATGGNATCTCCGAAGGAACTCTAACAACGTACTTCGCCTTCCTAGCCTTTTTTACCGTCTTGCCCTTGTCAGGACGTGAAGGCTCCTGTCCTGACATTACTGTAATTTAAAATATATAAATAAATAATAGACAATTAAACACAAAGTAGACAATTTGTATTTAATAAATGATTTAATATTATATAATCGTGAATCGTAGAAATGTCAAAAATACAAGCATTTAATTAATTCAATCGTCTTCATCATCCTCATTGTCATCGTTGTTTGATGCGTCATTATGATCATCATAGTCATCATCATCATCTTCATCATCGTCTTCTTCGTCATCTTCAAGTTCTTCACCATCGTCGTCTTGTTCTTCATCTTGTTCTTCTCCTTCTTCTTCATGTTCTTGTATCTGTCCTTCTAACAATGCAGATACACCTTCAACTTCAATAATTTCATTTCCATGTGTCATTTCATCAACTTGGAAAGGGATATCGTCTTCAACATCATTTGACTCAATGCGACCCCTAGGCTTGGTTTGTATTGCAACACACCAACCACGTTTGTCAATGTTGCGAAATGCTGGATATGGGACATAATAAACTTGTCTAACATTAAGAGCTATAATGAATGGATCAAATGGTCGGTATCTTGAAGTCATTTGAATTTCTACAATATTATACCTAGGATCCACTCTTGTTCCATTCCTAGATGGATCAAACCATTGACAATAAAAAAGAACTACCCTCTTTGGAGTACTTGTAGTATTATACTCCAGCTCATAAATTTTTTCAATAATACCATAGAAGTCATCATAACCACCCTCAATAAGGCCCTTAACGAACACCCCACAATTAGTTGTATTTTTTCCTTTCGACCATGCATCGGTGTGGAACTTGTACCCATTTACAAAATACGTGTGCCATTCTTTGACACATCTCATGGGCCAATTTGACAATTCCCGTAGATCTTGAATTAAGGGACTTAATGGCTGGTTATGAACCTACAAAGAAGTGATGAAGAAAAATTAAGCTACA
>NC_028355.1:8194329-8196058 GCF_000741045.1 Vigna radiata var. radiata
ATACATCCACCTATATTGCACTGGACCACCAAGCCATGCTTCATGTGCAAGATGAATTGGAAGATGTTCCATGGAATCAAAGAATGCAGGAGGGAATATTCTTTCCAATTTGCAAAGAATAAATGGAATATTTTCCTTGCCTTTTCATTATCTTTCGTCTTGGCACTAACATTCATGATTGTGTTACAAATGTTGTCAAAGAAATTCTTTTCTATATGCATGACATCCAGGTTATGTCTCAGCAAGTTATCCTTCCAATACGGAAGATCCCCAAAAATGCTTCTCTTGGTCCAGTTATGCCACTCCTGAACCCATCAATCCTATTGATACCACTTTCATTGACTTTTGGAAAATGTTTAACTCTTCTCCAAACTTGAGATGGATTAAGCCTAGGAGGTGGCATATCTTTTTCACGTTGCCCTTTGCGAAAAGCCTTTTTGTTCCTCCTAAACATGTGATCAATGGGCAAGAACCTTCTATGGCAATCAAACCAACAACTTTTCCGACCATGCGTCAATAAGAATGACTTTGTGTGTTCCATGCAATGCGGACAAGCTAATCGACCATGCGTGCTCCAACCAGATAACATGCCATACACTGGAAAGTCATTAATAGTCCACATCAAAGCTGCCCTCATAAGAAAATTTTGCTTCCTTGATACATCATACGTCCATATACCGGTCCACAACTTCTTCAAATCATCAATCAAAGGCTCTAAATACACATCAATCCCTGATTTAGGATTAGATGGTCCTGGTATTATACACGTTAAAAACATGTAAGGTTTTGTCATACACATCTCAGGTGGAAGATTATATGGGGTAACAATCANCGGCCAACATGAATATGGTGATGCAGACGCCTGAATGTATGGAGTAAACCCATCCGAACATAGATCAAGTCTCACGTTACAAGCATCACTGGTGAAAGATGGATGTTTACGGTTGAAGTGCTTCCAGGCTTCACCGTCAGAAGAATGACGCAACACTCCTTCACTTTTGTTACCATCATGCCATGTCATGTGTTTTGCTATTTGAATTGAAGAAAACATCCTTTGTAATCTTGAAATGATCGGCAAATAGAACATGGACTTGAATGGAATTGGTTTTTTTTGCCTCCGTCCTGGATGCAATGTCTGAAATCGAGGATGGCCACAAAACTTGCATTCCACCAACGATGCATCATTTTTTCTAGTGTCGTTGTCATAGAAAAGCATACATCCATTCACATAACAATCAATCTTCTTCGCTTCCAATCCCAGCTTTGAAACACATCTTTTGGCTTCGTAATAATTCTTCGGCAAAGAATTGTTTGGTGGTGTTAGATCTAACACCAATTTTGTAAAGTGGTCCACCGCTTGATTGGGAACGTTCCAATTAGATTTACCAGCCATGAGTCTTATGCACACTGACAATTTTGACTCAGATGAACCTTCAAATACAGGTTGGTTTGCCTCAGCCAAGAGATTGTAAAACNTCTNAGTGCNTTCATTTGGANACTCTTCATCACGACTATCGTTTGGTTCTTGTTCAGCATGTCGACCAATAGCATCGTTTACCATCTCTTGCATGTAGGTAAATTGATCTATCTCAGATGTATGTACAATAGTATTCAAACCTGATGCAGGTCGATTTTCATGAGCAGTGGAGGTAGAAGGCATTTCTTCACCATGAAATGTCCAAACCTTGTAATTTGGCATGAACCCTTTTTGGTATAAGTGAACTTTGAC
>NC_028355.1:8196262-8198119 GCF_000741045.1 Vigna radiata var. radiata
ACTCCATGTGACATAAGTAATAAACCTATTACTACTTAAGTCGATCATGGAAGGAAATTTGAATACTACTGTCATAGGCATGCAACAAAGGTCATGCAGAGTATTATTACTCTAGTGAAGTCCTCTTTTATAGAGTACTTACACATTGACTACTGTAATAGGCAATGAACAAGGGTCATGTGTATTATTTATTACTGTAGTGAAGTCCTCTTTTATAGAGTACTTACACATTGACTACTGTAATAGGCATGCAACAAGGGTCATGTGTATTTATTACTATAGTGAAGTCCTCTTTTATAGAGTACTTATAAATGCTTACACATGTAGGTACTACCATAGGCATGCAACAAGGGTCATGATGTGTACTATATATTCTTAGCCTACATATCTCCACCTATGTCTTGTTCAGTTTCAAGATAAAATAAATCATCTAAAAACAAGTCATCCCATCATTTCAAAGTAAGCTTAGTTCAAATAGTCTAGTACACAATAAATATACACAAATACAATCACAATCACAATAATTATTTAAATATCTATTGACAAACCAGATTTGGTCAAGAAGTAGCTCCACAATCACACTCAGGAGACCAATGGCTGGTGGGCTACACGTTTGAAAGCAAATATCTGCAACACAATATATTTGCAAACATACGACTTNGAACAAGGTAATGAACAACACAACAGACTAACTCACTTGAGAACGTGACATTGATTTCTATCTCAAATTTTTCAAATAGAAAAGATACAAAAACATCACAAACAGAAATGTGGCATAATAATAGACGTAATAATATCAAATATGAATGAACATATATGCCAATTACAATAGACAAGCAACTGAAGTAAGAGCTCTGCCTTAGATGCAAACAAAACATAAGAGACATTTGCCCAGTCAAGTTGGCTTTTTACAGGGGAGAAATATCGCTTTTAGATTTTATATATATTTTTTGTGGTGAAAACCAAATTCAAGATTCTAATGATATTTGGCTTTCCCTTCGATTTGATCGAAATATCATGAACATGGTTTTAAAAGTTAGAAACCTATTTTTGAATATGGTGATTATTCTGAGAAATGAAGCATTAAAAAAGCTACTAAAATAAATACAGTAAGAAAAAAAAATGGTAGGATGAATTAAATTCTACAGTTTTATATAATTTAATTTCTGGTTTGAAGTTTATATTCGATTTGGTGACATTTTTTGAATTTGGTTGAAGGCGAAGGAAGTACATATATATGTAAGGTGATAGTTGAAAGCTGGTGATAGCATCACACACTTACACTTATCCTAATATAATATCGGCCACTGCATTTGCTTCCAAATCTCGTCCACTCAAATCTTATACCTTTCTCTTTTCTCTAAATTCTTTCATACTCACATCAATTCATCACTTCATTCAACATTTCTTCCCCTAGCTACTAGTTTCATCAATGGCTGCTGCTGTCAGTGCTGCAGTCTCTTTTCCATCCACCTCTCTCCAAAGTAGGACCTTCATCGTTGCCCTGGAGAGAGTCATTTTCAACAAGGTATGTCTAATCAGAATTTCATTTTGATCATCTATCATGACTTTTTTATCATTTATGATTGGAGAATTACATCAAAAGTAGCTAAGTAAATGTTGTATCTAAGTTTTGTCTTTGATGTAATTTCGGACTGATATTGCAGTTTAGATGATCGGGTTGTTAAGTAAGGTTTCTATCTCAGGTTCCATTTCAATACAGAGATGTTTCCAGCAATGGAAGGGTGGTTTACATCAGAGCTCAGGTCACCACTGAGGCACCAACCAAGGTTGAAAAAGAGTCTAAGAAACAGGAGGAAGGTGTGATTGTGAACAAGTTCAAACCCAAGGCCCCAT
>NC_028355.1:8199444-8206967 GCF_000741045.1 Vigna radiata var. radiata
GGAGCGAAGGGTTTTGGACGAAGAAGTATTCGACGAGGACTAGGGCTGGTGAGAATGAACTGCAGAGTGGGATTTTGGGTAAAATACTTCGAATACCTTACCGACGGCCTAAGGTCCTTCGGTATTTAAAATCACCAAAGCTTTACCGACGGCTATAAGGCCTTCGGTAAAAGTCCGCCGGTAATTAGCGCTTTTACTGTAGTGAGCCATGAGATGATTTACAATGTGAGTGAATCGTTTCTGCACATCATAGATTTTTTCTCCAGCTTTCATTCTGAACAATTCATACTCTTGTATCAATGAATTATTTCTTGCTCTCTTTACTTCATCTGTGCCTTCATGAGTTACCTCTAAGACATCCCACATTTCTTTTGCAGTTTTGCATTGAGATATCCTGAAAAATTCATCAATAATTAGTGTAAAGGCAAAAATATTTCTAGCTTTAACATCATACCGAGCCTTTCTATTTTCATCAACAGTCCACTCAGTAAAAGGTTTTAAAAAAGTTTTATCATCAACAGTCCACTCAGTAAAAGGTTTTAAAACAGTTTTATCATCAACAATCCACTCAGTAAAAGGTTTTAAAACAATTTTATCATCAACATTGTTTGTAGGCAAATAAGGTCCAATCTTTCTTGCGATTCAAGAAAGATTTGCATTCTAATTTTCCAAAATGGATAATTTTCACCAGCAAACAGAGGTGGTCTTATTGTTGAAGCACCTTCACCAAAAGTTTGAAAACAGGAAGTCATTCCCAGGTTGGTATAATCAAATAAAAGAATAACAGAGTCGACTAGTTTTTCAAATATCTTATGAAAACCAGCTCTGGTGCCAATTGTTGGAAAATAGGTAGGCTTCTTTTTACACTAAGACGGGGTGATACGCGGGGCCCAAGCCCAATAAATAAAGACCAACAACCCAAAACCAAGTTAAGGGATAAAGGAGACATTTCCACACATGGAGGGGTGAGTTTAGCACAACAGGAGGTGCACCAGGAATCCTTCCCAAATTAGAATGTTGTCACATGCTTTTATAGTGTAAAACGTGTTACACATGTAGGCTTCTAGAAACTCAGCACATTCTGCACATGCTTGTACACGTGGAGTCCGATCCACACTTCATGGACACACTTTAAGCACCGGCCAAGGATGGTGAAGTCTATAAAGCTCACCTTGGCTGCATCGTGTATGCACTTTTGTTTTATATGAGAAAACTCTGCAGAAATTGGTTGTCCATTCTCTTCACCGAAAGTCACCTTCATTGCCTGCTTCTCCCTTGCAACTTCCTTCCTATTGTGGAAGCCTTCTGAGTTGTAACCACCTCTTCAAGCTATCCTACACTTCAAATAGCCTCTACATATCACCAATCTCCGCTGCCATTTCCCATATTCCTCCGTTTACAATCACTTCTCTGTAACTGCACGGATCTGTAGTTGGAACTACCATAGTCGGTACTGTTCCATTGATTTTTAGCTGTTGCGTTGTTTCTCCAAGCTTCTAATCTCATGGATCTGAAGTAATACATCAAACCTGGAGGTATCAAGTGGTATTCAGAGCAAGGTTCAAGCTAGAACCGTGAGATAAGTGTCACTTTGTTCATTTCTATACTGTCAAAAAAATCCTGCAATGTCTTTGAATCTGTTTTCGTTTTGTTCCAGTCATTTGCTGTTGATTTAGGTTCTGTTTGAGTCTTTTTTTATACTAGTTGTGTGTTTGCTTGAGTCATTTACATTTTATTCGGTTAATCTTTGCTTTGTTGAGTCTTTTAATTTGAACAAGTGTGGCGCCCGGCGGTTTCCCACAAACCGCACTACCGCCCGACGGTTTGCCTCTAATCGCAAATCCGCCCAACGCCAACGCCATGTGCCTACTCCTCGCCCTGGACCGCCCGGCGGTGGAATTTTCCGCTGGGCGGTGCGTCGACTCTTCAATTCTTCACTTTTCTTCTCTTTTCTTGAGTCTACGACCTTTATCTCCAACTCCATTCTTCACTTTCTCAAAAATGCTACAAAACAATGCAAAACAAACATAATATCGCTAAAAATAGCTTTTGACTCTCTACAGACACATTTATTGAGTTTTGCTTGATTCTAAGCTCATTCTAAGTAGTAAAGGGAGTAATATGTCTAAAATGACATATGAAAATAACTGTTTTTCAACCTTCATCAGAGCTCAGGTGCTTAAGGGCTGCCATTCATCTCAGATCTGTTTGATTAGGTGCTAAGTTCTGCTTCTGTTGAATGTTTAAAATTGTTAAAATTGTGGTTGAAATTTGGTCTGGTCTGTTATTTTGAAAGTGCCAAAAAATTTCTAACTGAAGCTGTTCCAAAAAGAGTACCAATAAAGCATTATAGTGTTATTGCATTTGCTATGGTAATATGAATGGAAAGCTAAGGTTGCATTGCTGGTTGCATTAAACCGAGCTGTAGTATTCCTAGTTTGGTGTAATCTGCGTGTTAAATGGATTGAGCATTAAATCATTGTCAATCATCTAATTGATACTTCTGCCACCTTGAGCAATTTTCTTTGGCTGTATTAAGTTCAATTTTGTTGTGTTTAATCTGAATT
This sequence comes from Vigna radiata var. radiata, assembly GCF_000741045.1. Taxonomy (NCBI): domain Eukaryota; kingdom Viridiplantae; phylum Streptophyta; class Magnoliopsida; order Fabales; family Fabaceae; genus Vigna; species Vigna radiata. Next base: position 8,202,012 of record NC_028355.1, read on the forward strand.
ACACTTGTTTGCAAAATTTGGCTGTCATAGTTGCTTAAAATAGTTTGCAGCAGAACTGTCATATACTCAAATTATGTTATACAATGAAACTTAGCTGAAATTTTGTTCAAACAAGTTTGTTTCAGTCATTCAAACATGTTTACATCAGTCTAAGATGAGTAGTTGTTGTTCTGTGCAAAATGCCTAGGTGACTTGCCAAATTTTTGGGTCAATTTCTGATAAAAACCGTAGCAGTTCAGTAAAATATTAGCTCTAGATTGAATTTGGTAATTGGTCAATATTTGTGGATGTAGTAAAAGCTTGGTTATAGTAAAATGCATTCAAGATTGTCCAAACAATAAGAAAATCAAATTAAAAAGCTGAAAGAACCAATGCATCCAGTAAAATGAAAATTGCCGAGACTGATTTACCAAATTCTGCATCCAATTTTACTCTTCTTTGAGGCATTATCACAAACAGTTTGTGAATTTTCTAGACCACTGTTATTTTGATCAATTTGGTGGCCGATTAATCATTGTTATTGGTCCAATCTATTCTAGAACTATTCCTAGGATCCTTTTGAAGTGCCTCCTTGCTTCCTACCCGATTAATTGATTGTTTTTTAGTTATTGGCCATTCTGCACACAACCTGTTTGATAAAAGGCCTTGTGTTGCTGTCATTTTGGTTGCAAAATTCTGGCAGTAGTTACAACCCTATGCAGATGCTAATTTGTGTTGCTGAATAGGTGTTCTATAGCTCAGATTATTCATTACACAAGGAAGCATCAAAGGAAGTTCATTGATTGAGAAACAAGTGCATGAAGTTGGCCAACGGACAGGGAATTGCGTGACCATAGCAGCAAATTTTTCTGTTTCATACAACAGCAACTTTTGCAATTCCATACAACGGCATTACATCACTTAGCAGCTGAGAGTTTAGTGTGAATTGAGCAAATTCACTCACTGTTTCCGAGAAACCAAAGCTGCACACATTATTCCACACCCTTTCATTGTACTTTCATTTCATTTGCTTTGTAAAAGTGTTTGTAAAAGGCCATTAAGCAAGTGACTTGGAAGAATTCACAAGTGTTCTTCCATCACTTGTAAACTTTTGCTCTTAATTTCTTCATTGAAATTGGTAGACGATGAGTGTGTCTTAGATCCAACGTCTAAGCCTCACCTTGGAGACCTCATCTTTAATTTCTTCTTCCATTTAATTCTTTAGCTTTAATTTGTCCATTTAGGAAGTTCTCTTAGGGGTCCGAAATTTTAGAGTTTAGGCTTTTATTTGCTTTGTTTGTTTGTTGTCTTTAAGACTTTGGTGGATTTAAAAGTGATCTTGAACTAAAGATTTTAGTAAGTAGCTAGAAGCATATTTGGCACGGCAAGGCTTGGTACTTAAGCAACCCTAGTGGTTCACCTCCCTTACGTGGAATATTGCTTTCAAAGTGAACTTTTTAGTATTTATTTCAAGAAAACATTTAAGTCCATCACAATGTCTAGAAGGCACTCACCTAGGGTTAGTGATAGTGAAAATCAAAAAGAGCAATTCACCCTCCAAACTCTAGTCAACCAACTCAATGAGATTGAGGGAAAAATGAGTCAAGAAAAAGTCAATAGAGAGCTTCAAAATGCTATGATTCAAGATGAGTTAAGGTTGATGAGAGAAGAACATCACCAAAGTCGAGAGAGGTCTAAAGGCAGTCAAAGTGACAATTCTCAATTTGGGGGAATACCCTTAAATGTGGAAGAGTATTACCACCAACATACTTCTTCAAGAAGACATAGGCGGGATACTCAAGATACCTCTCCACCCCCTAAGGAAGTCAATGTTGTGTTGCCTCATTTCTATGAAAAGGATAATGTTGAGGCCTATCTTGATTGGGAGATGAAGGTGGAGCAATTGTTTGCTTGCCACCAAGTAAGTGAAGAAAGGAAAGTCTCTTTAGTTACCCTAAGCTTTCAAGGGTATGCAATGTATTGGTGGACTGCCCTAGTTCAAGAGAGACTTAGACACCAAGATCCTCCAATTCATTATTGGAATGATCTCAAAACTTCCCTTAGGAGGAGACACATTCCCTCCTATTACAATAGAGAACTCATGGATAAGCTTCAAAGATTACAATAAAAGTCAATGTCTGTTGAGGAATATAGACAAAAGATGGAGCTTTACATGATGAGGGCAGGAATAGTATAGGCTTCAGAAATTACTTTGGCAAGGTTTTTAAGTGGGCTTAATTTTGATATTCGAGATAGGGTTGAACTACTACCTTATAGAGATTTGAATGATCTTGTTCAAATGTGTATAAAGGTAGAACAACAAAATTTGAGAAAATCCTCTTCCAAAAGAGTTCAAGTTCACCCTATTGTTGAAAAGGAAAATTTTAAAGAAAAAGAGCCTTTTAAGCCTCTAGCCAATATTATTGAGAAGCCCAAACAAGAGTCATCTTCACATACTCGGACTAGTGATATTAAATGTTTTAAGTGTCTGGGAAGAGGACATATAGTTGCCCAATGTCCCACAAAAAGAACTATCATCTTGAGGGGCTGATGAGTGGTTATTTCTTGAACTATATTTAGTTTATTGCACTTAAATAAACNAGGGAATTGTGTTTAATTGTCTGTTATTTCCCCGTTTTCCGAATTCTGCTTAATTTGGTCGGAAATTCGTAATTGTGCTAATTTGGGTTTTCTAAGCTGATTAAGTGTATTTTGGTTGCAGGGAAATTTTGGGAAACATCATTTGGAGCATTATGGATGGTGGCATGATCATTCAAGACTCAACATTTAGTCATTTCCATTTTAATAAAGTTGTAATTTCGTTTTTTTAGAAACCTTAATTAGATTAAGTGTTTTTGGGCCCTTTTAGTGGAAACTTTGTAGAAGCCCAATGTGTGGGACACTTGGCACCAAAACCCTAGGGTTTTTAGGAGGTGGACCCCACCTATTTTGAGGTTGGAAGGCATTTTGAGTAGCAATTGCTGAGACAAAACTCTAGCACACTTCATACTACATTTTGCTTTTGCTTTTGCCTTGTATGAACTCTCTCTTGGAGCCTTGGTGTGCCATTTTTGGTTTTGAGCTATGGAATGAACAAGATTTCGTTTTTCTTCTTCTCTTGATTGCAAACATGCTTGTTCTTGCTTAATGGAATGGAGATCTATCATTTTTCTTCTTGCATTTTCCATTTGAATGTTGAAAGCTTGAGCTTGGAGGTGGTTCTTTGTATTTTCATGGTGTTTCCTTTGGTTGAATGAAGACCCATTTTGTATTTCGTTTTTCTCTTCCTTGGCTGCAGTAATTTCTTATTCCCTTTTGGTTTTCTTGGTTGGATGATGAAAATGGAGTTCTTGTTGAGTTTAGTAATGAAAAACACTTGAGTTGATGCATGGTTGTTGGGAGCTTGAACCCTTTTCTTCTTGTGCTTTTGTTTTGATGGTTGGAAGTAATATATGAAATGGAACATTGTGTTTCTTATGGAGAGCTGGACGGTGCTGCAAGGTGGAGTAGAAATTCCATTTTGATTTTCATAAAAGTTTGAAGAAATGTGAGTGTTAGGTTGGTTAGTAGAAGTTGAAATTTGGGGTTGTTGTTCTTGTAAGCTTTTGCAATTGAAACATTGGGTTCTTTGGAGTTGTTCTCGGTTTTGGAAGGTGAAAGGAAGCTATTTGCATGTTTGTGTTGGTGTGAAAACCGAAAATAGGTTGAGAAGGGAGAGAGAAAGGGTTCATTTAATTTTTACCTCATTTGGCCATGCACATGAAGGGCTCATTTACCATGGCAGGAATATTGCCCTTTTGGTCTCGACCCTTTGCTAGCTTGACGTGAATTGTTTGAAGAAGAGAATGTATTGTGATTGTTTTTGTTCGCTTTGACTTTGCTTATGTGGCACATTGGTAGAAGCAACTCAACTTTTTGTGTTGAAGCATTTAAAGCATCTCATTTGACCTTTTGTTTTGGAAACACCAAATTTCTTTGGACTTTAAGAGGGAGGACGGTCTTGGCTTCTTGGAGAGGGTATGCCACGTTTTTTTTTATGGTAGAAAGGTAGAAGGAAGCATTTTCTTGGAGAATGAGGCACATGGGACAAAAATAGAGCATATTCAATTGTTTATTGAAGAAAGAAGACAAATTTGGATGTGGTGCAAGGAACCTCACGGCCAAGAGGTGTTTTTAGGCCATTTGCCTTTTTAATTTTATTTGGTTGGATGTATTTGGTCACATGAATGTGTAGGAAAAAGCATTTTTGATTATTCCTTATTTGAATTAGTTTAATTAGTAGGATTAGTTGCTTTTGATTTCTTTAATTTAGTTTTGCATTTAATTTAATTTAACTGTGTTGGGTAGTTGTTTGTTGTCTTGTTGGGGTCTAGTATTTTATTTTATTCTGTTTGAATGTTGTCTAAGGTTTTTAATAGTGTTAGTTTAATTACCATGCTAGCTTAAATTAGTTGGTTTGCATCTGTGTTATATTGAGTTCTTTAATTTTTTCAAAACCATTTTCACAAACCCCCCCCCCCTTTCGTGTTAGACTCAATTCTTGAACCGCAAAATTGGTCTTTGAGAGACGACCTAAGGGTCATTCCCTAGCTATACTGCATTTATTTGCACATTAAATTTTGCATGGGGTGCGACAGCCCATCAGGGGCATTGACAGTTATAGTAGTGAATCCTCCAGTAGTGAGAATGAGAGTGATCAAGGAAAATCCACTACTGAGGAAGTTTATCCTTGTGAAGGACAACTTCTCATGATCAGAAAAATATTGGACAATCAATCCAGTGTAGAACAACTATCACAAAGAGAGACTCTCTTTCACACAAGATGTCAAATTCAAAGTAACACTTGTTCTCTCATTGTTGATAATGGTTCGTGCTCTAACTATTGTAGCACTAGATTGGTTGAAAAATTAAATCTTGTTGTGCAACCCCATCCTAAACCTTATAAAATACATTGGATCAATAAAGATGGGAATATCA
>NC_028355.1:8207132-8234956 GCF_000741045.1 Vigna radiata var. radiata
CTTGTCATGTGTTATTGGGAAGACCATGGCAATTTGATCATAAAACAATTCATAATGGTCTTACCAATACAATAATTGTGCATCATCATGAGAAGAAATTTGTACTTCATCCTTTTTCATCATCACAAGTGGTGGAGGATCAAGCACAAATGCGCCTTAACAAGGAAAGGGATGAAAAAGAAAAAAAAAAAAAAAGAAAGTTGAAAGAAGAAAATCAAAGAAGAATAGAAATAGAGAGAAGAAAAAGAGAAGAAGAGAAAAGAGAAGAGAGAAGAAAAAGAGAGGAAGAAGAGGTAGAAGAAGAGAGAAGAAAAAGAGAGGAAGAAGAGAGAAAAGAAGAGAGAATAAAAGAAAAGGAAAGAAAAGACAAAGAAGAAATGGAAGAAATTAAACAAAGGCAACTAAGAGAAATATCTCCTCCAACCACAATGGAATCAAAACTATTAAAGGGAGGTTTTCTATCCTTTCACTTTTATCCATTTATTTGTAAAAGTCCAAAATATTGCTTTTCTCTCATAGAATTTGCCATGCCATTTTAAAAATGCTAAAACTTTCAACACATGGCAATTCACAACTTGGGTTAGGGTTACTTTTATGGGTACCACTAACTCAAGAGACAAATAAAATTTCAAAAGAAGAGAGGTTTCTTTCTAGTGTTAAACTTGAAAATTTTAAAATTAAGAAACCTTCTTCTAAACATGTTCTTTTATATATTTTGTTGGGTCATAGAAAACTAATTAGTGATATGTTTAATGCTTATTGCAGATGGATATTTGACCCAGGAGGAATTCTTGTGAACTCAACAAAAATAAGTCCTCAGAAAACCATCAGATTTGAGGACAAATCCTTTCCAAGAAGGAGGGGATGATACGCGGGGCCCAAACCCAATAAATAAACACCAACAACCCAAAACCAAGGAAAGGGATAAAGGAGACATTTCCACACATGGAGGGGTGAGTTTAGCACAATAGGAGGTGCACCAGGAATCCTTCCCAAATTATAATGCTGTCACATGCTTTTATAGTGTAAAACGTGTTACACATGTAGGCTTCTAGAAACTCATCACATTGTGCACATGCTTGTGCACGTGGAGTCTGATCCACACTTCATGGACACACTTTAAGCATCGGCCAAGGATGGTGAAGTCTATAAAGCTCACCTTGGTTGCACCGTGTATGCAATTTTGGTTTATATGAGAAAACTTTGCAGAAATTGTTTGTCAATTCTCTTCACCGAAAGTCACCTTCATTGCTTTCTTCTCCCTTGCAACTTCATTCCTATTGTGGAAGCCTTCTGAGTTGTAACCACCTCTTCAAGGTATCCTCCACTTGAAATAGCCTCTGCATATCACCAATCTCCGCTGCCATTTCCCATATTCCTCCGTTTACAATCACTTATTTGCAATTGTCACTTATCTACAGCTAGAACTACCATAGTTGGTACTGTTCCATTGATTTTCAGCTATTGCGTTGCTTCTCCAAGCTTCTAATCTCACGGATCTGAAGTAATACATCAAACCTGGATGTATCAGGGGGGGTGAATTGGTGATGTTTCAAAAAGAAGTTCTTTTTGCAATCTTGAAAACAAAGTATAAAGGTTTTTGAACTTTCTTGAAATGCAAGCAATCAGAAAATGTATGCAGCGGAAAATACGTAGTTGACTGCATAAAAAATAGAGTCGACTGAAATGTAAAAGATACGGGATAGAGAAAATCAAACACAGGTTTTTATACTGGTTCGGCCAACAATGCCTACATCCAGTGTCCTTCCACCCGAACGCAAATGCACTATAATGGTTGCGGTTTTTACAACAAGGAATTTATAGAACACCTCCACGTCAAAAATATAAATCTCCCCTCTAACCCAAAACCAAAATATAGTTGCAGAACAAAGCCAGAATTGCAGCAAGAATCCCCTCTTCTACAATCCGCAACACCACTTTGAACAATCCTCAAAGTGAACTATCCCCTTGTATCACAACACGTACAATTCCAACAGTCTTCACAGGATGCGAAGCCTTCAACACAATTCAGCAATCTTCACAGGATGTCAAGCCTTCAACACAATTCAGCAGTCTTCACAGGATGCCAAGCCTTCAACACGATCACACAAAAGCACCCTTCTTATGCAAATAATGATCAACAAATGTAAGCACACAAAGTCTCCTCTATGAATCTCGTTCAAGAAAGATCACCACCGTCTTCTTGGAGAATTCTTGGAGCTAAGAGAAATCTGAAACAGAAATGAAAGTTATCAGTTCATCAAAAGTCTCTAAGCAAACTTGTGTTTAGCCTATTTATAGATTTTTTTTATGCAGTCAGATTCTCAGTCAAATGTGCTACTAATTCAGTCGACTATATTATAACAGTTATAACAATTCAGTCAACACAGTAGCTCACGATCAACAAATAACAGAACACATTGAATACAGTTGACCAAGTCATCAATGCTCAACTAACTTTTAAAAATATAGCCGTTAGAGTGCAAGAGCATAACAAAATTCCAAATCAGATAACAGATACAGTCGAATGTGTAAAACACATAGTCGACATCAACCAAGTAAAACATTTTGAAATTCTTTTCTTCTCAAAAAATGCACAGAGCATTGATTCTCAAAATCTGTACAAAGACTTTACCATAGTCGAATGCATTCACAATGTAGTTGACTGTACTAGAACTTTGTCACATAGTTAAAAGTTCATAAGAGTGCTTGTGATTTTCAGCTTTAAAACATGTGCAGTAACATATATGAAATGATGCATAGCACATAACACATAAAGCATGTAAACACGTTCCAGATATATATCAATAATCAACATAGGAACATGTAATAATGTACATAAACATGTTCAACAGATATAACAGTTAATTTGCATAAGTAAATGTAATAACAACAAAAAACATATGCATGTTATTAAGCAATGTGTTGTCATCATCAAAAACTAGATTGATATAGAAATTGTGTTGTCAAAAATCTCAACAGATGAGGATGTTGATTTTGAGGATGCAGTAGATGGAGAGGAGGAGGACTCTGATGATAGCATGGGTTGATATAACATCTACTAATGGATGCCATAGTCACTAGAATAGGATATTTTTCTTTATCTTTTGGTTTTGTACTTTGAACATATTTGCTTCTGTTTAGTAATATAGGATTTGATGTACTTGGTTGACAATTTATCTGATGCAGTGGTTTGATATTGATATTTGTCTGTGATGGGTAATTGCTTAATGATGCTTGTTATTGATTAATGTTGAGATTGTACTATATGCTTATATACAGGTGGTGTTCACAAGCTATGTGAACAGATGCATGATCTTGTGATTGTGGTTATGATGCTAAGGAGGGTGTTTATTTTAAATATTTGGAATATTGGTTGAGCCTATGAGTGAGGTTTTGAGCTCCAGAGTTCTTATTGATATAATTGCTATTTACTGGAAAGCATGAATGATTTTGCCCGAGTTTCTATGATTGATTGAATTGCATGTATGTGTCATACGATCCAAGCCATCTTTTATTATCCTTTTTCTTAGCCAATGAAAAATTTTCGTCCTAATTAAAAAGAGAACCATTTGTTCTACCCTTTTTGAACCATAGCCTTAAAAAGTATGTGAAACCCTTTTTGAAAATCTTTACCTTGAGTTAAGTTGATAATTATTGTGTGGTACTGATAGAGGTTCAAGTTTGGGGTTTTGGGAAAGTTGAGAAACAAAAGAAAAAGCATTGAGATAAAATGTTGAGCAAAAGCATGAAAAGATGAAAAAAGATAGAAAAGATAGAATGAAAAAGATAAGCTCAATGCAAAAGGGGAAAGTTAGGAATAAGTGAGATTGATTGGTTAAAGAGAGTTTATGTTTGAATGATAAATTTGTGAATGACTCTCTTAACTCAAAGATTTTGTGATCTAGAAAAACCAATTTTTCTTGTTAACCCAACCTCGTTATAAGCCATGAAAAAGTCCTTGTGATGAGTGTTGGAAAACAGGTTGGCTTCGTTTTAACACCAAGAGGGGGGGTGAATGTGTGAGTTTTCAAAAACAGAGTCTTTTCGCAATCTTTTTATCAAAGTATAAAACTTTACAAACTTTCTTGAATCGCAAGTTACAGAAATTTAAGTGCAGTAAAAAATTGCAGTAGACTACGCAAATAACAAAGTTGACTGAATGTAAAAGAGTAAGGATAGAGAATTCAAACGTAGGTTTTTATACTGGTTCAGCCTCAATGCCTACATCCACTGTCCTTCCAATACCAGGAAGAAAGTGCACTATAATGGTCAAGGTTTTTGCAACGAGGCTTTTATAGAGACCTCCATGTCAAAAATATAAAACACCTCTCTAACCCTATAACCAAAATATAGGCAAACCACACAACAAGACTTGCAGCAAGATATCCCCTCTCCTGCAATATGTAACCCACTTTGAACAATCCTCAAAGTGTACCAGACTCCACGAGTCCAACCCCTGTAGTCATAACAGGTCCAACAATCACCACGGAATGCAACACGAGTCTTGATCAACCAAGATACACCTCAATTGTGTAGATTTTGATCAAGCAGTAAGCGCAATATCACTCTCCTTTAGTAACTCTTCAAAGAAAGATCACCACCGTCTTCTTGATGAATTCTTGGAGCTCTAAATCTCAAAGAAACTATCGGAAATAGAATATGAAAATCTTAGATGATAACGGTCTAAAAACAGTTATTTTTATACATTAATTTGATATCAAAACACAACCTTTATGACTTAGAATTAGTTTGAAATCATGCATTTTGTTTAAGTTAGTAAACAAGAGAGTCAAAAGTGGTTTTAGAGATATTATGCTTGGTTTTACATTGGTTTGACAGGATTTTACAAAAATTGAAAGATGAAGATGAAGAAGGAAGGACTTGGAACAGAAAAAGGGCAAGAAAAGAGGAAACAGAGGTGTCGTGACCACTGCCCAGTGCTAACCTAACGCTGGGCGTCCAAGACACAGACCGCTGAGCATCAGGAGCCACTGAGCGTCCAGCGTTGCCACTGCTGAGCGTTAGCTACCGCTGAGCGACTAAATGAATGGGCCTGGGCCGAAATTCTGTTACTTTTTTGGCCTATAAATAGACTTAGTGCGATTTCAGAAGTAATCTTTTGGCAATCAGAGACATCTAGAGCTCTTCTTCACTCCTTGGAGGCGGTTTTTGGATGCGGGAGCTCCGAATCACCAATTCTAGGGTTTATTCTTCTATTCCTTTCATTAATTCCATCTAGTTTCACCATGTCCATGGTGAACTAAACCCATAGTTGTTGGGGAACAATGTAATCTTTTGAAAATCTCTTATATCGAAGTTCTTGTTTTATTCACATGCTTGTATTATCAATAGTTTGAGTTTTCTTATCCGATTATCATGCTTGCATCGTTTAACTCATTCAGTGTATTGATCCTTGATTCTGTCGATATGGGAACGTACGGGGAAGTCTCAAACTGATAGGAATTCTCTTGGTTAAGCAATACTACCTAGGAATAGGAGTAGGACGACCAATTGCTTTAAACTTCTATTTATCATGCGTTATTGATTGCTTAGGGAGACTAGGAATGATAAACTAGTAATTGATAATAGGCTTTCTTCGCCGAGGAATCGGGTTTTGAGTAGATTACAAAGCTGCATGACATTGATAATAAAGCGAATTTAACAAGAATAATAGATATAAGAGAGTGGATAAAGATGAAATTTTAAACCCCAACAACTCCATTAATTCATAGTCTTCTTTGTCAACTGATTCAATTTGAATTTGCATATTTAAATTTTGTTTTTGCATCAACTTTACAAATTATTTTTCTTTCAAGTCTTATGCAATCCAATCACAAGAACATCTAGGCCACTGAGTCCATTGGGAGAACGATACTCGGTCTTACCGTTTATATTACTTGATAACGATCTCGTACACTTGCCAAGGGCTTAACAAGTTTTTGGCGCTGTTGCTCGGGACTCGTGGTTTAACTTTTCTAGTAGTGTGAATTTGATTAAATTTGACTTGATTTTATGTTTATTTTTATTTTTGTTCTAATAAATATTTTCTAGGGTTTTGTGCCTAATGTTTGCAGGATGCAATTCGGACAAGAATTTGATTATATGGGCACTCAATTCTACCAAAATGATTTCAACCACTGGTGGAAACCTCACTCATACATGGACCAAAGCCAATTTGGGCGAGCTGCTGAGCAACAAACTACTCCACTCAGGAAGTACACAAATTTTGACGAACTTTTTCAGAGGATCATGAATATGGAAATATACCATGTTAATGGTGCAGAGGAGAATATGAAGAGTAACGAACTCTTTTCGTAGAACATGGATACAAGTTTTTCTTCTCCTAGAAGCATGGAAGAGATGCAACAATACCACTGGCAATAACAACTCTCTTTACTAACAGAAAAATGGGAGGACGAGCAACAACTATGTCATCAGGTAGCTAATTTGACGAAACAAGTCAACAATTTTAATGAAAAGCTCGACAAATTTTTGAAGAAGTACGATTCCAAGAGCTATGATGTTACCTTCAGGAATTTGGAGACACAAATTGGTCAATTATCTAAAAGGGTGGAGGTCACAGAAAAAAACCAATTTGGGGTTAACATTGAAGTTAACCCTACAGAAGAATGTCAAGCCACTATCTTTGAAAGTGATAAGGTTGTTGAGGAGGAAAATATAGAGAGAGATGTAGAGGAAGAAGAAACAGAAGAGTTGAGTGAGGGAGAGAAAGATAAGGAGAAAGAAAAAGAAGTGGTTGAGAGAAAAGAAAAAAAGAGAAAATGTGTGAAAATAAAGAAAAAAATAAAAGAAAAGAAAAAGAGAAAATTGAGAGAAAAGAGAAGTGAGAAAAAGAAGAGAGGAAAGAAGAAAAGATCATATGGAAAACCCCTTCCTCATCAAAAGAAATATCATAGGAAGGAAAAGAAATCTAAGTGCTTTATGCAGTTCTTCAAGAAATTGGAGATTAAAGTTCTTATGATTGATACATGGAAACAGGTGCTTGGTTTTAACAATTTTCTGAAGAAATTCAGTAGGAAGAAGAAAAAAAAACAATATCAAGCAAGGGGAATAAGTACACCTACTGAAGGGTGTTGGGAAGAACTTACTAATGAGTGCTAGAAAAGGTTTGGGTTAGGCTTGTGACGTTAAACAAGTGCTACCTGGGAGGCAACCCAGTCGATGACTGTTTATTTTTAATGCATTGTTTAGTTGCATATTAGGATTGAATGTTGCATATGAGAGGGGAAGTGCATAAAATTTAGAAATTGGAAGTTGAAATCAAGTGTTACAGGTCTGAAAACGTGAAAGCAAACCAAAAAGGGAAGAAAATTTTTAAAACACCCACCGCTAAGCGTTAGTGACCGCTGAGCGGTGGCGTCGCAGATTGGTTTTTTGGGCTTTTTAAAAGCTCAGTGTTGGAAGGCCATTTGCACACTTTTTACTCTCCTTAGGGTGCGCCTAAGCATTTTCTTCAGACTACAAACATTTGCTTTCACTTCTAAAAGCTTTCTAAGAGTTTTCTCTTCACCCATTCACTTTAACTCCATAGTTCTTCAACTTTCTACCATTCCATTGTCAAAGTTTGGAGTTTTTGGTGAGAGTATTGCATTGGGAAGGAATTATCATCATTGAAGAGGCAATTGCAAGCATCTAGAGTATCTCCACCCAAGTAAGTCATACAATTTCATTCTTCAGGTTTCTAGAATTGGGAATTGATGAAGAACATGTGTAAAAGTATGATAAATTAGGGCTTTTGATTTCTATGCATGATTTGATGAAATAGAAACATTTTGCACTGATTAAATTGCATGAATATGTTCTAGAACTGTGATATTTGTGATTGGGTGGAGATTACAATAGTTAGGAAGGGGTTTTTGCAAAAATCCCGACGCCACCACTAAGCATCAGTAAACGTTGGGCGTTCTGCGATACCACTGCCAGGCAGTAGGGAACGTTGGGCGGTGGGCGTCAGACTTGGTTTTTTGGCTTGAAATCTCTTATTCAGGTGGTGCTAAGGGGGCCCTGTTTTACCATTAGTGTTGTATAGTGCCTGGATATTAAACGTTCGATGGTGTGCTAACCTTTAATTATAATTTCCTTGGTCTTTTGAATTATGTTTGATGTAGGAATGGCATCGTCATCAAGAAGGGTGAAAACCAAGGGAAACAAGAGAAAGGAACCAGAGAGGCTTCCATGATTTTATTCTCAGAGATTCCTTTCTAGGAAACATGAGGAGCACTTCCAAACTGTGCAAGAGAGGCGATTGCTGATGGAGAGAAAAACCATGTTCATCCCAGACTTGGCCCCTCAGTTTGGTGCGGAATTGGAAAGCAGAAACTGAGAAAAGCTGGCTAATTACCCTGCATCAGCAAATACTGAAGTGGTAAAAGAATTTTACACTAATGCTTTGTTTAAAGGAGTGCAGATGGAAAGGTACACAAGCTATGTTCGTGGGGAGATTATTAGATATGACCCCAAGACCATCAACAACTTCTTGGGTACGGAGTGGGTGATGAGTTGTTATTTATTCAACTATATTTAGTTTATTGCACTTAAATAACCCAGGGAATTGTGTTTAATTGTCTGTTATTTCCCCGTTTTCCGAATTCTGCTTAATTTGGTCGGAAATTCGTAATTGTGCTAATTTGGATTTTCTAAGCTGATTAAGTGCATTTCTGGTTGCAGGGAAGTTGTGGAAACATCATCTGGAACATTGGGACATGACGTGACACATTCAAAGGCTCAACATTTAGTCATTTAGNTTCTAATTAAAGTTGTAATTTCGTTTTCTAGAAGTCCTTAATTAGAATTAGGTGTTTTGGACCCTTTTAGGGGCAATTTTGTAAAAACCCTTATGTAGGACATGTGCCTTTTAGGTTAGGGTTTTAAAATTCATTGTGGACCCCATTTGGAAGGCAACTCTAGGTATTTGGAGAGTCTTGGCCGACCACACACTCTTAGGCTCATTTTACACACTTCATACTTCATGTTTTGAATTTTTCTCTCCTAGGGTTTCATGTATGAACATGCCTTAAGGGAGCTTGCTTGGTATTTTCGGTTTGGAGCCATTTCAATGAACAAGATGCAGATTTTCTTTGTCTCTTAACTCACTCTTGGTTATCTTAGCTCATTGATGGTGAAAAATCATTCATTTATACTTCCATTTGCTTGTTTTTAATGCTTGAAGCTTGAGTTTCGGAGCTTGTCTTTGCATTTCCATGATGGATGTTGGGTTTGAGTAACTTTATATTTTGTTTTCCTCTCCCTTTACTGTTGTTCCTCTCGGTTTTCATTTCATTTGGTTGGTTGGATGATAAAAATGGAGTTTTATGTGAGTTTTGGGTTGAAGAGAGCTTAAGTTGATGTGTAGTTGTTGTGGTTTGGACTCTTTCTTCTTGTTTTTCGGTTTTGATGTTTGAAACAAGGATGGAACCAGTTCTTGGTGTTGTTATGGTGGCTGGACAGAACTGGAATGATGACTTAAGTATTATTTTCGTTTTTGCAAAGAAGCTTGAAGAAATGGAAGATTTGGTTGGGTTGAAGTAGCATATGTTGAGTTTATTGTTCTTGTGTTGATTTGGAATTTGAACTTTGGTCTCTTGGGTTTATATTTCTGTAGTATGGAGGAAGAAAAAATGAATGGTGTGTTGGTAGAGAAATAAAAACGAAAATGGAGGTGAAAGGAGGAGAGAAGTGCATTAAAGTTTTTACCCGATTTGGACAAGCACAAAAGATGCTCACTTTGACTCTAGGAATGTTTCCAGTTTTGAACTTTGTCTTTTCCTTGCATTGTTGCTGCCGTGAATTGCCATGAAGAAGGGGATGTTTTGAGGTTGTTTTCTTTTCTTTTACTTTGCTTACATGGCACCTTGGGTGAAGCATTCAAAGTATCTTCCATTTGCACATTGGTCTTTGAAGCAACTTTTGTAGAAACTCTTTGCATAGCTCACGTAAATTGTGTCTTGGTGTGTGGTTTCATTTTATTCTTTGCTGCATGGTTGAAGAGAGAGGACGGTTTTATTGTTTTTGGAATGNACATGTTTAATTTCTTGGAGAATGAAGCACATGGGACAAAAGAAGGCAACATATGAATTGTTTATTGAAGGAAGAAAGTCAAATTGGAAGGTGGTGGAGTGACTTACGTAAAAGAGGTCTTCTTAGGCCATTTTCATTTTCAATTTCTTTATTTGGTGCACACTTGGTCACATGAAGTGCTAGGAAAAAGTTGTGTTTGCTTATTTCTTTTGCTTTAAATTAATTTGCATATTAGGATTAGTTGCTTTTTGATTTCTCTAATTTAGTTTTGCATTTAAATTTATTTAACTGTGTTGGTGTCTAGTATTTTATTTTATTTTGTCTTAATGTTGTCTTGTATTTGTGGTAGAGATAATTTAATTACCATGCTACCTTAAATTACTCTAGTTGGTCATTAGGTATATTGCTATGTTGCCCTGAGGTTTCTAAATTGTGACTATGTGGCAACTCTGACTTGGTTAATATTAATTCTGTATTTGCACCTGCAATTGGATATACGCTTAGTTGCTCAGTTGGTGTGACATCTTCGCTTAGTTGATGAAACTGTATGGTGTAAATTAGATTTGATATTAACTTAGTTGGTTAACTTAGTTGGCTTAGTCGGTTAACTTAGTTGGATTAGAGGTCTGAGTATCAACTTTATTTAGATAACCTGTGATAGGAAAACATTGTAATTAAGTTAATGACCAACCGTTTTCATTATGTGTTGAAACCGTTTTCTTTAGATCTGTGTTTACATCTTTATTTGCATCTGTGTTTTCAATTTGATTCATCCGCATTCCAAAATCCTTTAACAAACCCCCCCTTTTCGTGTTTGACTAGATTCTTGAACCGCAAAGTTGGTCTTTGCGACACGACCTACGGGTCATTCCCTAGCTATACTGCATTCTTTAAGCACATTAAATTTGCATGGGGTGCGACACCCATCAGTGGGCTTGCGAGCAGTGTCAGTTTGCA
Organism: Vigna radiata var. radiata; assembly: GCF_000741045.1. Lineage (NCBI taxonomy): Eukaryota > Viridiplantae > Streptophyta > Magnoliopsida > Fabales > Fabaceae > Vigna > Vigna radiata. The sequence continues at coordinate 8,218,131 of NC_028355.1, forward strand.
CTGAACATTAGAGAGTGTTCAGACTATGATGATATTGATAGGGTGCTTTGCATACTTGGAGTGCACTTCTAAAGAAACCCGAATGGTGTTCGCATCAACATCAAGAGGGTGGATCTGACACTTCTGGCCAGATATTGGATGGCATTTACTCATGCCAATGTCCAGCCCTGTTCCCACGTTTCTGATATTACTTTTCACAGGGTCATCTTTATTTACTACATGTTGAGGCAGTTGAATGTGAATATTCGCGAGGTCATCGCCAATGAGATAGAGAGTTGCGCTGCCACTGTGAGCAGCAGGACACCTTTGGGACATCCTTCCCTCATTACATATATGTGCCAGCAGGCTGGGGTGGATACTTCCATTCCACCATTTGAGAGGCCTAGAAAGGCCATAGATGCCTCGTACTACAGACATCATTGTGGAGGTGATGAGGTAGCTGAACCAGTGCCTAGGAGACGTCCTAGGAGAGAAGCAGCTAGGCAGGATGAGCCAGCACACCATGCAGAGCCATTTCAGATGAGGGACATGTATATGTCCATGATGGAGGCTAGATTTCAAGCTCTTCGCAAAGGGTAGGTGGCCACAGCTGAGATGATAGTGGGCCTATATGACACACCACCGGTGCACAGGTGAACTATGGAGGAGTTCCATAGTGCTATGGCATGGCCACAGGGCAGTGGATCTGGAGCAGCTGAAGCTGCAGTGATGGATGACGATGAGGAGGATGACACCTTTGAGGATGCAGAGGCTGGAGATGATGTTGATGATTCTAATGACAACATGGGCTGATCTGACATCAACTGATGGATGTCATATGCAGAAGAGCAGGGGTTTATTTTTCTTTCACTTTTGTAATTTGAACTTGTAGTATATGTTTACTTTAGTTGAGTAGTGTAGGTTTATATTACCGTTTATATTACTTGATAACGATCTGGTACACTTGCCAGAGGCTTAGCATTAGATCTTTCAAAAGTTCTCTGAATAGTTCAGGTCTCGTCTATTTATAGATTTCTATAAATCAAACGCTCATGTAGTCGACTAAGCTACTAATACAGTAGATTTTCCTCTCACAGTTATAACAGATAAGTCAAATTAGTAGCAATCTAGTCAAACAAATTTATTCCACATTCATTACAGTTAACTTTCATTCAATGCTCAACTAACTTATAAAAATATAGTCGTTACTATTCCGAGCATAACAGAATTTCAAACAAGACAACTAATACAGTCGAATGCGTGGCGCACACAATTAACTTCAACACAATTGCTCATTTTGAAATTCTTTTCAATATGAAATCTCACATAGCATTGTATTTGAAAATCTGTGCAAAGTCTTCGGTCTCAGTCGATTTAATTAATAATGAAGTTGACTTTAACTATCAGCTTTGCCACACAGTTTAAGTTCACAAAAGTGTTTGTGCTTTTCTTGTTCCAAAACATGTGTCATGTAACCAGATACGATGTAACATATACAAGCTCAGTAAATGTGCATTCACATATCAAGATCAACACAAAAACATGTTCAATAAGATATCAACCAATAAGCAACAGAACATGTAACACATCAACAATACATGTGTTATTAAAAATGTGTTGTCATCATCAAAAACCAAAGTGATATAGATATTTGATGAAGGTTGAAAAAAATTTATTTTCATATGTCAATTTGGACCGAATTACGCCCTTTACTACTTGTAATGAGCCTAGAATCAAGCAAAACTCAATAAATGAGTCGGTAGAGAGTCAAAAGTTGTTTTTAGCGATATTATGTTTGTTATGCATTGTTTTGTAGCTATTTTGAGAAAGTGAAGAATGGAGTTGAAGATACAGGTCGTAGACTCAAGAAAAGAGCAGAAAAATGAAGATTTGAAGAGTTGACACACCGCCCGGCGACAGCTTGAACCGCCGGTCAGTCCAGGGCAAGGAGTAGGCATGACGATTGGCGCTGGACGGTTTCAAGGGAAACCGCCGGGCGGCACCTTGCACCGCNGGGCGGTTCGGAGGCTTTTGGGAAACCGCCGGGCGGCACACTTAAACNGNCGGGCGGTGGTCCGCTNGGCTTGGGCCTGTTTTCTGTTGCGCTCCTTACCTATAAATACCCCTATTTCGAGTTCAAAGTCATTCTTTTGACAGGGGAGAACGACCAGACCTAATTTTGCTCTCTGGAGAGGATCTCTTGGATGCTTAGGCTCCTTTTCATCTTTTCTAGGGTTTGCTTTTCCATTCTTCTTCCATTTTTCATCTAGTTTCACCATGTCTATGGTGAACTACACCCTATTGTTGTTGGGGGAAACAATGTAATCTTTTGATACTCTCTTTTATTGAAACTCTTGATTATTTATATGGTCTCCATATGTTTTGATTGATAATTGTTGGGTTCTCATCTGTGCTTAAGGCCTTTATCGTTTAACTCATTCGGTAACTGATGTTTGTCTTTATTGATATGGGGATGTACAGTAATGACATGAACTGGTGAGTAATTTCTTGATTTTGCAATACCACCTAGGGATAGGGGTAGGACGANNAATTGCGNTAACTTCTGTTTATAATGCGGTATTAATTGCTAGGAGAGGCTAGGGATAACAAGCCAGTAGTTAATATTAGGCTCTTTTCGCCGAGGGATCGGGTTAAGGGTAGGCTAAGAAAGTCGCATGACAATTAATTAATCAAACTAATAATTCAAGAGGAGTAGATAAGAGAGAGCGGATAAGATGAAATTGTAAACCCCCAACAACATCCATTCATCCATTGTTTTCGTTTGTCAATTGAATCAACTTTATTTTGCATGTTAATATTTTTGTTCTAAAATCCAATTTATTAATTTTTATTTTCAAGTCTTATTATTTTCAAGCCTTTCGAGTCTCTTGGGAAAACGATACTTGGTCTTACCATTTATATTACTTGTACGATTTGGTACACTTGCGAATCCGTCAACAATATTGTGTTGTCAACGATCTTAAAAATGTCATGTGTGTGTGATGATTTTTGATTGTGGTAAATGAAAGGCAATTTGGTTCTATGTGACATGTAGATAGTAGAGGGAAGGAGTGACCTCTTGAAACACCTGTGTGATTGAGTGAAACATTTTATCTGGTGAGGAAAGATTCCATGAAATCAGGATTACATCTATGCTTAGTAAATTGATCATTAATAGGAATAACATCTGTTGGGTATTATGTGATTCTGTGAACACCATGATGAGCATTCAGAATCAAGGCATATGTTCATCTTGACTAAATTCTATTGATGAGCTTATTTGAGTGATTATTTGTCTTCAAAAGAAAGAGCTTTTGAATGTGATTGAACAATCGTGATGATTGGTGAAAGATTGAGTTGCATATTGTTTGCTTGAGGATAGGAAAAGTTCTAAGTTTGCGGTTGTGATAACAGTTCAAAAACCTTTAATTTTTATACTTAAATTTGACACAAAACACAACCTTTATGACTTAGAAACTAGCTTGAAATCATGCATTTTGCTTAAGTTAGAAAATAAGAGAGTCAAAAGTGGTTTTCTTGGTTTTATGCTTGGTTTTCCTTGTTTTGGAAGGATTTAAAATGAATTGAATGAAGGAAGCTGAGTAGGAAGGAGTTGGACTCCAGAAAAGATGGAAAAGTGCACAAAGGAAGAATCGCAGCCACCACTGAGCGTTATACCACTTATGAGCGCCAGTTTCACTGTGGAGATATCTATCAAATGCTCAAGCGCCAACATTGAGGGGAGAATTCAAGTATTGCACCCACCGTTGAGCGCTACTTTGCCGTTGAGGGGTGGCTTCTTCAGAGAATTCACTGTTAAACGCCTGGGCGTCAACGATGAGCATTAATCTTGAGTGTCGCACCTACCATTGAGTGGTAACCCAGTGCTGAGCACCAATTTTTTTGGGCCTAGGAGACGCAGAGAGTCTATCTTTTGGCAGAAGGAGACGCAGAAACACACTTTTCACCCCTAGGAGGCGGATTTTGGATGCTGAAGCTCCATTCTACAAATTCTAGGGTTTATCTTTTCATTCTTTTAATTAATTTCATCTAGTTTCACCATATCTATGGTGAACTAAACCTCCATTGTTGTTGGGGAAACGATGTAATCCTTTTATACTCTCCTATATTGAATTGATGCTTTATTCATATGCTTTATTTCATTAATTGTTAGAGTTTTTCCTTTATTCTCTATGCATGCTTTGTTTAACTTATTCAATAGCATGATCTTTGATTTTATCTATATGGACACATATGGGTAAGTCTACACATGGGGCAATTCTCTTGGGAGCAATATTACCTAGACACAGGGATAGGAGGACCGATTGTCGTAAGCTTCTATGCGAATGTAATGCATGATCAATTGCTAGGGAGAAAGGACATTGTAAACTAGTAATTAGGAGTAGACTCTCTTCACCGAGACATCGGGTTTAGGGTAAATTAGAAAGTGGCATTGACATTAATGAAAAAGTAGAATTCTTAAATATATGAGAGTGGATTAAGATTAAGTCGGAAACCCCAACAACATAATTCATTCATTTCATTCAACTGCGTAATTTCTTGGTCAATATATCAATCTTTTCATGCATGTTTATTTTTGTTTTGCATTCTAAAACACCAATTTTCGTTTCACAAGTCTTAATTAATCAATAAATCACATGAAAGTTTAGGCCAATGAGTCTTGAGGGAAACGATACTCGGTCTTACCGTTTATATTACTTGATATGATTCAGTACACTTGCCGAAGTCTTAACCCTAGACCACAATGTCTTGCATCCCTAATAATTAATTCTACATTATAAACAGAAGCTTAAGACAACCAAGGGTTCTATCCCTATGTAGAGGCAATAGTTCCCTTGGGAAAAATTTTCCAGATCTAAGTTTCTAGGTATTTGTCAATATCAAAGAAGACCAAAAATCATGTCATGAATGAGATAAACATAACAAGCATAGAGCAAAGGAGAAAATCCCTAGCAATTAATGAAAGAAGCATAATATAATTCAGAACAAATTCAAGTACATGAGAGTTTAGAGGTAATATCTTCCCCAACAACAAATAAGATTAGTTCTCCAGCGTCATGGAGTCACTAGGTGTACAATTGAATGAAAGAGATAGAAAAACACTAGAAACTGAAGAGAAGAGCTCCCGCATCCCCAAATCTGCCACCAAACGGGCGAAACATGTGTTTCTGTGCTTAAGCCATCAAAAGATACCAACCCTAGGGCGAGCAAGTCCTTAAATAGATGAAAAACAAGGTTCAACCCACTTCGTTGGCGCTCAACGCCCCTACTTAGGCAAGTAAGCGCAAATGTGAGAGGAGTGGCACTCAGGGCCGCACAGTGGGCGCCCATACATGGTGCAACACTTGAAAATGGCCCTCAACGCCCTTAATGGGGTGCCCTCAACTACTTTTCTGGATTTTCACTACTCAACGGTAGCTCGGCAGCAGCCCAGTGGTAGCCCAGCGGCAGTTTAGCAGTAGCCCAGCGACAACATTCCAGAACTCTTTTTTTTTCCTATTTTGTTTGCTTTTATGGCTAGTTCAGCTCTATATATTGTTGGAGATTCTTCCAAGCACATTATTAGCTACAAAATAAAGGGAATTTAGTGATAAAATCATAAAGTATAACCTCAATTCTCTTATTCGTAAAACTAAACTAAAAACAAGAGTTCAAGCAAGCTTCTAAGTCAAAAAAGAGTTTATTTAGTATAAAAATTATATCACAGATAACGGTAAATTCAACCGTTATCAATGTTCCCCCTGCATAACTCTTATTTAGCATGTTCTGCCTTCAACTCTTCACTTTCCCCCAAAATCGTAAAACCGTAAAAAAATATACCTTTTGCTCTAGTCAAGGTTCAAACTCATCACCCCCATGTTTTAAACCCACATTTCAAATCAAACAGACTGTCACATTTATCTTGTCATTCACTTACCCAACAAACAATACAAACAACCATCACAATTTGCCTAAAAAAAACCCATAAAAATTTGTGCAAATGCACATGGTTTTCTTTACAACAAATTTGTTTCAACTTTTGCCTAAAAAAAGCCCATAAAAATTTGTGCAAATGCACGTGGTTTTCTTTACAACAAATTTGTTTCAACTTTTGAAAACCATAAAAAAAAAGTAGAGAAGTCCAAATTCAATAATCATTAGTTCTGAAAGTGTAGAATACAATTCAACTAGAATTAGACAAAAATGACGTCTACAAGACAAGTTATGGCAAAAGTAGTGAAAAAGTGTTAGATGAGTTAAAACCCATTTTATTAGTTATGATAGAAAATAAACTAAAAAATGAAAAATAATATAAATAGAAAGTTTTGTCACTACATAAAATAAAACTGTAAATGTGTATAAAAAATATGTGTTATCTTCGCCATAAATCTAAGAAATTAAAAAGAAAACATTTGTTTTAAGATTAACACTATGAAAGTTTTTTTTAAAAAAAAAATTGTTAATAGAAAAGATAACTCATTAAGTTGTTCATCAGATATTTATAAGTTTTCATAACCAATGAAATGAAAAAGTGTTTTCAAGTTCTCAATATTATAATTAGTGAAGATATTTTATAATTAAATAAATGTGTTTATGCAGTTAACGAGGAGTGTGTTTATGTTGGGAGGAAACTTTAAAGGCTAGAAGGAAGTGTTTAAAATTGGGAGAGGTTGGAAGATTTTGAGATAAGGAAATGCTTGTTGTATTGAATGCTTCTAATATTTTTGGCTTGCTTACAAATGATACAACCATACCCCATTTATACTAGTGGCACCTCCTTAACCAATGGTTAGTATCTTGCCACCACAACATTCATCTAAGGGCTCTAATTTATTCTCTAGAACTTTCTAAAACATTCTTATAATTCTAAACTTATTTAGAGACATCTTATGGATAACCATCTCTAGATATTTTTGTAGATTATTCTAGAATCCTTCTAGATAGGATTTTCTAGAATTCTATTTGGGCCTTCTCTACTTGAGCTTTTATCATATAGGCACAATAACACAAAATCAATTTACATTTCAACACCCCCTCTTGAACTTGATTTTGTACTCCAAGAAAACTTCTCAACTTCATAAAGACTTCTTTCTTCAGCGGTTTCGTGAAGATATATGTTACTTGATCATGCATCTTCACATATTCCATTTGCACATCCTTGTTGTCCATGCATTCTCTAATTTAATGATAACAAGTATGGATATGCTTACTTGGGTCATGGAAGACTGGGGTTTTTGTTAATGCTATTGCCGACTTGTTGTCCATGAAAATCTTTGTTGGCTCCAATTGTGGCAAGCTTAACTCCTTCAATAGGTTGCGTAGCCAAACAACATGGGAAACGCATGAAGTTGCAGTTACATACTCTGCTTCACATGTAGACAAAGTGACAATAGGCTGCTTCTTGGACATCCAAGTAAAGGTTGTGTGTTAAGTCCCTGGCAAGTGTACCAGATCATTATCAAGTAATATAAACGGGTAAGTCCGAGTATCGTTTTCCAAAAGAACTCTTAGGCCTTAACTTTCATGTAACCTAATCTTGTAAGACTTGAGAAAAGAATAATATTGGTGGTTGTATGCAAAGAACAAAAATAAACATGCAATGCAATTGATTCAATTGGTTTTTGAGAACTATGGATGAATGGTGTTGTTGGGGTTTACAATTTCATCTTATCCACTCTCATATATCTACTCTTTTTATTTAATTCACTTGTTTATCTAATTGTCATGCAAACATTCTTAATTACCCTTAGCTCAATTTCTTGGTGAAAAGAGTCTATTACTAATTACCGGCTTGCTATCCCTAGCCTCCTGATGGGTGTCGCGGCCCATAGAAATTTGATTGCATATGAGAAATGCAGTATAGTGCTAGGAAGTGACTCCTGGGTCGTCTCTCAAGGACCAAACTGTGGTTCGAGAATTAGGTCTAACACAAAGTGGGGGGGTTGTGAAAAGTTTGTGAATGCGGATGAACTAAATCAAAAGACGGATGCAAACAGAAATGTAAACTGAAATGCAGACATAAACATAAAAACAAAATCAAACACAAAATAAAAACGGTCGGTCATTAACTCAATTACTATGCTTCCAATCCCGACACGAATCACCCAACTAAGCGAAAGCTAATTCGGTCTTCAAAATTACAGACTAAGCGAATGCAATGCACAAATTTAATCAGTCATCCACCATACAGTCTAATCAACTAAGCGAAGAATTGACACCGATTAGGCAACTAAGCGTATACCTAATCGCAGGCAGACAATAGATTAAATATTGAGCAGAATCAGAGCAGCAATATAACAATTAAAGTGCAAGAATCTGATGGAAACAAAGTAATTTTATTAACGACCAACCAACTAACCTAAGCTAACATTGCAGTTAAATTAACACAATCGAACAGAACAGACAACATTAAAGTGAACAGAAACGATAAGCTGAACATCACAGACAGCATGGTGAATGAAAAAAATGTAAACTAAGCGGTCCTAAAATAAGATGCATGAACTAATTGGAAGGCAACTAATAAAACATAGAACACTATTGAATTGCATAAGCTAATAAATGAGGTAAACATTAAAGCTGGAATAGCAAAAAGAAAAACACATGACATTGAAAATAAAATCACTAAGCTACTTCATTCTAGAAGAAAACGGTATAAAACTTCTCCAAAAAAAATCAGTTGTGTGCTTCCCTAAAATTGAAAAACTTTTTCTCCTCCGCTGGACATGAACCACACTTTTTCTCCAAATAAAAATCACCATGCTCCACTTACAAAATTAAATATCCAACATGTTGCTCCTTCTTAAAATCCAATCAGCGCATCCTACATAATCACCATGCTACTTCCTTTGCTAAATTAAGATGAATACTTTTTAAAAGAAAAGAAGTGGAATGAATCAACGAGCTTCACCCTTGTAGAAAAAAATTGAATGCACCACTCCTAAAGAATCACTAGGTCGTGCACCACTTTTTCATACAAAAAAAAGAGATTGAATAAATCAAAGACTAGGTGCTTGCTGGAATAAAATAAAAAAACATTAACGCATCATCTCTCCAAATGAAATTAACGCATCTCTTATTTAAATTGGAGGAAACCGTGCAGCACCATAATAAATCAAAGCTTCCTTAATATTTAACACTTCTTCCAGCAAAAATAAAAGTAAATCACACGGGTGCCACCTCCAGCTTCCAAATACGTTAGCACCGTGCTTGCAGCAGAACCATGAGCTACTCCTATGATTAAATCTTCATTCCAGCACCGCAAATAATAAATAAAATGAAGAAGAAATCTCAATGCATTAAAGACCTGTTAGAGAACGTTCCAAAAGAAATAAAAAAAAGCAAAAGTGACGGCTGGACATTTATTTCTCCAAACAAAGATAAGAAAGCAAAATCATGTGTCTGCACCACCAATTCAATCAGCCAGCAAAATGTCAATAGAAATAAAATGTGCTCTGAAAAATTCATCCAAAATCCAAATGCATAGGCATGGTTCAAAGAAAAGAGAGAAAACGTTACAGCCAAGTCTAACGTTCCAGCCCCTTTTTAAAAAATTCAATTTTGCCGAGAATGCTGTCCCCAAAATGGGTGACGGCTGGTAGCCCTTTGCTAGGGCCAAGTGTCCATCTAAAATTGGGGTAGGGTCCACCCTAAAAATAAAAGGAAACCCTAGGGCAAGTATCCTACAATTTTGGGCCCCTCATAATTTTTTAACAATGGCCCAATGTGCAAAAGTTTGTCCAAAAAGTTTAAACAATTAAATTACAATACAACTAAATTTAAAATGTCTAATTTGAGAGTCTTGAATTTATTTGGTGTCTCCAAATGTCCCAAATTGTGTTTCCAAAATTTTCCATGGAAATAATAGTGCAAATAATTAGCTCAAAAAATTTAAATTAATTAAAATTAGAATTTCCGGTCAAATTAAGCATATTTAGGAAAAACGGGAAAATATCGGACAATTAAGCACAATTCCCTAATTAATTCTAGCACAATAAACTAAGTGAAATCAATAAAATATCAACTCATCACCTCCCCTAGTAACTAATAATGCAATGCGTGCTGAAGCAAATGCAATTGACCGTCCTATCCCTATCCCTGAGCAATATTGCATAATCAAGGAATTTCCCACAAGTTCATGGCATTACCGTATGTCCCCATATCGATAAAGACAAACAACGTTTATTGACAAACAAGTATATGACAAGCATATGACAATAAATAAAAATTTCAATATATGAGAGTTTCAAAGTTACATTGTTCCCCAACACCAAAGGGTTTAGTTCACCATTGACATGGTGAAACTAGATGAAAATAATGAAAGAATGGAAAAACAAACCCTAGATTTGATAAGAAGGAGGTATATAATTCGCACTGGGGCTATATATAAGCCCAAAAAGATAACAAATAGATAACAGAAAGATTTACAAAATCTAGCTAAAAAAAACAGACAACCGCCCAGGCGCCTAATTTGATTGCTCAGCGGTTTGCCTCTTGCCGCTCTAAGCGCTCAGCGGACCATTCTAGCGCTCAGCGACTTGTTTAACCCTTCTTTTCATCATTTTTCTCCTTCTTTCATGGGTCTAAGTTCACCTTACTTCACTTCCATCTTTCATTCATCCAAAAACCCTGCAAAACAATGCAAAACAAGCATAATATCTGTAAAACCAACTTTTGACTCTCAAGAGACTCAACTTAAGTGTTTTACTTGATTTAGAGCTCATTCTAAGCCTCTAAGGGTGTGTTTTACTATCAAATTTAAGTATGAAAATAACGGTTTTTAGACCGTTATCATTGTGTCTCCCATGTAGAACACAAATCCACTTGTGCTCTTTCGGTCATCCATATCTCCACTCCAATCGCTATCACTATATCCAATAAGCTTGTAATCATTAGAAATGGAGTAGTATAGGCCAAAGCTTGTCGTACCTTTGATATATCGAAGAATCCTCATCGCATACTTGAAATGTGTAGTTGTTGGAGCTTCCATGTACCGACTCACGACTCCAACATCATAAAGAACGTCTGGTCTTGTACAAGTTAAATAGCACAAACTTCCAACAAGACTTGATGGAAGATGCCTTGAGGAAGAGGACCGATAGGCGCGATGGAGACACGATTGGAGTCCTCGAGGCTTCTCCGACGAATAATACGCAGCGGAATAATGAAGGAAGCTCTAGATCGGTAAGAAATCGGAAGAGATCGAAGAGAAACCCTAAAATCATGAACGAACCCTAGAGAGAGAGGGGAAACTCAATTTGGACCGNTTAAACGGTGGGAATGGTGTATTAATCGGTGAAGATGGAAGATCTAAGGTTGGAAAGATGTTTAATCGATCAAAAGGCTGAATCAATCGGTAGAAATGGACGAAGATGATGAACGAAAGCTTTTAATCGGTGTAAACCAAAAGGAATGACGAAGGATGATGGTATGTGAAGGAAATGGACTTACAGAGTATGAAGAATTCGAGCTATGATGAAGATGCGCTTGGGAGGACGAAACCCTAGTAGAGGATTTGTTTCGTAGTAGAGGAAGACGCAAGTGATGTGTGTCTGATGTGCGAGAATCAGAATGAAGCATGGATGATGTGGTAGGCTTGTGACGTGTACATGAGACACTGAACATGTGTCTGCAGAGCAATGGATCCCGTGGAGGATGACGTCGTGATGAGAGAGAAAGAACAATGGTAGAAAATGGAAAATGGAAGAATGAGGTAGTGTGCTGGAAGGTGGCTAGAGGGAGTCGTTGGACTCTCTAGCCTGTGACTTTCAAGAGAGAATTAATTCTGTGTTTTAGAAATCTAATTCTCATTAATCTCAAAAGTGAATAGTACAAATGAGGAGTTGGGTATTTATAGTGACCCATGTTCCTTACATACTACACTACAGATACAATAAAATGTAAAAAGAGGACTACATGAGACAGGATTCCATCATACCCTCCCTTTTAAAAAAAGATTTGTCCTTAAATCTGGCAATCGCCTTATGAAGAAGCTCCACACATTCTTTGGAGCATGGCCATCTTGGAATGGCCTTATTCTTTTAGATCCACTTTTCTTCCTCCTGGATCAAAGATGAATCTGCAATATGCATCACATATATCTTCAATTAATACCAATCCAAAGAGGAAATTTTCTACAAAAACAAGAGAATAAGGACTCCTAGTATTTTGATTTGTAATCTTTGAAAATGTTAGAAGTCCAAATTCAATATTGTCTTGAGTTACTTGTTTTCTTGAAGATAACAATAACTCAAGATTTGAATTGCCATAGTTTGAAAACGTTTGCATGGAATATGGAATGGCAATTGGTTTGAAAGAGAAATCAAAACTGGAAGAGTGAATAATAATGGGAAAAGATTGAAAACCTTCCCTTTTAAGATTGGGTTCTATGGTTGGTGTCAAAATTGCTCTTAGTAGCACTTCCTCCTTTTCTTTCTTTTCCCTTTCTTGTCTTTCCTCTTCTTGTTCTCTTCTCTCTTGTTTTTCTCTCTTTCTCTTCTCTTCTTCTCTCCTCTCTTCTCTTCTTATTCCCTCTCTTCTCTCTTCTTCTTCTCTTCTTAATTCCTCTCTTCTCTCTTCTCTCTTTCTCTTCTCTTCTTTCCTTTCTTCCTTTTCTCTTCTCTCAATCTCTCTTTCTCTTTTCTTATCCTTGATCTCTTTAAGTCTAGCCCCAAATTCTAACTCTCTCCTAAGAAACCCATGATCATTTAAACTCTCAAGAAAGATTTTTCCATTTTCAATGCAATATTTAATTAATTCTAGGTTTCTTTTAATGCTTGAAGGCACAAACTTTCTTCTCATGCAAGCTTTTAAATCACACCAATCATGAATGGGAGACTTCCTTCCTTTCCTAACATGATATTGCCTTTCATCCCACCACTCACTTGCATGTCCTTCTAACTTAGAGAGATAAATGCTAAGAACATAAGACTCACTCTCTCTATAAAACCAAGGATTTATTTTATCTATCTCTTGTTCCCAAGCTAGATATGTTAATGCACCTATGTCTTTGCCAAAAAATGAAAGATTCCTATCTAATTAAACTTTTCATCAACTTTATCTAAAGTAGACAACCTATATGAACTAGAAGACCTAGAAGAAGACCTATATGAACTATAACAAGACATCTGCAAAGACAATTTGCGGACTCTAAGACCCCTAAAACGTACGGACTCTAATGTGACAAGGTCACACCTACACGTGAATCACAAAATCAAAGACAATAAAAGAAAACAATTAAAGTTGCCAAGAGTTGGAAAGAGCACTAAGAACTCTTCCAATCTACTTGGACTTTATAAAAGGCCTTTACAACACAGCTAAAACTAACATTGACACTGGGCTGACACAAGCCCATCAAATATAAAGAAAAAAAAAACACTAAACTAAGCTACTGGTCTTGTTCAATCTCTACAGAAAATTCACGGCCCAATCTCTGGCTGCTACGGTCTCGGCTTGGTGGTCCACTTCTGCAGAATTAACGTGCCCGTGCTCAATCTTGCAGCTTCAATTTGTTGCTGTTGGATATCCCACAATCAGACATGCACACAATTTGTATCAGCGCACCCTATCTACACAAATAGCAAAAAGAAAATTGACACAATATAATAGTCTTCCCTTTCTCTTGGAATGGTGCAGTTGATGCAGCAAAATTATCCTAGTTGCTCTCAATTTGCAATCTGATTCAAAATGATGCTGCATAGATACATCAAATAGCAATCAACAGGGTATTCAATCAATTATAATCTACGACCAAACAAAAATGATGATATTAAACACTTCCCATTTCTCATGCTATTTCTAGCTGTTGGGTTTCTTAAACTGCATCATGAACCTCTTTGCTTTTTCAACTACCCTGCAACTTCACTAAACCGTGGTTCAAACTTTTAACCAGATAAACCAGATCAGCCAATTAACTAGATTCACTAAATTGCTGCTCAAAATTCATGCATTCTCATATTCCAATCTGATTAACATCATCAATTCAGCTTTGCACAAATTATTCACATTAAAGCTAGCAGCACATTCACAAGGAACATGTACATTTAACCAGATGCAAATGAATGTGATTTAGGGTTGAAACCAGATGAATGCCATACAATGCAGAACATATTCAATTCAGAATTCAAGTTGACTAATCCTAGTCTGCAACAAATATCATACCAGATTCCACACTTCAAATATTGCTAAGCAAGGACAATCTATAACAGCAATAGTTCAGACAAAATAGCAGCAATTTAAGATGAAATACTCCCTTTTTGTTGAACACTCCCAAAGCTTAGTCTCATGAGATCTCTTGCTCAACTTCTACATTGTTGCAGCTAATTGTAACTCACTTTCTACTAAGCACCACCTGTGAATGACAATCAAAGAAAAAACTGCACAAATATATTGGGTGAGCACAATTCAGATTCAGACTTTAGTGCGACACACTCTCAATAAGGATATTTGGCTTTAGAGGTAGCCACACAAAGCTCACAAAAAATCAGATCTATCTCTGGAAGCTCAAAGCACTCAAAAATGTAAAGGTGTGGAAGGGAAATTCTCCCTTGTCAATACAAGGCTGGATAGTCTTTTAGACCACCACCACCTAAGATGCTACCAAGCACACAAACCTTCTTTCAAAATTCCAAAAACCAGAGTAAAAGTGCTTTTCAATCATGAAAGGAAATGGCTAGGCAAAGATCAAAGTAATGAACAAACAGAACAGAACAGGTCAACAAAGCAATGGGATGGGCAAACAAGACAGCCACAATCAATATAAGCACCAGATAATGAAACTGACAGCACAACAGAGCAACTCAAGAACTCTAGACAGACTCTAGCTCAGATGAATAAAGCAAACAAAGCTCAAATTAAGAATGACAGATTAGAGTTTGCACATGATGAGACAAAACTAAGATAACCAACGAGACAAGCGAGAAATAAAGATATCAAAAACAGTTGGCACACAATTCAGAATCCTAGCAAAGCTCTAGAGTAGATTAAAAACACAAGAAAATCACCACAAGTTGAATCATACATGACCAAACAGTTTTGCAGCTAAAATAGAATGCATTGCCAATTGTTCTAAAATGTTCACTCCAATCAAATTAAATGAAACAGCAACAGGAGAGAAACATCAAGAGTGAAACTGTGTTGTGAATTGCACTTGCCACTTTACTTTTTAGGTGGTTCAGTCAATACTTTTTTTTTCTACTTGCTTTTTTTTCTTTTCAAATCACAAGCACTTATGCTTTTATACTTTCACTTTCTTTTGCTACAATTCACAACAACATGTAATTTGATTTTCTATTTCAGTTCAATTTCACAAGATATGAGTCATGCACAATTGATTCAACACAAAGAAGACCACAAAATTGAGATTTTCCCGTATGTGTCCATATCGTCAAAATCAATGATCATGACATTGAATGAGTTAAACAATGCAAGCATAAAGTATAAAGAAGAAAACTCAAACTATTGATAACTAAAGTATATGAATAAAATAAGAACTTCGATATAAGAGAGTTTCAAAAGGAAAGAGATAACCCTAGAATTGAAAGGGTTTTAGTTCACCATTGTCATGGTGAAACTATATGAATTGAATGAAAAATAGGAAAGAGATAACCCTAGAATTGAAACATTGGAGCTTTTGCATCCAAAATCCGCCTCCAAGGAGTGAGAATGAGTTTTTCTGCATGTTTTCTCTGCCAAAAGATAACCCTCAGGGTCGCACAAATCTATTTATAATCTATGAAAAATTACAGAAAATAAGCCCAAGCCCAACTATAGCGCTCAGCGCTAGTTTCACCGCTCAGCGGTAGGTGCGACACTCAAGTGGGACGCTCAGCGTTCATGCCCAAGCGTTTGGCAGTGTTGTCTCTGAGAAGGCCAGCGCTCAACGCTGGATCTGACGCTCAGCGGTGTGCGCGGTTCTAACTTATCCCCTCAGCATTGGCGCTTAAGCGTCTGACAGTGGCTCTCTTCACAAAGCTGGCGCTCAGCGTTGAAACTGGCGCTGAGCAGTGGGAGCGATTCTTCCTTTGCACCTTTTTTCATCCTTTCTTGAGTCCAACTTCTTCCTTCTTCACTCTCCATCATTCAATTCTCGTCTAACCCTGTCAAAACAAGGAAAACCAAGCATAATATCTCTAAAACCACCTTTGACTCTCTTGTAACCTAACTAAAGCAATTCGCATGATTTCAAGCTAATTTCTAAGGCATAAAGGGTGTGTTTTGTATCAAAATTAAGTATGAAAATAACGGTTTTTGAACCGTTATCAGCCATCACTTTGAGTGTTGTTGACAAATTGGCAAGTGTACCAAATCGTACAAGTAATATAAATGGTAAGACCAAGTATCGTTTTCCCAAGAGACTCGAATGGCTTTCTCGTTCGCGTGAATTAAAATAATAAGACTTGAAAATAAAAATTAATAAATTGGATTTGAGAACAAAAATATTAACATGCAAAGTAAAGGTGATTCAATTGACAAAGGAAAACAATGGATGAATGGATGTTGTTGGGTACTAACAATTTCATCTCTTCCACTCTCTCGTACATACTACCCTTGAATATTAGTTGATTGATTCAATTGTTATGCGACTTTCTTAGCCTCCCCTCAACCCGATCCCTCGGTGAAAAGGGCCTAATATTAACTACTGGCTTGCTATCCCTAGCCTCCCCTAGTAATTAATACCGCATTATAAACAGAAGTTAGCGCAATTGATCATCCTACCCCTATCCCTAGGCGGTATTGCAAAATCAAGAGATTACTCACCAGTTCATGTCATTACTGTACGTCCCCATATCAATAAAGACAAACATCAATATACCGAATGAGTTAAACGATAAAGGCCTTAAGCACAGATG
>NC_028355.1:8236841-8241656 GCF_000741045.1 Vigna radiata var. radiata
ATCTATTTCCTGGATATCATCATGCATTACAACTCAATTCTCATCAATATCCAAAAATCATCAAATAGATTCATCATGCACATCAGTTAGTCCAACATTTTCAGAACAAGTAGTAAAGCCAAGAGCACACACCAAAAATAAAAATTCAACCTATTCTAAGAATTTAAAATGCAAAAGTGTAAGAAGAAAATCTAGCTTGCCTCCTAGTAGCGCTTGTTTAACGTCACGAGCTTGACCCAAACCTGGTTGGCACTTGTCAGAAAGTGCACTTCTTTTCCAACACCCATCAGTAGGTGTACCTTCCAGATATCCTTTAGTGGATTTAAAATTTTTAGCATCCCTCAGTAGATGTTAATCATTACTGCCATCAGAAGCAGTGCATAACCCAAAAATAAAATAAAATAAAATAAAGTAAAATAAAATAAAATAAAATCGAATAAAATAAGATAAAATCAAATCAAATCAAATCAAATCAAATCAACTCAAATAAAATAAAATCAAATCAAATCAAATCAAATCAAACACCCATCAGTAGGTGTTGATACTNCCCTTTCTTGATATTCTTTTCTTTTTCTTCTTCCTGCTGAATTTCTTCATAAAGTTGAGAATACCAAGCACATGCTTCCATGTTTCAACCATAGGAACTTTAATCTCCAATTTCTTGATGATCGCTAACTTGAACTTCTTTCCTTTCCTATGATTTTTCTTTTTATGAGGAAGAGGTTTTTCATGTGGTCTTTTCTTCTTTCCTCTCTTCCTCTTTTTCTCAACCTTCTCCTTCCTTAAACTTCTCTTTTTCTTTTTCTTTTCTTTCTATATTTTCACTTTTTTTTTTTTCTTTTTTTCTTTTCCTTCAACCATGGCTTTTTCTCCCTCATCATCTTTATCTTCCTCAACCAACTCTTCTGTTTCTTCTTCTTTTAAATCTCTCTCTATCTCTTCTTCCTCTATCTTTTCCTCCTTGACAACCTTATAATTTTTAGAGATAGTGGCTTGATATTCTTCTTTAGGGTTAACTTCAGTATTATCCCTAATAATGCCTAAAGCCTTCAGGGCATGAGAGCGTTGTTCCTGCAATCGACGTTCTTGAGCTTCCCCCAATGTTTCTTTGCGTACAGGAGATTGTTCTTGTTGTAAACGTTGTTGGGCTTCCCCCAACGTTTCTTTTGGCAATGAGAATAAGTTCTGCCGTAAACGTTGTTGGACTTCCCCCAACGTTTCTTTTGGTACAAAGATTAGTTCCTGCCGTAAACGTTCTTTAGCTTCCCCCAACGTTTCTTTCCGCGAAGAGGACTGATGCCCTAAGTGGTTTCGATATATATTTGAATAAAGATACCCCCAGTGGTTGAAACTATTTTGGTAGAGTTGAGTGCCTACAGAATCAAATTCTTGTCCAACCTGCATTCTGTAAAAATTAGGCACAAAACCCTAGAAAACATTTATTAGAACAAAAATAAAAAAAATAAACATAAAATCAAGTCAAATTCAATCAATCCACACTACTAGAAAAATAAACCTCGAGTCCCCGGCAACGGCGCCAAAAACAGCCGCCCGGCGCTCTGGTCAACCGCCCGGCGCCACGGTCAACCGCCCGGCGGTGGTCAACTGCGCTCTGGTAAACTTTTCAGCAATCTAGTCAACTGGTTGACTGGTTGACTTTTCTGGTTGGCTAGTTGACTTTTCTGGTTGACTGGTTGATTCTTCTGCATTTTGTTTGACTTCTCTGCACTCCAACCATTTGATAATTCAACCATTCTTTCAAATCATTCCAAAAACCTTTATCATTGCCGCCAAGCGGTGCGTCGACTCTTCAAATCTTCATTTTTCTGCTCTTTTCTTGAGTCAACGACCTGTATCTTTAACTCCATTCTTTACTTTCTTCAAATTAGCTACAAAACAATGCAAAACAAGCATAAAATCGCTAAAAACAGCTTTTGACTCTCTTCAAACTCATTTATTGAGTTTTGCTTGATTCTGAGCTCATTCCGAGTAGTAAAGGGTGTAATTTGGTCCAAATTGACATATGAAAATAACTGTTTTTCAACCTTCATCAAGTGTTCTGCATGAATATTCTATTTCTTGTCATTGACACCTTTGCAATGAATCTACTTGTATTATCTCTTATAGAAAGGTTATTATTCTTAAGTTGAATATCGTAACCTTTCTCTAAGAGTTGTCCTAAGCTCAAGATGTTGCTCTTAATGCTTGGCACATAATATACGTTGGACATTCACCGCCACCTTTGATTCATCTCCAAAAGCCATGTTTCCCTTTATTCATTCATCAAGCTCCACAAACATGCTTCTTTTCCCACACATATGGTTACTTGCTCCACTGTCAAGTTACCATTGATTATCCTCACCTCTACCTTGGCCCTTATAAGCCAGTAGCAAGGTACCCTCTTCATGACACCTTTCTTCAGCATAATTAGCTTTCTCTTCGACTTTATTTATGTTAAGGGTTCTACATTCAGAAGCATAATGTCCAAACTTATCACAATTGTAACACTTGATTCATGACTTGTCATACCTTGAATTCGGATTTCCTCTCTCGCAACCTCTGTTAGAGCTTTCTCCTTTTTTGTTATTGTTGTTAGGCCTTTGTCCTTGTCCACGTCCATATGCACGCCTTCATCCTTGTTCTTGACTATAACTTCGCCTTGATTGGTTGTGTGCATTTTCTTCTTTTCTTGAATCAATGTGTGCCTTGAGGACTTGTTCCACGATCTCTTCCTTCTTCTTTTTCTTTTCTTCATAAGCTTGCAACGAACCAAGAAGTTGCTCTATTGACATGGCCTCCAAGTCTTTTGTTTCTTCGGTAATGGTGACAATATGTTTGAACTTTGGATCTAATCATCTAAGAATTTTCTCCATAATTCTTACATCATCTAGCTTCTCACCATTTCTTTTTGGGTTATTAGTAACCATTAAAACGCTTGAAAAGTAATCAGAGACTAGTTCTCCTTCCTTCATATGCAACATTTCAAACTCTCCTCTCAAAGTTTGAACATGTACCTTTTTTATTTGATCTGCTCCCTTGTAAGAGATCTTGATCTTCTCTCATGCTTCCTTAACTGACTTAACTCCAGAAATCTTCTCAAAAGTATCTTCATCTAATCCTTGATAGATTAGACAGAGAACTTTCTTGTTTCTCTTCCTCGAGTCTCTCAACCTATCCTTTTGAGCTTGAGAAAGACTCTCTACATTCTCTGGCTTGGTGTGGCCCTTCTCGACCACCTCTCAGACATCATGTGCACCAAGGAGAGCAGTCATCCTTAAGCTCCAATTATCATAGTTTCTCTTAGTGAGCGTTGTGATGAGTCAATATTTTATACCATTCACTTAGTTTTTCGCGCCGAATTGTGTTGATGAATTGTGCTTAATTCTTAGTTATTGTGTCATTTTCACCATTTGGGCTTAATTAGACCAATAATTCTTATTTTAAGTAATTGGAATTAATTGAGCTTAATTATTCCTATTTTTATTTTCAGGGCAATTTTGGAATCACACAGTGAGACTTTTGGAAGGGCACCAGGCAATTGAGGATTTTTCACAAAAGCAATTTCGAATTAATCAAACTTTAATTTAGTGTTTTAGAATTTGTAGACTTATTATTGTAATTTGGGCTAATTTTGGTAGGAAGACTAAGCCCAATAGTAAAAAAGATGACTTGGCACCACATAGGGTTTTCTTTGAGGGTAGACCCCACCCATTTGGTGTGAACATTCGGCAATAGTGTAAAAAGGTCGAGACACACATTTGCAAGGGGGGCTGGAACGTTTTTTGTGGTGTGGAGAATGTGGCTCACGGTTTTGTCTTCCATGGGTTGAATGAAGAGCACACTTTTCTTCTTCCTTTGCTTACAACATTACTTACCTTGGGTGAATGAGAAAAGCTTTGTCATTTTATTGTGTTGATTCTTGTGTTTGGAGAAGCAATTTCCGTTTTCTTACTCTCATTTGTGTGCAATGAATGTTCCTCTTTCGTTGAAGTTTCCATTTGAATGAAAGAGGTTTAGCTTAGAAATGTCTTGAAGGGAGAGCCTCCTTCACGTTTTCCATGAAAATAATTATCCATTTTCTTTGTTTTGTTGATGCAGACATGTTCTTCTCTTGTTTGAAGTAACATTTCCTTTACTTTTCATATTGCTGGACGGTAATTTGGTGGAGAGAAGAAAGTTGGTTCATGGCTTTGGAAGAAACCGTGTGGTGGTCAGGAAAGAGAATGTCTCCTTTAATTTTTACTCCATTTAAGCATGCACATGTAAGGGCACGGTTTCCTTAGTAGTTGAATTTCCATTTTTGTGTTTGTGCATTGGAAGCAACATTTCCTTTTGTCTTGAGGAGAGAGAGAACCTGATACGCGGGGCCCAAGCCCACCAAATAAAGGATAACCCAAGAACATGGGGAGGGGTAAAATGGTCATTGCTACAAAAGGAGGGGTGCTCTTATCAAGATAAGGGGCTGCATTAGAGAATTTCTCCTTCACATTTGAAATTAGCATTTCAACTTTATTTTCACATGTTAGAATAAGCCTTATAGAAAGGCATCACATTTAGCACATGGTTGTACATGTTTTTTTCATTGCATTACCAAGAGGATAGTTTATAAAACCTTTAAGGCAGCCTATGTAAGACACTTTTGAATATTGAGAGAATTGAAATGCTGTTGAAGCTTCTTCTCCCATCGAAAGTCACTCCTTGTGCTTCTTTCCATTTCTCCTCTAGCTTCCTTCCGAGAGAAGGCCTTCTGAGCTAGATACCTTGCCATCTAAAGCACCTCAACCATAAGCTTCAACCATTATCCAAACACCTCCG
>NC_028355.1:8242736-8246068 GCF_000741045.1 Vigna radiata var. radiata
AAAATCAGTTCCTCTAAATTTCACTAAACAAACCAGCAGAATTAGCTTTCTTTGAAAACAAACTGCATAATTTTTGGCATTGAAATTCTGATCTGTGTGGTGCATCGATATTCCATACAATTGTAGCAAGAGCTTGGCCAAATTTTACTGAATATAATAGAATAGATTGTGTAATCAAAAGAGTTTGAAAATCATTCAAAAAGCTGATTGGCCAGTGCAAGGAAATTGGCAAATTTTGGCACCAAAATCTGTCTTCATTCAGGCATTTTCNCAAANAGATTGGACAGAATTTTAATTGCTTCTAAATTCGATTCAATTGCAGTTTGATTTTGTTTCTTGTTTTGTTAATCAGTGTTAGAACCATTCCTAAGCTTCTCTTTGTTGTGCTACCATGTTTCTATACCTTTTATTGCTTTGAATTCCAATTTTTGGCATTCTTGCATACCACCTGTTTGATTAAAGGTGAGTAGTGCAGTCTGGTTCTGCAGTAGATAGTGTTCTTATTATTCACTGCTTTCATTCACTTGTGACTCATTTGTGATCTGTTGGATGTGCATTCGTGGAAGATTGAATTGTCTCATAAGTTCTTCTTTTCGGTAGCCTCCTAGGGAGTGGAGAAGTGGCAAGAAGCACTTGGAGAAGTGACTGAAGTGCTGCAACAATTTCTGCTGGAAGCTGCCGAGAGCTACAGCTGCTAAACCAGTTTTTAGGTGCTACAAAATTAACCCTCACCATACAGCAACTGTGAGATTTGTGATTGCAGCCGAGACAATCAATTTTTTTTGCTAAAGAGCAGCCAAAGTTGCATCTCTCCAACCCCATTATAATTAGACTTGTACATTTGCTGATTTGAATGCAACTCATATAGTCAAAACAATTTTTGAAGCAAAATTGAGAAAACTGGTGTTATTCTATGCATTTGAGCAATATTTTGGACTTGTACAGCTAGTCAAAATGCAGATTTCATCCAACACTATTTTGACCAGTTTGGTTCTCCCTTGCTAGCTGTTCAACCCAATAACCTTGGTCAATTGAATATTTTGCTCAGTTTTGAAGAATTGTTACTCTTGGTAAAATTCTAATTGTGCAGGTTCTAAATCTGGTTGGTAATAAGATCCATTCTTTTGGAAAAACTGGAAGCACACATAGCTGTGAATTAATGCCAAAGTTGAACAACTTCAAGCATCAGAAATCACAGCAGCAATGCTTATTGCAACTTATCTGCAGTAGTTGAAACTGGATGCACATTATCCGTGACCATCAGCAACTCCAGCGTGGTTTAAACCACAAACCGCATTGCATCAGGCTTTGCAGAGATTTTAATGCCCTTGAGTTCTATTTCTATTTTGCTGATTTAGTGATAATCTGCAATCTTTGCTGAAATTGTGGTGTTCTTCTTTTATGCAGATTGTTCTGGACAATTTGAAAGTAATGCAATCTTGCCAAGTATAGTTAAAATTTGGTTTGATTAAAATTGAAAAGGTTCGAACAGCAGATTGCCAAGTGAGAGCAAAATTGGATCTAATCTCCACATCAATGGTAGTAAAGTCGTGAGAGGATTTGAAGAATTTGTCCTTGGAAACAGTTAAGAGCTAAAGCTTATACTTGGAGAGTAAAAGCAATTCCTTTAGTGCCTAAAGTGTACAAACCAAACTACTTTTGCGGCACCAACTCAAATTACTGCCACTGCAACTGCACACGGCTGCAAAGGGAGTATTATTAATTTGTGATGCAGTTATATAATAGCATTGCGGCTGACTACTGATTTTGGAGTACATTATTTGTGCAGTTCTGCAAAGCAAAGGAGAATCTTTACGTGGCCAACCAAAACCGAGAAAGGAAATTGAAACTACAAGCTGGAAGACTCCCAAAAGTAGTCCATCAATTGGATTTGAACAAGAACCAGAATGTGGCAGCAACAATTCTTAGCTTTCTTTTGTAAATTGTAGTGTTCATTTTTTACTTGTAATAGGTTTGCTTTGCTAGTTTCTTCTTTGTAAAAGGCCATTCAAAGTCCAAGTTGTCTTGGAAGAGTCCTTGGTGCTCTTTCAACTCTTGGCAAAACTTTTCTTGTGTGTGATTTAATTTGGTGTTTCACGTTAGGAAACATTAGAGTCCGGCATTAGAGTCCCAAATTGTTGTTTTCCTTTGTTTTTTATTTGCTTTTGAGTTTTCTTTTGTGATTTTGAAAGTAATCTTGCAAGTAACAACAACTAAGTAAGTAGCCTAGAACAATTTTGGCAAGGACAAGGCTTGGTACTTAAGTAATCCTAGTGATTCACCTCCCTTACCTGGAAATTGTTTTTGGGTGAAATCTAAGTAGTTGCAACACAAGACAACTTTTAGAAACAAAAATGTCTTTTTATTCATCTAGGTTATCTAGTTCATACATTAAGGATGATTTGTGTACTAAAGCTAGAAAAATTCCCTTCTTTGGTAAAGATACAAATGTCTTAACATACTTAGTTTGGGAAAAAGAAATTAATCAAATGCATCCTGTTCTTCTTAGACAAAGTGAACTTGAGTCTTATAGTACAATTGTTCTTTCTAGAGAGTGTGAATCTCGTGTTCTTAGTTTATATCTCTCTAGATTAGAAAAGCATGCACTAGAGTGGTAGGATGAAAGGCAATATTGGGTTCATAAAGGTAGAAAATCCACCATTGAAAATTGGTATGAATTGAGATCATGCATGAGAAGAAAGTTTGTGCCTCCAAATACTCAAAGTAACTTAGAACATATGAGAGAGTTTATTAGAAAAGGCAAGTTGTTCATTCAAAATTTAAGTGGATTCTATCAAAGGGAAATAGAGTTTAGAGAAAAACTCATGAAGTTCTTGAATGAGGGAAGTAAAAGGAGATTTGAGAGAGAACATAGGCAATTACAAGAAAGAATAGAGAGACAAGAGAGAAAAAAGAGAGAAAACGAGGAGAAGAAAGACAAAGAGAAAGAGAGAGAAATAGAGAACAAGAGAGAAAAGAAGAGGAAGAAAAAGTGAGAAGAGAACTAGTGAGAAGAGAAGAAGAAGAAAGAGAGAAAAGAGAAGAGGAAGAAAGAGAGAGAAGAGTACAAGAGAGAAGAGAAGAAGAGAAAATAAGGGAGAAAGAAAGAAAGAAAAAGGAAGAGAAGGAAGAACTTGAAAAAAAGACATGGAAGAAAAGAAGAAAGAACTGGCAACATTCCCTATTCTCACAATAGAACACAAATTTTTAAGGGGAGGTTTTCTATCTTTTCACTTTCCAATTGTTATTGAATGCTTTAATTCTACCTTTTCTTTCCAAGAATTTGCCATCAAAACTTTTCAAAAGTTGCACTCTTTAACACATGGCAATCA
>NC_028355.1:8246598-8256790 GCF_000741045.1 Vigna radiata var. radiata
ATGTAAGACACTTTTGAATATTGAGAGAATTGAAATGCTGTTGAAGCTTCTTCTCCCATCGAAAGTCACTCCTTGTGCTTCTTTCCATTTCTCCTCTAGCTTCCTTCCGAGAGAAGGCCTTCTGAGCTAGATACCTTGCCATCTAAAGCACCTCAACCATAAGCTTCAACCATTATCCAAACACCTCCGCTGCTACTAAATCACTCTTCATTCAATCAGATCTGCCGCTGCCAACATACACTCAGTTTCAACTTCAGATCTCATTCCACATTCACTGTTCCATTGCCTAAGTTCATGGATCTGGACTGTCTTCCCTTGCTGGCCGTATCAGAACCATTTTGTTTTCTTGCAATTTGGAGAGTGTGTATCCGATTGTGTGGTTCGGTGGAGAAGCTTTGGAAGTGATATTTTATTCATTTGCCATGGAGAGACAGGGCACGATTTCCACCACAAAGTAGAAGGCACATTTTTTCTTGAAAGATGGAGCACATGGGACAAGGAATCAACATATTTTATGGTTTATTGAAGGAAGAAAAGTGGACTTGGACGTTGGAGGGCTGCACCTCATGGCCAAGAGGTTTATTTGTGCCATTGCAATTTTAATTTCATTTGGTAGATACACATTGGTCACGTGAGTTGGTAGGAAAAAGTCATGTTTGTTCATTTCTTTTGTTTTCAAATAGTTAAATAGTAGGTTGAGTTGTTTTTCATGTCTTTAATTAATGTTGCATTTTAATAATTTTAACTGTGTTGTGTGTTACAGTGTTAGGCGTTTAATACTTTCTTTTATTTTAACGTTGTCTAGCATGTTTGGTCTTGTTACTTTAATTGTTATGATAGCTTAAATTATTTGAGTGGTCATTAACGATATTATAATGTTTCCTTGAGATTTCTGAACTGTAACTGTATTTGCACTTTGGCTTGGTTAATATCAAATCTATATTTGCACTTGCAATTGAGTATACGCTTAATTGCCCAGTTGGTGTTACATCTTCGCTTAGTTGATGTAACTGCATCGTGTAAATTAGATTTGACATTAACAATGCGTCCGCTTAGTTCGCTTTTATGAAAACAGGGTTAACCTTCGTTTAGTTGGTTAACTTTGTTGGATTAGAGGTTTGAGTTACTGCTTTATTTTGTTGATTTGTGATAGGAAGCATTGTAATTAAGTTAATGACCGACCATTTTCATTCTGTATTTGTTTCCGTTTTTAGATTTTTGTTTTACATTTCTGTTGCATTCCGTTCGCATTTCTGTTTTACATTTTTGTCTACATCCATGTTTAAATTTAATTCATTTACATTCACAAACCTTTCACAACCCCCCCCCTCCCCCCACTTCGTGTTAGACCTAATTCTGAACCGCAGTTTGGTTATTGAGAGACGACCTAGGAGTCACTTCCTAGTCTATACTGCATTCTTTTATGCACATTAAATTTTGTATGGGGTACGACACCCATCACGTTGGGACTTAAACTCTTAGTTCAAGATGAGATCCTCTTGAAGATTAAAAAAAAAAGGTTTTATGACTTAAACTCATTATTCTTCTTGTTGTTTATTACCTGACGATAAAAATACAGGATACATGGATAATTATTTAAAGTAATTTTATTTTAAAAAAATATGGAAGCTAATAAACTTGTTCACTATTTTTTTAATTTTCGGATTATTGAAATTAGGAAGGTGTTGTGTAATCTTGCTTTAAAAGAACCTATCAAGTGGGTGACAATTATTAAGCGATTTATCCTCTATACAAATTAACAAGTAATATATTAGGTATTATTAGTATTAATGTAAGATTTTTTTATTAGTATAATCACTGTGTAAAATATAAATTACAGTTATATTATGAATATAGATCAATATATTATGTTATATTAATTAATACCGTATAATGTATACTAATATCTATTTTTATGCTAGAGAAGTTATCTAGCTTATAAAAAACTTGCAAACTTATTCACTATTACATTTATAATAACTGTTAAATTATCTATCCAGCAAGGACTATAATAATAGGAAAACAAATATAGCTAACTGTATGTAAATATGTTTTCGTAATATGAACTTGAAAATACTTCTGATGGCGTGAGAATTATTATTATTTTTTTTTAACTTTATTCCATACAGTCTATAATCCATTGTATTGACTGTTTTTTCATTACAGGGTATAAGAATTTGTTTAAAAGATGAGTGGTATGCATGAAATATACTTTTTAATTAAGTTTCATATGAGTCTCACTTTATGTTTAATAACTGTACTTACAATTTAATAAAATGAACATATATAAACTTCGATGAATAATAAAATGTTAAAAAAAAGTGGCATAATAGAATTTTTCTTGTTTAAAAAGTTAAAAATTGATGAACTTTTGATTTTGGTGTGTACTGTTTAAAGGTGCTATATGTCGCAGTGTTCACACTAGTAAACACGGAATCTCCATATAAAAATCAAAGAACGAAAACCCTAGCTTCTCCCCCTTCCTTTCTCACCCTCGTAGATCTATTTCCACTCTTTCTTTTCTTTTATCTTTACGTTTGGTGGATCCAAACACGAGTATCATCCACTACCAAAGATTTAAATCTTTGATGTTCATCCTCAATTCCCATGATGAAAAATAGAACTTCAAAGATAGCCAATAACAATAGGAAACTTTGCAGTAGGGCCACGTTAAGGATCAATTAATTTATTTATCAGCATAAGCATCACACACGCACACTATATATACATCAATCAGTTGCTAGAGTGGATCAAAGACATGGAGCGAAGATCACATTCCACTGAAAGAGAAGAGGAATATGATTTGTTCCCAATATACTCCGAAAGGTCACAGCAAGACATGTCAGCCATGGTCTCTGCGCTCACACAAGTCATAGGTGGTTCCAACAATGATTCTCTTCACCACCATGAAGACCCTTTTACTTCTTCCAACAACACCTCATCCCAGAATAATAATGAACAATCACAAGTGCCACAACAAGATCAAGGTAAGTATCTCACAAACACTCATACTAGTTGCTATATATCTTTTCCATCATATTTTTAATTTATTGCCTTCAAATTGGTTTTTGAAGGGTAGGGTTGATTTCTATGACTGAGAAATTATTTGTTTTTCGTCTTATATCCCTTTCTGTGTACAAACTAAGACTGTTTGCTAGAGTCAAAGTGTTCACAAACGCAGCACCTAAAGTTTGATATATTTCATGTTCAAATTTCTGTGCTTACCGGTGCAACATTTATTAATACTTTTATCTTCCCTTGTGAGGCCACAACTTAAAGCACACGTACCGTACAGCTTCATGCACAGCTCTTCAAAATTTGTTACCATAACTGAACTGAGGTCTAGCGCAGTCCTTATTATAATTGGCTGCTGCTGACTTTCATTGATTTAAAATTTGAAATTAAGGTTAGAGCTTCAAAGTAAGGTTTAGGTAGTCCGCTTTTATGTTTTTCAAATCTTGATTCTAATTTTTATATATGATTAATATATATACTAGTTTTTTACTCCTTAAAAGAAAGAAGAGGATCTAATATTAATTGGTATGGACCCCAATAAGGTGTGAACAAAGGTTTTGCTATTTAATAGATATACTAAAATTTTCACATCGAGATAAAATTGAAATAATGACATAATTAGAAAGAAATAAATAATAAATAGTATGTTAATAAAATATCTGGAACTACTAAACGTCCAAATATTACTGGCCAAAAATTTGAGTTACCAAGTTTACCACAATTGTGAGAATGCCCGAGTCTCACTTAAAGTGCAAGTTGATGAAGCAATTTAATTAGAGACAAAAACTTATAAAGGACTATATAGGTATTAGTGTTATTCCATTAAAATTGAGTTTTAATTTGATAATTAATATCTCATGAAATGCATTCTATCTTCTTATATTGTGAATTTTAAATATGATTGAAAAATTATTCATGTATTTAAAAAATGTTAATCAAAGTTAATATTATATTAAAAGAGAATAAAAACGATAGATCTATAAGATATATGATATTATAAAAGAAAACGAACAATAGTGGAATAATCATATATATCTCATAGTGTTGATTGATGAGAGATAGTTTATGAGGGTAACTATGATGAAATGATAGTGAAAATATATATAGAAGGTATGATATTAATAGTAAAATTGTGAAGGGAGTGGAAGAAGAAGACACTATAGAGGAGTGAGGCAGCGTCCATGGGGGAAATGGGCTGCAGAGATTCGTGATCCGAAGAAGGCAGCGAGAGTATGGCTTGGAACTTTCGAAACTGCAGAAGCTGCGGCTCTTGCTTACGATGAAGCTGCTCTCAGATTCAAAGGAAGCAAAGCCAAGCTCAATTTCCCTGAGAGGGTTCAAGGCACTGCCGAATTTGGTTACCTCACAAATCAACACCTTTCATCAACAACAGCTGCCAGTGGCCAAACTTCAAACCCTGTTACTCCACACTTCGCTCAAGAAACCTATTCACCAACTCACTATTACTATCCTCAACAAATCATCGGTCCAGCTGGAAGTAACTTCAATAACCAAGACACGCTCGGTTTCTATGGGGGAGATATGTTTGTTTCTTCTTCATCTTCTTCCTCAGGTCTCTCTCAACAGCAAGAACAGTTTCTGAGACTTTCGACGCAGTTTGGAGGTTCTTCTTCTCAGCCTCCTAGGAATTGGAGGGGTGATGGATATTGACGAGGATACAACATTGTTGATGTTCGTTCCACAACTCATGGTTTCTTTGTTTTTCCGCTATCATGGCTTTGCATCTTATCCATACGATATTTTCATTTTCATTATATTACTAATTAATGTTTTCCTTAAGTTATTTTAATCTACCATATGTATGCTGTCATTGGAATGTTTGTTTAATTGAAAAAGCTTGAGAAAGGGAATGAGCACAAAATCTTAGCTTGAACTTTGACTTGTTTGAAGTATATTAAACTATAATAATGAACCTTCACTCTACTACTTGAAAATGCACCAACTAATGAATTAGTGCTTCATTAAATGCATCGGTGTCCGCTGAGATAAAGAAAATATTTTGAAGATGAAAATTAATTTAAATTGCTTTTTAGAAAATTAGGTGAGAGAATTTCGTAAAAATTAAAGTGCACGGCTTTATTTTAATTTATAAATAAATCCCATTCATTTTTTGTTTCTAATGTTTATATATATTTATTAAACATAATATAAGATATAAAACACAGGAAAAGAGATGAATACAATTAATAATATGAAAGGAAATTTATTAAATGACTGGATTATAAATAATGGCTTTATATACAGATCTTCTATTATATTATTATTATTATTATTATTATTATTTAAGTAAAAAAATTAGTATATACGTGTCATATATAGTTTGTTAGTGTATTGGTTGTTTGAGCTTTATAAGTGTGTAAAGCATCAAACATCAAAATATGAAGCCGAAATCAGGTTTGAACATATGAAATTCTTTAACCTGAATGCTTCCGAAAAAAGGTGCCTGAGACGCGTCTATTACTGTCAGCTTTCAGTATTCATAATTAAGTTATTACCGTAAAGTTGTAGAACAAATAAATACCAGTGAGAACAAATTTGGATTCTCTTAAGTAAATAACCTGACAATGGAACACATCGTTGTGACAAAAAATTTAAAGTTTAAACATCTTTTTGGTCCCTAAGTTATGAGCGGATGTTCAGTTTAGTCCCCGCTTTTAAAAAGGTAAACCTTTGATTCCTAAGTTATAAAAAATGTATCAAAATAGTCCTTTTTTGATGTTTATGGTCAAAGTACAAAGAGCAATATAAAATGTTGTTATTATTAAGAAACAAATCAGAGCAATTTAAAGATGTAGCAGTTGTTAAGAAACAACCAAAAACAGTATTTCAAGTCAAAAAAGGACTCATTTGATACATTTTTATAATTTAGGGACCAAAGATTTATATTTTTAAAAACGGGAACTAAACTGAACACCCGCTTATAAATTAGGAACCAAAAAGAGGTTTAAACCAAATGTAAAATAGTTATAATTGATGAAATTCACATAAGCAATGCGCTTTATCGTGTTTATTTTGTAGACTAATTATTTTTCTCTTACATACCAGAAAAACAAAAATGGCAGATTAACAGGGATGAAAAAAAAAAAAGAAGAAAATATTGTCGTTGAAGAAAGTTTTTTAGAATTAATAAAGATAATGTAGAAACCTGGAGTTTAGAATTTTTTTTGTAAGAAAAACGTTGTTTAATCTGCATGGAATATTTTTGTTCAAAAGAATGATGTAGAAACACTGCATTGGTCTGTTTGTTCTAATTTATTGTGATATGTACGCGTGTGTGTGAAACCTTCTTTCTTGGAATTGGGTGGTTGCAAAAGCGGAAAGACAAAAAATTCAACCGCCACCACCACCCCTGAGCTTCACTTGGCACGTGTAACAAAAACCAAAGTAGAATTGTTCACACATGTAGCATACAACACAAGCGTGTCTTCAACCAAAAGCTTCTAAACCTGTTATTCCCATTTATCATGCAAAACGATTTTTCTGAAAATTGGGTGCACAGAAAAAAAAAGAAAGAGAGGTTGGAACATGTAGCACGCAACTTCTGAAGGAAGATTGACATAAAAAAGCGATGTAGTCGAAAGATGAATGTGGTCAAATAAAAGTGGAGAATAAATTGTAATATTGCAGTGTATGAGTCGTTGAATTCGGCATAGAATACCAAAAGTCTAGATTGATCCAGCTTATCGACCTGCGAAGAAGACTTGGATTGTTATTTTTGTGAAATCTCAATGTCTAGGGCTCAGCTATGACTTTTGACTATTGAATTAGTCCTTTTCAACTTCACCTTCACTCTTTACTATGTAAGCATCATGGTGATAATAAAAAGCAATACAAAATACTACCGATATAAAAAAAAAAATTAATTTTGTATTTATCCCGTCAACAAATATGTTAAATCATAAACAATATGTTAAATCATAAACAAGTTTCAATTCAATGTTATTGACTTAAAGTGATTAATAATATTTTAAGATATATTTAGACTTATTTGTTATATATTAATAAAATATATAATAAATTTTTTAATATCATATATCAATAAAATATAAGATATATTTGATTGGTTTATGTTATCTTTGTTATATTAATTATGGCATACATAATATGATATAGTACGTTTTTATTATTTTAGATTTTATAACTTATTTTTTGTGTAAAAAAAAAATTAAAATTTTCGACAACTAAATTTTATTAATAATTTTTAAAATTTGTCAGCAAATCAAAATCATTTACAGTTAATATTAGAACTAAGACAGTATCAGAAAGTAACACCAGAGTGGAAGGGATGAAAGACAAGTAAACTGAATATGCCTCATTACATTGATGGAAGAGAGTGAGAAATTTATACATGCAGACGAGTAAAAGTAAAGAGCAATAGTAATAACAGAAAAATTGAAAAACAGAGTTTGACTAATTCAAAACTCTAATCTACATTATAGCTATGAATAAATCCTAACACTTCCCCTTAATTCAGAGTTCTCAGAGATCTCACACCAATTAGAGTTCTGAGAAGCTTGAATCTCTCCTAGTCGAGTGCTTTTGTGAAGAAATCTGCAAGCTGAAGTTCAGACCTGCAATAGTTCAACTCAACACTTCCTTTGTTAACCATATCACGCAGAAAGTGATATTTTACTTCGATGTGTTTACTCTGACCATGGCTTACTGGGTTCTTTGCGAGACTCATGGCTTACGTATTATCCATCTTTATCTCTATGCAGGTCGTGGCTTTTATCTTTAAATGTTCCAGGATCTCCCTCAGCCATACACCCTGGCAAACTGCACTATACCCTCCTATGTATTCTGACTCGTAGCTAGATAGAGCAATAACTGTCTGCTTCTTCGAGCTCCATGACACAGGTGCTTCATTTAGAAAGTAGATACTTCCTGATGTGTTTTTCCTTTCATCTTCATTACCACCAAAGTCAACATCAGAGTACCCAACGAGTCTGAGATCTGCAGTCTTCTGAGTTCGTGGAAATAAAACACTAAAATCTTCAGTTGCTTTTACATATCTGAGCATCCTCTTTGCTGCTACCATATGACTCTTCTTGGGCCTGCTCATGAAACGGCTTAGAAGACCAACATCAAACATTATATATGGCCTGCTGTTACAAAGAAATCTCAGTGACCCAATCATTTGCTTATACAGTGTTTGATGAATCAATATTTTCTCGAATTTACTTAGTTTATTGTGCTAGGATTAATCAGGGAATTGTGTTTAATTGTCCGGTATTTTCCTGTTTTTCCTAATTATGCTTAATTTGACTGGAAATTCTAATTTTAATTAATTTGAATTTTCTGAGCTAATTATTTGCATTATTATTTTCAGGGAAAATTTTGGAAACAAAATTTGGGACATTTGGAGGACACCAAATAAATTCGAGACTCAACAATTAGACATTTTAAATTTTAGTTGTATTGTAATTTTAATTGCTTAAATTTTTTAGACAAACTCTTTGCATCTTGGGCCAATTTTGGAAAAATGTTGTTGGGCCCAATTTTGTAGGACACATGGCACCACCTAGGGTTTACTTTTAGGGTGGACCCCACCTTATTTTAGGACACATGGTCTTAGGGATCACCAATATTCCACCAGCCCTCACATATAAAGAATGAAAAAAAATCTGCTGGAAAAGAGTAGGAGGAGCTATCGGCAATAGGCTGCTGCAACGTTCTGGAATTTTTTTTGAACATGGTTTTCATAGTATTGGGAATTGGATGATTAAAAAACGGAAAGCATATTTTTTTTTACCTCTAAATTAGCTTCCAGCCGCCACTTTCAATGCATATATTTTATTTTCTGCTGCAACGATGGAAACATTCTCGGAGACCAATCTCATTGGGCTGCAGCGTTTTCCTTTTTCTTTTTTTTCAAAGATAGGGGCAGTGCCTATTGATTTTGGAAGAGCTGGGTGCACGGTCCACTCAATGCCTTTTCAGTTTTTTGGTTGATTTAAATTTCAGAAATTGATTTGAAGAAGTGTAGTACGGTGCAGGGTATTGCTTCAATTGAAATTCTTAGAAGCTGCTCACGGTTCATCCAAATCTTTTCTTTCTTTTAGAATCACGGTGCACAATTTGGAAAAAAGATGTATGATTTACTTTATTTGGCAAGCAATGTTTCATTCATCTAAGGGTGCAGCGTTTTTTATTTTAATTTAGAAAAGTCTTTTTAATTACTTTGAGAAATGACATCTTGGAAGCATTGCTTTAATTTGGTTTTTAGATTTGGCATGGTGTCACAGTTTCATTTTATTTATTTTTGGTTGAAGAAAGAAGAAATGTGTCGATTCCAAGTAGCTAGAAGTGTGCAGTACGGTAATTGCAATTTTCTTTGAGCATGAAGAGTAGATTAAGGGAGGGACGTTCTATGATAGCAAAATTTTCTTTCATTTTCCTTTAGAATGAAGAGTGATGACCTAGGTGAAGTAGGTGTTCGGTGCAGGTCTGATTTCTTTTTAGAGAAACTTATTTCTTGTTTCCATTGTGCACGGTTTGTAATTAATTGTCTTGGAGATATTTTTCCTTTTTGCTATGAAGCACACTAATTATAGGGAGTGAAATTCCTTTGCTGGAAGAAGTGCACGGTCTCCACAAAGAAGAAAGGAAATTCATTTCTTTTATTTTAAGGTTAAATATATGTTTTAGTCCTCATATTTGTTCTCCATTCTCAATTAGGTCCTCATGTTTTTTTTTGTTCCAATTGCATCCTAATATTTGTAAATTTGAGGCAATTAAGCTCTCTCCGTTAACTGGCCACTAACGTCGTAGGCCAATTGAGAGAGCTTAATTGCCTCAAATTTACAAATATTAGGATGCAATTGGGACAAAAAAATGGAGAGGGCTTAATTCCTCAAATTTACAAATATTAGGATGCAATTGGGACAAAAAAAAATGGAGAGGGCTTAATTCCTCAAATTTACAAATATTAGAATGCAATTGGGACAAAAAAAAACATGAGGACCTAATTGAGAATGGGGAACAAATATGAGGACTAAAACATATATTTAACCTTATTTTAAAAGCACGTGGGTCACATGAGATGGTAAAAAAAAATTAGGTTGCTTATTTCTTTTGCTTTAGAATATTTTACATTACATGTTTAGTAGTTTTTCATCCACTTAATTTAGTGTTGCATTTTAATAGTTTTAATTGT
>NC_028355.1:8256940-8261749 GCF_000741045.1 Vigna radiata var. radiata
TTGGTCCTTGAGAGACGACCTAGGAGTCACTTCCTAGCACTATACTGCATTCTTTATGCACATCAAATTTGTGTGGGTTGCGACAGCCCATCAAATTTTGATCTACACATTCTTCAATTTCATTGGTCTTCAACTTCTTGCTGGTTTCGAGTGGAGTTTCAGCTCCATTACATCGATCCATACGAAACCTCTTCAAGATATCTTTTGCATACTTCCTCTGATGCATTAACAATCCAGTTGATGTCTCAGAAAATTCCATTCCTAAGAAATAACTTAGCTTTCCCATATCTGTCCTCTCAAATTCAGTTTGCATCAATTTCTTGAACTCTTCAATTTCTTTCGTGCATGAGCCAATCGCCAATAGGTCGTCTACATAGAGGCATACGATCAAGACATGATCACTGTTATAAGTCTTTACGTATAGACTGTGTTCAGCAGTGCATCTTTCATATCCCTTTTCAAATAAAAACGTGTTAATCCTTTTGTTCCAAGCTCAAGGAGCTTGTCTCAGCCCATAGAGAGCTCTCTCAAGTTTATAAACCTTGTGTTCTCTACCTTCTATGATGAACCCAGGAGGCTGCTTGATATACACTTCCTCCTCAAGGAAGCTAAGCAAAAACGCAGATTTAACGTCAAGGGCAGACAAAACCAATTTTTAGTACATGCAATAGCAATTATCAATCGTATAGTTTCTAACCTTGCAACCAGAGCATATACTTCAGTGAAGTCCACACCTTCTTTCTAAAGAAAACCCTTCGCCACAAGCCTAGCTTTGTGCTTCAGTATTGATCCGTCTGGATTTCGCTTGGTCTTGAAAACCCATTTGACTCCAATGCTTTGTTTTCCATGCGGCAAATCAACCAACTTCCAGGTTTGATTTTTCTCAATTGATTTTAGATCTTCAACCATAACACCTCTCTAGTTTGGCTCTGACAACACTTCATTTACATTCAGAGGTTCACTCCCGGCTAAAAATGCTAGGTGTATGATGTCTCCTTCCTCATCAATTCCGGCATCTGAATAGACCTCATAATCTGCTAACCTCGATCGTCGAACAGTTTGCCTTTTGGCTCTTGACACACCATCTTCATCTTCAATATTGCTTTTAGTATGTGCATGGTTGTGCCGTTCAATCTCTTCTTCTGCTTCTACTGGAACCGGCAAACGAATCATCATATTTGACTTTTCCTCGTCATGCTGGTGATGGGTGTCGCAGCCCATACAAATTTGATTGCATATGAGAAATGTAGTATAACTAGGAAGTGACTCCTAGGTCATCTCTCAAGGACCAAATGTGGTTCGAGAATTAGGTCAGACACGAAGGTGGGGGGGTTGTGAAAGGCTTTGTGAATGCAGATGAATAAAATTAAAACACAAATGCAAACAGGAATGTAAACACAGATGTAAAAACAGAATCAAAGACAGAATAAAAACGGTCGGTCCTTAACTCAATCACTATGCTTCCTATCCTAGATTAACGATAAGTACACACTACTCTAATCCAAATCCAACACGAATGACCCAACTAAGCGAAGGCTAATTCGGTCTTCAGAATTGCAAACTAAGCGAATGCAATGCTCAAATCCAATCAATCATCCACCATGCAGTCTAATCAACTAAGCGAAGATTAAACACTGATTAGGCAACTAAGCGTATACCTAATCGCAAGCACACAACAGATTAAATATTGAGTAGAATCAGAGTAGCAATATGGAAATTAAAGTGCAAGAATCTCATGGAAACAAAGTAATTTTGTTAACAACCAACCAACTAACCTAAGCGAACATGACAATGAAATTATCACTACCAAAAATACTAGACAACATTAAAATAAAAGAAAATATTAAACGCCTAACACTGTAACAAAAATATCTAAACATAATTAAAGCAATTAAAATACATAACTTAAGTTTGACAAATTAAAATGCAAGAAATAAATAGCAAAACGTATCAATGCTAAAATAACATGAAATGCAACACTTAAACTAATAAAGAAAGGACCTACCGCTCCAGCTCAAACTAACTTATGCAAGAAAATAAAAAAAAAAAATCAAAGTCTCCTCCCAAAACCGTGAGCACACCTCATGCTTTCAATCTAATAGGCGTGTATTCAAAGAGAATGAATCCACTTGTGCCTTACTTAGTCATTCATCCAGTAAAAACAAAAAGTCATTCAAAGAAACAAAACTAATCAAAATAAGCAGCTAAATCGTGCCTATTCCATCCAAAAAAGTAATGTTCAAATAAAGAGAAACACCAAGATCTAAGTGGTGGCTGCTGGATCAAAGCAAAGCAAAGGAAAAAAGAAGTGTCAATCCCGTGACAACATGGCTTCCGTAATCTTCAAATGAAAAAGAAAACATTTCCAATCATTCACTCGGTGCTTCTCCAAAGACGTCAAAATAAAAAGAAAAAGAGGATGTGGTGGCTGGTGCACTACATTTCCGTTTCAGCCGAGAGAGTTTTGTTTCTAAGCAAAAGCAAATGAAAAATATGCAAAGAGGAGTGTGTGTCCGTTACTCTCCATCTCAAATTGGCGAGACCCCTTGCTGCCAAGTGTTCCAGCTGTCAGTGTATCAGAGCCTAGCCTCTCCCAATACGGTGTGGTTCGAGGACGAACCAGACAGAAGCTGGTGGGCATGTGACACCCGGGCACTGACGAGGGCGGGGAGTGATCGTCGGTGCAAGAGGCATGGTGCAGGGGGCACGGACAAGGAGCGGCTCCTGGCAGGCTTCTATTGGAAGGGTCACATGGACAAATCGAACATACACCGGAATGAGAGGGATCTAGAGACTGTATAGGTATGGGACTATACAGTTAAAGGATAGCTTAAAGGAATTGATTTGGCTACTCATATCAACAAATGCATTTGCTTTTCGGTAGCCTAACTCATAAGAACTCCATGGTTAAGCGTGCTTAGCCTAGAGTAATTATGGGATGGGTGACCTTCCGGGAAGCTTTCTCGGAAAGTGTGTGAGTGAGGACAAAGCACACTTGAAAGCCTCGTCTTGATGTGTGGGGGCAGTCAGCAGTCCCTGTAAGTTGCCGGGGCGTTACAAATGGTATCAGAGCGAGGTTTTCGAAAAAATTCTTTCGAGGCTTTTGGGGAGTGAGCTCGACATTGCGTTTTCATGTTTTTGATGTTTCTTTTGTGGTTATTTTTCTTTGCATATCTTTTGTGTTATAAATGATAAGGATGTCACGGGCAAGGAATCCTACTCCAATCGATGTTACTGCGGAGCTGGCGTAGGCAATGACACAGATTGCTCAGGTTTTGCAAGCACAACAGGCACAACAAGCACAACAGGCTGAGCAGGCACCCAGGCCGAGAGTGGGTATGAACGACTTTTTGCATCACAATCCTGTGAAGTTCAATGGCAAGGCAACTCCAGATGAAGCGGATGACTAAATTTGCAACCTTGAGAAGATCTTTGAAGCGATCGAGTGCACTAAGGGGCAGAAGTTAGTGTTTGCTACATATATGTTGGCGGGGGAAGCTGAGTATTGGTGGNGTGGGGTGCGGAGAGGTATGGATACTCGAGGAGAA
Organism: Vigna radiata var. radiata; assembly: GCF_000741045.1. Taxonomy (NCBI): domain Eukaryota; kingdom Viridiplantae; phylum Streptophyta; class Magnoliopsida; order Fabales; family Fabaceae; genus Vigna; species Vigna radiata. The sequence continues at coordinate 8,260,489 of NC_028355.1, forward strand.
GTTGCTACTTGGGAAGATTTCAAAGCTAGATTCTTGGAGCGTTACTTTCCGGCTAGCNCTAAGCAGCAGCGAGAGTCGTAGTTTCTGGCTCTTCTGCATGGAAGTATGTCCGTGCAAGACTACAAAGAGAGATTCGAGTATCTGGCTCGTTTCTATACTCAGAATATGAGTGAGGATTGGAAGTGCAGGAGGTTCGAGCAAGGATTGCGCCACCATCTTTTGAAGGCACTTGTTCACCTGAAGATTAATGAATTTTCAGAGTTAGTGGAGCAGGCCACGATAGCTGAGAGATTGGATGAGTCTGGGCGTGTCATGAGGAACCAGAAGGGCAACTTTTCCAAGGGCAAGCAGAACAAGAAACCGTACGAGAGGCCACAAGAGTCTAGGCCAGGTTTGTTGAAGTGCTTTGAGTGCGGCAGAGATCACATCCGAAGAAATTGTCCAAAGCTGAGTGACGTCAGGAAGGAGGTGAGAATGTGTTTCACATGTAACAAGCCTGGTCATATCTCTCTTAATTGCCCTCAGAAGAAGTCATTTGGTGGAATGCCTCAGAAGTCAACTAATGGTGGAAAGCCGCAGGCTGCGGGCAGAGTGTTTGCCATGTCGGGAGCAGAAGCCGAGAAGTCAGGTAACCTGATACTTGATACTTGTTCTTTGTTTGGCAGAAATGTGCATGTCCTGTTTGATTCGGGTGCGATGCACTCGTTTATATCATTGTTTTGTGTGGAGAATCTTGGACTCTCTATGTTTGACTTGGGGTGCGAGCTTGTTGTCTCTACTCCAACGTCCGGACAAGTTTCAACCAGTTTAGTCTGCGTTGGGTGTCCGATCGAGGTGGCAGGTCACAAGTCCAGAGTCAACTTGGCGTGCTTACCGCTTGAAGGTCTAGACGTGATCTTGGGGATGGATTGGTTAGCTGATAACCATGTGATGATTGACTGCGGACGTCAGAGGGTAGTCTTCCAGAAACTAGAAGGCATTGAAATGTCAACATCAAAGGAAGTGGTACGAGATCTCAAGGGTGAAGCTGTTTGCTTTATGTTGATAGTGAAAGAACAGAAGAAGAGCATAAACGAGCTGATAAATGGAATACCTGTGGTCGAGGAATATGCTGATGTTTTTCCTGAGGAGGTACCAGGTTTACCGCCGAGTCGTGAAGTGGAATTTGCAATAGATTTGATGCCAGGTGCAAGGCCAGTATCAGTAGCTCCGTATCATATGGCTCCAGCGGAGTTAGCAGAATTGAAGAAGCAGATTGAAG
>NC_028355.1:8262419-8265884 GCF_000741045.1 Vigna radiata var. radiata
GCAGAAGACGGCGTTTCGCTCGCACTATGGGCACTACAAGTATGTTGTAATGCCTTTCGGTGTGACGAATGCTCCAGCTATATTCATGGGTTACATGAATCGTATATTTCGTTCTTGTTTGGATAAGTTTGTCGTTGTATTCATTGACGATATTCTTATCTACTCGAAGATCCGAGAGGAACATGCTGAACATCTGCGGATAGCATTGGAGATTTTAAGGGAGCACCAATTGTATGGTAAGCTATCGAAATGTGAGTTTTGGTTGAGTGAAGTTCAATTCCTTGGTCATGTGATATCTGCTCAAGGAATATCAGTCGACCTAGCCAAGATTGAAGTTGTGTTGAAGTGGGAACGTCTTACATCGGTGACTGAGGTAAGGAGTTTTGTTGGACTAGCAGGTTATTATCGGAGATTTGTAAAGTATTTCTCCAAGATAGTGGGTCCTCTGACTCAATTAACACGGAAGGACCAACCGTTTGTTTGGACTGATCAGTGCGAAGCAAGTTTCAAAGATATGAAGCAGAGGTTGACCACCGTGCTAATTATTCCAGATACAGACAAGGCTTTTGAGGTATATTGCGATGCGTCGTATCAAGGTTTGGGTTGTGTATTAATGCAGAATAGAAGACCAGTGACTTATGCTGCACGACAATTGAAGATACACGAGAGGAATTATCTGACGCATGACATTGCGTTGGCAGCTGTAGTGTTTGCTCTGAAGACTTGGCGTCATTATTTGTATGGGGCGAAGTTGCAGGTTTTCAACGACCATAAAAGTCTGAAATACTTGTTTGATCAGAAAGAGTTGAACATGAGGCAGCGGAGGTGGATGGAATATTTGAAGGACTACGACTTTGAGTTGCTTTATCATCTGGGGAAGGCGAATATAGTGGCGGATGCTTTAAGTAGAAAGCGGGTTCAGATGTCAGCTCTGATGATCAAAGAGTTAGAGTTAATAGAGAAGTTGAGGGACATGAATCTCGGTGTCCAGTTGGGTAAGGATCACATGTGGTGTAGTCATCTGAAAATTTCAAGTAGTTTCTTGGAGCAAGTGAAGTCAGAACAAGAAACTGATCTGGAGCTACAACGAATCGTGGGGTTGTTAGGAACTGATCAAGCCAAAGACTTTGCTTTATGCCAGAATGGTATTCTTCGATTTCGAGGAAGAGTGTGCGTGCCGGCAACAACAGAATTGCGAAGGTTGATATTGGAGGAAGGGCATAAAAGTAGTCTCAGTATTCATCCGGGAATGACTAAGATGTATAAGGACCTAAAGGAATCATTCTGGTGGAGTGGAATGAAGAAAGATGTTGCAGAATTCGTAGCTTCATGTTTGGTATGTCAGAAGGCGAAGATTGAACATCAAAGACCGGGTGGCATGTTAGAGCAACTTGATATTCCTCAGTGGAAGTGGGACAGCATCTCGATGGACTTTGTAACTCACTTACCTAGATCATCGAGGGGTCACGACTCCATATGGGTGATAGTTGATCGGTTGACGAAATGCGCCCACTTTTTATCCATCAATCAAAAGATGTCAATGGAGAAGTTAGCAGAGTTATACATACGAGAAATTGTAAGATTGCATGGTGTACCGGATAACATTGTATCGGATCGGGATCCAAGGTTTACCTCGAGGTTCTGGCAGATGTTGCAAGATGCTTTGGGTTCGCGATTGAGGATGAGTTCAGCATATCACCCTCAAACAGATGGATAAACTGAAAGAACTATTCAGTCATTGGAAGACTTGTTGAGGGCTTGTGTGTTGGACCATCTTGGGTTTTAGAGTGCAATCCTACCCTTAGTGGAGTTCACATATAACAACAACTATCATTCTAGCATTGGTATGGCGCCTTTTGAAGCTTTGTATGGGCGAAGGTGTCGAACTCCTCTGTGTTGGTTTCGAGATGGGGAAGCAATATAGTAAGTCCTGAGTTGTTGCAATAAACTACTGAAAAGGTGAAGTTCATTCAAGATAGAATGAGAGCAACACAGAGTAGGCAGAAGTCGTACGCCGATCGAAGAAGAAGACCGCTTGAGTTCAANGAAGGGGATCATGTGTTTCTGCGTGTGACACCGATGGCAGGTGTGGGTAGGGCTATCAAGGCGAGGAAGTTGTCTCCTAAGTTTCTCAGTCCTTATGAGATTCTTAGGCGGATTGGACCGGTAGCGTATGAGATAGCGTTACCGCCGCAGTTGGCAAACCTACATAATGTTTTTCACGTGTCTCGGTTGAGGAAATACATTCCAGATCCTACACATGTGCTTGAGGTTGATGATATACAAGTTCGTGAAGATCTTACAATCGAAGCTGGGCCAGTCAAGGTGTTGGAGGCGCAAACGAAGAATCTGAGGGGAAAGGAAATTCGCACGGTGAAGGTGTTGTGGAATGAGAAAACCCAAGAGATGACTTGGGAGCTTGAAGAATTTATGAGAAAAGAATACCCGCAATTGTTCGCATAGTAGTGGCCTTAATTTTCGTGGACGAAAATTTTTGGAGTAGAGGAGAATGTAAGACCCGTATAAATAAAATGATTACTTACTTTAAGTATTTTATTTTTGTGATATTAGATAATAATCGTGATGTGAACGTTGTTGAGAAATATTTAAGGAAGGGAAGAAAATTAAATTAATATTGATTTTTTTTTATTAATTTTCGAAAAACTTGAAAAGGTATGTAATTATAATTGTTTGCGCTATTTTATTAGCAAATGGAGTCTTGTCTAGTGGTGATTGTGTGTGTGCATGGGAGGGTTGTGTACTTGCTTTCAAGTTCAAACCCTTCCAAGACCAAAAAGACTCCTAGCTCTTTTTAATTTTCCACCTTGGCATGTGGGTCCCACCAAAGAGCATGTGCCTTTCATTGAATATTTTTAATTGATTCTATGTTTTTGCATTGCATGGTTGGAGAGAGAAAAAGTTGGGTTGTTTTATAGAAGTGTGAACGTTCCTAGGAGGAGGGGTGTTGCTCCTCATTCATTCTATACGTTACAATGCATGGCCATTAGCTTTCCATTTTTTTTACTTTGCATGGGTGTTGGGCACACTTTCTCATAGCTTTGGAAATATTAAGTGACATTTGATTTCCTTGTGGGAGGTTACCATTCTATTAGTAATTGTAGGTTACATAAATGAGAGTTAAGGGGCACTTTAACACCTTTAAAAAACTACCATTTACACACATTAAAGAGAGGTTTTATTGGTGTTAATGTGGAGTTAGGAATGGGAAAAATCTGAAATGGCTTAAGGGTGCCCTTGGGAGTGACCTAGAATAAAGTGGTTAAGGGTTAGTAGGGTTGAGAGTTAGTCTCTACTTAAATGTGTAAGTTTAAGTTAGAAAAATAAAAATAAAATAAACACTTGGAGAGAAAAATAGAGAGAGAGAGTCGTGAGAGTGAGTGGAGAAACACTACATTGTTCTAGACCAATCAAGTTGGTGAGAGAAAGAAGAACATCCTAGTGTTT
>NC_028355.1:8267239-8270671 GCF_000741045.1 Vigna radiata var. radiata
TTTTTTAGTGAAAAATGAATATTTTAAGTGGGGTCCACTTGGTGAAAGAAAATTAAAGTGTGTTTCTAAAGTTAAAAATAGTTGTAGGGACCACTTGAGTTGGTAGGTTTAAGAAAGGGAGTGTATTTAGAAGTTTAAGGGGTACTTTAAAGAATTATATTTTTTTCTATTATGTTGTGAATTAGTAAAAGCGGGGGTGCACTAGAAATATTGGTTCTAGTGGATGGGAGTGTGAGATTAATAATTTCACAGGGGTGCGCAAGTAGGAAAATAATTAAATTATTTTTATTGTGAAAAATTGATTGATTTAATTATTTGAGTATTTTAATTAATTGTTGGTCAATGAATTTGGTTGACTTTGAATATACGGGTGATATGTGTATGGTTGTGATGGTGAAGTTGTGAGAGCAAGTGTTCTGTCATTTCCTTAGAATTATTGTCGAATCAATGGTGTTCGTATTGCGATACGATAGTGTGTTGAGTTTTTTGCGGAGACTGAGATTCGAGTGTCACCCTATTCTTGTGCGCGAGGACTAGAGAGGGTTGGATGTCTCGCCGAATGACTTCCGCTCGTGTAAGTATAGTGCTCGGCGGGTGCGCCTAACCGAAGTTTTTACTCGTAATTCCTTGAGGAGTCGAGGAGATAGGCCTGAAGTTGCGATGGAAGGCGGCTCGAATCGCCATGTTTTGCGAAACAGGTTTGGTACGACAAAATTCAAGGAAACAACAGAAGCTTGTGTAAATGACTTGAGTTGTGAGTTTAATACTGTGATGTATTGTATAGTCTGGGTGGTGATGATTTAAGTATTGAGTTGAATAATGAGATGTGTTGTGATGCGATGACTATTTTAGTCTATGTTATGATGTTGTCTTTGAAATTATATACTATGTTATGTCCTTGGTTACTCACCCTTTACTTTTGTGGTTGTGGTTCCACCTACAATAATCGTACTTGTACGGGAGTAGATGGTGTTGCAGATAATGCAAGGTTGGAGTAGCACGATGAGAGATTTGGGAATTTGCTATGGGGAATTTATCATGTTTTAAAGTTATTTCTTGTTTTTGAATAATGGATTTAATATTGTAAGGTTGAACTTTATGTTCTAAGATGCTTAAACCATTGAGTTTTATTTCTGCGGTGTTAATTTTAAATAAAAAAAATTGGCGTAAAATTTCGGATTCTATTATTTTCTAGTGGCACTCCGTTAGGGGTGTTACACAGTGCCCCCTCCTATCATTCAACCAAAATCCAAAAAAATCAACATGTTTCCAGCCAAAAAATATGGAATATCCGAGAATGAGTGTTCTCTCCCAATCTACCGAGAATAATGGTCCTCTCTCTTTTAAGTGTCGGCTGATTCCATTGCAAGGGCCGTGTGTCACTCAAAATAAGGGTGGGGTCCACCCTAAAAGAAACCTAGGGTGACAAGTGTCCTACAATCTTTGGGCCCCTCATATTTTTAATGGCCCAATATGCAAAAGTTTGTCCAAAAAGTTTAAACAATTAAATTACAATATAACTAAAATTTAAAATGTCTAATTGGAGAGTCTTGAATATATTTGACAACACTCCAAATGTCCTAAATTGTATTTCCAAATTTTTCCCTGAAAATAATAATTCAAATAATTAGCCCAGATAATTCAAATTAATTAAAATTAGAATTTCCGGTCAAATTAAGCACAATTAGCAAAAACGGAAAAATACCGGACAATTAAACATAATTCCCTGATTAAATTCGGTACAATAAACTAAGTGAAATCAATAAAATATCAACTAATCAAAATAGACCACACTTAATCTTTTGCACTCCTGGGCAAAATCAAGACGCAGAACAAGGAACAGTTCAAAGGACATCAGGAAGGTGACACAGACTCAACACACAGAAAGTAGAGACTAACAAAGACAGAAACAAACAGAATTACACAATCCTCAAGAAATCGGGACAGAGAAAGAAAGTAGACAATATCCAACATAGAATTAAGGAAAACAGATACTCATGAATTTATCAAAGCAATTGCAAGCATGGCAAAATGATCAGTTAGCTCAAGAGTTGAATCAAAGGTAATAGAGCCTCACAGATGCACTATTAGTGTTTCTCTCAAGTGTCTAAGGTAAACAATGTCAACTCAATGCACTCAAGAAAACAAGCACAAGAAGACTTGGCAAGTCTCTAATATCAACACTAAAAAAACATATGCATGTTCAAATCAAAAGGTCTTCTATGGATGTAATGGGGTCAAGGACAAGGGAGGATAACATATGGATGAGAAGCTATAAACCAAAAGAAATAGAGGAGCAATGGGGAAAAAGTGTAGACACATTCAAACACACCAAAAACCTCTAATTCAATCCTCTTCTTGACTCCATTATTCACAAAACAATTTTTTTTTTAATATTTCTCATTTTTATGTATTTTTTTCCTTTTTTTTTTTCATTTTGTCTCTTTTCTTTTCTCTCTTTTCAAAACACAACTCTACGAGACAAGGTACACAACATATTTACAAAACAAAACAAGAAGAGGAGCCAACTAACCAATTCATCTGAATGTCCCAAGAGACCACACTTATTCCCAAAACAATTCCAAAGTACCAAAATTCCCTAAGGTTAAGGTAATCATGTTTTTTCACTTAGGGCTAGTGTATGAGTGATACATCCAGGGGGATGTAAGGAAGAAGCTCCGTGAGATTTGAGTGAAATTGCAGCTTGGAAAGGCAAGAGATCCAATGGAACAGTGATGGAAGTTGGCTGAAGCGATGGAGAGCATATTTGGAGTTGCTCTCGGGTTTGGCTGGAGTATATGGTGTATGGCAGCGGATTGTGGGTGTTTGTGGTGAGGTGAGATGGAGGCTAGCTTGGATGGATGGTTCACAACTCAGAAGGCTTCCTAGAGTGGAAGAAAGTTGCAATGGAAATCAAGCTAAGAAGATGACTCTTGGAGAGGAACTTGCTAAACATTTCAGCAGAGTTTCAACAATATAATTCCAAAAGTGAGTGATACAAGCTATGCCAAGGAGGTTTTATAACTCAACCTCTCGGCTATGCATGGGAAGAATCAGATCTACACGTTTCAGATCTCATTCCAACTAATAAACCATGTGCTAAATGTGGATGGCTTCTAGAAAGCCTTATGAAACATGTGATACAAAAGCTATGCGCATAAGGAGGATAGAAACACTAATGCCACCCCTATGATGCTAGACACACCCCTCCTTATGTAGAAATGTCCACTTTACCCTTCACCATGATCTTGGGTTGTTCTTTATTTGGTGGGCTTGGGCCCCGCGTATCATCCCCTCCCCCTTGGAAAGGATTTGTCCTCAAATCTGATGGTTCGCCTGAGGACTTATTTTTGTAGACTTTACTAGAATTCTGCCAAGGTCAAATATCCACCTGCAATAAGCATTAAACATATCACTAATTAGTTTTCTATG
>NC_028355.1:8271736-8274141 GCF_000741045.1 Vigna radiata var. radiata
CTTAAGTACCAAGCCTTATCCTTGCCAAATATGCTTCTAGCTACTTACTAGAGTGCTTAGATCAAAATCACTCTTAAATCCACTTAAGTCTTAAAGACAACAAAGAAAACACAAAGCAAAGAAAGGACACAACCTAAACTCTAAATTCGGACCCCTAAAAGAGCTTCCTATTCGCACAAGATAGATGCTATCTAGTCGAGAATTGGAAAAGCAATTAAAGTGAGGTCTCCTAGGTGAGGCTTAGACTTTGGATCTAAGACAGACTCACCGACTACTCAATTTTAGGTTGTGAGACTTCTTTGAGTCTAGTTACAAATGAGGGAAGAGCACTTGTGAACTCTATCACCTCACTTGCTTGGATTTAGAACTTACAACCAAAAACCAATGAAAATTACAAAGAACTTGGTAAATGGAAAAAAAAGGAAAATTAAAATAGGCTAAGGAAAGAATGTGTGCAGCTTTGGTTGCTCTCAAAGGACTTGAATCTACTGGATTCACCCCACAAAACTCTCAGCTGCAAGTGATCACTCAACTGAACCACATCTGCTGAAACAGATGCTGCTGCAGAATGCAATGTTGTTGTCACGCAACCTGCAACACTCTGATGCAGAATTTGTCACTCTTTGCCTCAGCCAGAAGCCACCTTCTCGCACTTATCTCTCCTAATTGAACCTTCTTTGATGCTTCCACTTGTGGTAATCCTTCTGAGGTACAAATCACCTATCCAGCAAGCCAATTAGTCACAGGAAATGTCACCACAATTGCTATAATTTCCGCAGCCAATGGACAACAACACCAGGAATTTCTTCAAACAGTTGGTGTGCAGAATGTTTAAAATTCGAAAATCAAGCAATTAAAGGGATAACAAACACGGTGGCACCTCAAATAGATCCTAAGAATGGCTCTAGAACAGATTTAAAATGCAACAAAAGACTAGAAACCAGAATCAAACACGAAATAGCTATGCAAAGAAATGGAGCTAAACTGTTTGATGAAATGGCTCAATGAACTTGCATTAATTTTGACAGCAAAGTTCAATGTGCAACTAGAATTTCGAAACTTAAGATGCAATGGTCCTTTTTGCCTTTTAATGTCTTTGGTAACTCTTTTGAATTGTTATTTTGCTATTTTATGGATCATAGGCTTTTGTTGCATCCAATTTTGTGGAATCAAACAACAAGCAATGCCGATTTTGGAAACTCACAGCATAACTCTCGACAATAATCAAAATACAGTGCAGAAAATTGACCAAATGAACAGTACTGCATATAGGTTCAATGCAATGATTCAAACATATTTTAATGATGATTTAAGACTTGTTGAAGCTAATTTTATGGATCAAAACGACATATATCAGAATTTCACTACTGCAGTACCAATTTTCCACTAAAATTCACAACTAGCATGGTCAAAATGCACTTGGACTTTAATTCTGGTTTGAAAACAGCAAAAAGAGTTTGGAAATGGTATTTGAAAGTTGCTCAAATAGCAGAATTGTCAAATAGATGATTCGCAATGAACTAATGCTCAATCCACTCAACACGCAAAATTGACCACACAAAGAAATCTGCAGCTCGGTTAACTGCAACTAATACTTGCATCTGGACTTTCAGCAGTAGAACCAGCTTAAATGCATAGCAAAAGTCATGCTCATTCCATATGTATACTGTTTCAGATTTATATAAACATATATCCAGGATCAAACAGCAAAGTGAAACAGAATTGGCCAATGTAACAGTAACACTACTGCTGACAGAATTACCAGAAATGGAAATTTTCAGATCTGAAATGGATGGCACAAATTAACACCTGAGCTCCTATCACAGGTCATTGCTCTTACTCGGTGTAGCCAACTCCAATACAACACAACTAGTTAAAACTTGGTTTAAAAACCAGATTGAATGACAGAGAAGCAAATTAAACTAGACATGACTAAGACAACTTGAAACGATGCTCAAATTAACAAAAAAAAAACTCAAAACAGCAAAGATTAACCGAATGAAAATGATGAAAAACTCAATCAATCACAACTAGTATCAAGAACACTCAAAACAGATCCTAAAACAAAATCAAATGACAGAAGCAGAGATGAGACAGAATCAAGACAGTTTTGAAATTCAATGACAGTTTGGAAATAGAAATGGAGTTATCTCACGGTAGACTCATGAACCTTGCTCTGAATACCACTTCATACATCCAGGGGGATGTAAGGAAGAAGCTCCGTGAGATTTGAGTGAAAATGCAGCTTGGAAAGGCAAGAGATCCAATGGAACAGTGATGGAAGTTGGCTGCAGCGATGGAGAGCAGATCTGGAGTTGCTCTCGGGTTTGGCTGGAGTATATGGTGTATGGCAGCGGATTGTGGGTGTTTGTGGTGAGGTGAGATAGAGGCTAACTTGGATGGAT
>NC_028355.1:8278951-8288229 GCF_000741045.1 Vigna radiata var. radiata
GTCCAAGCCCATCATGGACCCATCACTTGTGGACTAAATCAACACATGGAGAAGGGGTAAAACTGTCCAAATGAAGACCACAACTGCTGGAAGCACCCCCTACCTTTACTAAATACACCACGGCTGATAACTCTTTCCAGCACATGTTAAATGCATTGTTCATGGCTTTTCTGGATGCTACTCACGGAAACCATACTTGCTGCCACGTGCCCTCTGATCCGTGAATGATGGTAGCATAGGTCACCGTTCAGATTTACTTGCACAGAAGAGATAACTTATAAATCTCTTCTTCTATCTCCATGTAATTCACTTTTGGAATATTATGAGATTTTCTTCTGCTGATGCATTTTCCAGCAACTAAGTCTCTGCACCAAGAGTCTACTCCTGAGCTTTCCCGATTCCAACTAGCTTCCTTCCGGTGGAAGGCTGCCTGAGCTAGATCTCACCATCACCAAGAGCTCCTCTGCCATCAAATTCCTCCACTAATCTGCATCTTCCGCTGCTACCAAACACTGCAAGACGTCCGCTGCTTGTTCTCCCCTTCCACTGACTGGATTGACTTCATCACCTCCTTATGTAGAAATGTCCACTTTACCCTTCACCATGATCTTGGGTTGTTCTTTATTTGGTGGGCTTGGGCCCCGCGTATCAATGAGCTTCAAAACAAAGAAATGGGGAAAGTAAAGGCTCAAAGTGGTTATCAAAGGATCACAACAAGGTAGGCTCATTTGGCTAGAGAGGCTCAATAACAAAACTGCCTTTATCACTTCGAAACATGCATATTAATCAAGAATCATCAAAAAGTGTCAAGCCAAGGCATATGTGCACGCAATCAAGAGACATATCACACACAAGAAAGATCATCAAATGGCTCAAATCTCGCACAAGATAATTCTGTCACAATCAATTCAACCTCTCAAACATCATAATCATCTTTCCAAGCAAAGAAAAGCAAGGAATCCAACAAATCAGAGTATCAATGAAGTGAAGGTAAAACTGACAACCTAAACAAAGTCCAAAAATCAAGAGAAACATGCAAAACTGTACACAAGACACAACAAAAACTACATTGAAAACGAAAAATTTAACGCAGAAATCATAAACTAACAACAAAACAACAGAGTCTCCCCCAATAGACCACACTTAAACTACACAATTTCCTCAATGTGTCACAAGCATAAGATCACAATCGTAACAGTTAATAGATCAAGGACAAGTGCAATGAAAGCGGGAAAGAGAGGAGAAGGAAAAAGGAAACTCCCCTGGTCATGGTGGCAGTTGCCAATTTTGGACTTTTAGGGAGATGTCTGATAACAGTTGAAAAAAAGTTATTTTCATATATCATTTTAGACCAAATTACACCCTTTAAGACTTAGAATGAGCTTAAAATCAAGTAAAACCCAATAAATGAGTCAGTTGAGAGTCAAAAGCTGTTTTTAGCGATATTATGCTTGTTTCGCATTGTTTTGTAGCAATTTTGATGAAAGTGAAGATTGGGATTGAAGATGAAGGTCTTAGACTCAAGACAGAGGAAGAAAACAAAAGAAAAGAAGAATCTAGGAACCGCCCAACGACAAAATTCACCATTGGGAGGTCCAATGCGAGGAGAAGGCACCTGGCGTAGACGCTGGGCGGATTTGCGATTAGGGGCAAACCGTCAGGCAGTGGACCCTTGGCACCGGGCGGTGGCGCAATTATGGGCAAACCGCCGGGCGACATATGTGTGACGTCGGGCGGTTGTCTGCTAGGCTTGGGCTTGTTTTCTGTGACGCTCCTCAGCTATAANTAGCCCTGCTACGATTTCATTCTCATTCTTTTGACAAAAGAGGGTGGCCAGACCTAATTTTCACTCCTTGGAGAAGATCTCTTGGATGCTTAGGCTCATTTTCATCCTATCTAGGGTTTGCTCTTCCATTCTTCCATTATTTTCATCTAGGTCCACCATGACAATGGTGAACTAAACCCTTTTGTTGTTAGGGGAAACAATGTAATCTTTTGAAACTCTATTTTATTGAAACTCTTGTTTATTTATATGATTTTCATATGCGTTGATTATCAATTGTTGGGTTCTCATATGTGCTTAAAGTTTTTTATCGTTTAACTCATTCGATAACTGTTGTTTGTCTCTATTGATACGGGAAAGTACAGTACTGTCATGAACTGGTGAGAAATTCCTTGATTAATGAAATGCCACCTAGGGATAGGGAGGTAGGACGATCAATTATTTTTTCTTCTATTCGGTAATGCGTTGCTAATTGCTAGGGGAGGCTAGGGATAACAAGCCGGTAATTAGTAATAGGCTTCTTTTCGCCGAGGGATCAGGTTAAGGGTAGGCCAAGAAAGTTTGCAATACAATTAGATAATCAAGCACATTAAACAAGAGGAGTAGATAAGAGGGAGCGAATAAGATGAAATTGTCAACCGCCAACAACTCCATTCATCCATAGTCTTTTTCGTCAATTGAATCAAACACATTGCATGTTTATTTTCTGTCCTTGCATTCTAAACAATTAATTTTTCTCTACAAGTCTTACGATCTCAATTCACACGAACGATAAGGCCTTTCGAGTCTCTTGGGAAGAACGATATCGGGTATTACCGGTTATATTACTTGAATGTTCTGGTATACTTGCCAGTGAGTCAACAAGTTTTGGCGCCATTGCCGGGGACTCGAGGTTTATTTTTTAGTAGTATGAATTGATTGAAATTTGACTTGTTTGTAATTATTTGTTTTTTATTCTGTTTTGTTTAATTTTGTTTTATTTTCTGTAAAAGTGCTTTTAGGGTGTGTTTCTTGTGTATGCAGGAAACAATACACACTAGAACTAGAAAAGACCAGCAACCTCTCTTGGAAGGACTTTGAGATAGGAGAAGGAGGAAAGTCAAACGCCCTGCAAGTGAAAACTTTCCTTTTCTTGAAGAACTTTTGCACTCTTCATTTGAGACCTCTGCACAGAACATTGAGGAGATGGCAGACCAACCTCCTCCTAGACACACACTTGGGGACGCATCCAACATGGTGGATCCTATGCACTTTAACAGCATAGCTTTGCCTACAGACAATGCAACCAACATGGCTATGAACCCTACTCTCATCCAACTTGTCCAGAGTGATCAATTTCATGGAATATTAAATGAAAATCCATATGATCATTGAACCACTTTTAGCGAGATTTGCAACACCGTGAAGATAAATGGAGTTTCTGATGACAGGGTTAGACTTAGTCTGTTTCCTTTCTCTCTGGGAGGAAATGCTAAAGCATGGTTGCATTCATTCTCGGAGGGCACATTCAGAAATTGGGATGCGTTGGCAACAAAATTTGTGAACAAATTCTTCCCACCAACCAAGATTGATCAAGGGAAGCTAGAGATCTCTTCATTCACACAAGGAATGAAGGAACCTCTTGGTCAAGCGTGGGACAAATTTAAAGGCTTGTTGAGAAAGACTGCTGTCCATGGACTTGATAATACTTCATATCTACTTGCCTTCCTTGGAGGCCTACATACTCAGTCTAAAATGATGTTAGATGCTTCCGCTGGAGGTAGTATAAATACTAAGATTGAAGATGAGGCTTATGAATTGATCGAGAGCATGGCTATGAGTGAAGTGGTACATAGTGAGAGAGGCGCACAGAAAGGAGGACTCTTGGATCTTCCTGCTAATGATGCAGTGACTGCTCAAAATCATCTCCTGAACCATAAATTGGACAAGCTAACAAAGGTCCTTGCTGAATTTCCAATGGGGTTAAGGAATGTTTCTCATACTCAGCAGCTGTTGAGTCACTGGCAAGTGTACCAGATCGTGCAAGTAATATAATTGGTAAATCCCGATATCGTTCTTCCCATGAGACTCGAAAGGTTTTGTCGTTCGTGTGAATTAAAATCGTAAGACTTGTAAAAAGAAATAATTGTGGTGAATGCAAAGACAGAAAATAAACATGCAAAGTATTTGATTCAATTGACGAAAAGAGACTATGGATGAATGGAGTTGTTGGGGTTTACAATTTCATCCTATCCACTCCCTCTTATCTACTCCTCTTGTTTATTGCGCTTTGTTATCTGATTGTTATGCAAACTTTCTTGGCCTACCCTTAACCCGATCCCTCGGTAAAAAAAGCCTATTACTAAATACTGGCTTGCTATCCCTAGCCTCCCCTAGCAATTAATAATGCATTAAGAACAGAAGCAAAAACAATTGATCGTCCTACCCCCTATCCCTAGGAGAGTATTGCTTAATCAAGGAATTTCTCACCAGTTCATGACATTATTGTACGTCCTCGTATCAATAAAGACAAACAACAGTTACCGAATGAGTTAAACGATAAAAGCATTATGCGCAGGTGAGAACCCAACAATTGATAATCAAAGAATATGAAAAATCATATAAATAAACAAGAGTTTCAATAAAAGAGAGTTTCAAAAGATTACATTGTTTCCCCCAACAACAAATGGGTTTAGTTCACCATTGTCATGGTGAACCTAGATGAAAAGTGAAGGAAAAATGGAAAAGAAAACCCTGGAAAGGATGAAAAGGAGCATAAGCATCCAAGAAATCTTCTCCAAGGAGTGAAAAGTAGGTCTGGCCGCCCTTCTCTATCAAAAGAATGAGAATGAAATAGCAACAGGGTTATTTATAGCTGAGGAGCGTCACAGAAAACAGGCCCAAGCCCAGCAGACAACCTCCCGGCGCCACACTTATGCCGCCTAAAGGTTTTCCTCTAATCGCGCTATCGCCCGGCGGCAGGGGGCTACCGCCCGATGGTTTGCCTCTAATCGCAAATCTGCCCAGCGCCCATGCCAGGTGCTTTCTCCTAGCCCTGGACCACCCAACGGTGAATTTTGCCGCCGAGCAGTCCCTAGACTCATCTTTTCTTCAGTTTTCTTCCTTTGTCCTGAGTCTAAGACCTTCATCTTCAATCTCCATCTTCACTTTCATCAAAATAACTACAAAACAATGCAAAACAAGCATAATATTGCTAATAACAACTTTTGACTCTTAACTGACTCTTTTATTAAGTTTTACTTGATTTTAAGCTCATTCCAAGCCTTAAAGGGTGTAATTTGGTCTAAATAGACATATGAAAATAATTGTTTTTCAACCGTTATCAACAGCTTTGCAATTTATGTGGTGGTGACCATATCAATGGTCAATGTGCTTTTCCTGAGGAGTTGCAGCAGGATGTCAACTACATGGGAGCCCAGTTCCAATACAAGCAAAGTAATTTCAACCACAGTAGTTCCGTCCAAGGTTGGAAGAACCACCCCAGTGTTGGGCAAAATCAGAGCAATTCTTCTGGATAGGTAGGAGGCTTCTGGCCGCAACAACCATCACCTTTATGGCAGCAACTGAGTAGTTTGACAGAGACGGTCAAAGACTTAAGTGATAGATTTGACAAATTTTTTAAAGTCTATGAGTCTCAACTAAATAGTTACCAGGCCAGCTTCAGATCATTGGAGTCGTAGATTGGCCAACTGTCTAAAAGGATAGAAACCACCGAGAAGAATCAGTTTAGGGCTAATACTGATGTTAACCCTAAGGATGAGTGCAAAGCTATTCTGACAAGCCATAAAAGGAAGGCAGAAGGGGAACCAATTGATTTTGAAAACAATGAAAAAGGAGATGAGGAGATGATGAGTGCTAATGAAGTCAATGAGAGAAGAAGCAGTGAAGATGAAATTGAACTCACTGATGAAGAAGAGGATCCTGAAGAAGTTATTGAGCCAGAAAATGAAGAGGAAGTTGAACTCATTGAGGAAGAAAAGGATTTTGTTGCTCAACCTCAAAAGATGAATCATCCGCCTAAGGTAGAAGATCTAGGATGTTTAACAATATCATGTGTTTTGAATGAGTGTGATGTAGGGGAAGCCATGATAGATTCTGGAGCTAGCATTAATATGTTACCCAAGCATTTCTTAACAAAATTCAGAGGACTAGTGCTGAAACCATCTAGTGTTATTGTGACGGTGGCGGATGGATCCATGGCAAAACCACTTGGTATGATGGAGGATGTTATTGTGCGAGTGGAGCAGCTTGAGTTCTTAGTTGATTTTATTGTCATGGATGTGGAAAATGATGAAAAGATTCCTGTAATTTTGGGTAGACCTTCCATGGAAACGTCCAAGATGCTTATTAGTGTCCATGATAAAAGGATAATGATGAGAGATGAGGAATATTTGCTTCTCTATACTGGTTATGAGGAGGAAGAGGTCAGAGTAATAAGGAGAACCAGACATAAGAAGCCTGAGAGAGAAGCTGCATCTGAGGATAGCACATCAGGTACTGATTATACTGACAGCTGTAATATTTTGCAGGTACCCGTGAATCAAGAAGGAAGATCCATCCATCCTGAACTAATGGAAGACCCATTCCAACCAGGCATTAAAGTGAAATATAAGAGGAGGGAGTGGGTATTAAAAGAGCTAAAGGAGAAAGGGATGGTAGAGATTGAGGAACCATACAGTGGACATATCAAGCAAGTGGATAAAAGAAAGCTGAGGATCCGGTGTACTGGAGACACCAACAAGAGGGATAACACGTGAAGTTGCTGGGACATTTATATTTTGTGTAAATATTAGTTTTAGTTTTTATTTTATTTGTTGAACATGTAAATTTTTTAATTTTTGGAACAATTTTTGGGTGGCATCTACTGGGGGATGCTAAATTTTATGGAATTACTGAAGAACACAGGAAGGTACACTTACTGATGGGTG
Organism: Vigna radiata var. radiata; assembly: GCF_000741045.1. Classification (NCBI taxonomy): domain Eukaryota; kingdom Viridiplantae; phylum Streptophyta; class Magnoliopsida; order Fabales; family Fabaceae; genus Vigna; species Vigna radiata. The sequence goes on from NC_028355.1 coordinate 8,285,663, forward strand.
TTAGAAGGATTTGCACTTATTGACAAGTGCTAAACAGGTTTGGGTCAGGCTCATGACGTTAAACAAGCACTACTAGGAGGCAACCTAGATTCTCTCTTTCACCTTTGCATTTAAATTCTTAGAATAGGTTGAATTTCATTTTCAGTGTGTATGCTTGGCTTAAATACTTTTTCTAAAGATGTTTGACTGAATAATTTGCATGATAAGCCTATTTGACGATGATTTGATGTAAATGATAATTGAGCTGCGTTACATGTTGATATTATGTGAAACAGATGGGTGATGAACTATGATTGTGGTTATGATGCTAAGGAGGGTGTATGAATGAATATTATGTGAGAAAGCATGTTGTGTGAGGTATTGAGCTCCAAAGTTTTCATTGTTGTATGTGTTGTTCATAGGAAAGTGATGAGTCGTTATTTCTTGAACTGTATTTAGTTTATTGCACTTAAATAAACCAGGGAATTGTGTTTAATTGTCTGTTATTTCTCTGTTTTCCGAATTCTACTTAATTTGGTCGGAAATTCGTAATTGTGCTAATTTGGGTTTTTTGAGCTGATTAAGTGCATTTTAGTTGCAGGGAAATTTTGGGAAACATCATTTGGAGCATTAGGGAATGTGGCGTGATCATTCAAGACTCAACATTTAGTCACTTCCATTTTAATTAAGTTGTAATTTCGTTTTCTAGAAGACCTTAATTAGAATTAGGTGTTTTGGACCATTTTGGGGGCAATTTTGTAAAAAACACCCATGTGTGGACATGTGCCTTTTAGGTTAGGGTTTTTATTTTGTTGTGGACCCCATTTGGAGGGAGGCTCTCGGTCTTTAGATGGTAATACCGAGCCACACTCTTAGACACTTCATACTTTTGGGTTTTAGAGCTTTTCTCTCTAGGTTTTCATGTATGAAGGCACTCTAATGGAGCTTGCCATGGATTTTTCGGTTTTGGGTTATATGAATGAACAAGTTGCAGATTTTATTCCTCTCTTGCTTTAATCTTAGTTGTCTTGGCTTGGTAGAAGTATATGACCATCCATTTCTCTCTTCATTTCCTTGTTCTTGATGTTGGAGCTTGAGCTTGTAAGCTTGTCTTTGCCTTTCCATGGTGGTTGTTGGTTTTGAGTGACTTTATATTTCGTTTTCCTCTCCTTTGCTGCTGTTCCTCACGTTTTTCTTTGCATTTTATTTGGTTGGATGATAAAAATGGAGTTCTATATGAGTTTTTGGTTGAATAGACCTTAACTTGATGTGTGGGTGTTGTGGTTTTGGGCTCTTTCTTCTTGGTTTTCGTTTTTGATGTTTGAAACAAGGAATGGACCAGATTTTTGTGTTGTTATGGTGGCTAGACAGAGTTGGAGTTGATGGTTTAGGTTTTATTTTCGTTTTTGCAAAGAAAGTTAAAGAAAAGTTAGTGTTAGAAGTGGATTGATGAGTAGAAGTTTGTGTTTGTTGCTCTTGAATCATTTTGCAATTGAAAGTTTGGATTTCCTTGGTGCATTAGCGTTATTGATGGGTGAAGAAAGAGCATTTTAATGTTTGTGTTGGTGAAGAAAACGAAAATGGTGTCTAGAAAGGAGAGAGAATGATGCATTTAATTTTTGCCACTTTTGGCCAAGCAAAAGGAGATGCTTCTTTTACTAAAGGAATTTTTTTCCACTTTGGTTTTGCCTCTAGCATTGTAATTGCCCAGAATGGCTTTGAAGAAGGGGATCTATTGTGATTGTTTTCCTTGCTTTGACTTTGCTTACATGGCATATTGATTGGACCATCCAAAGTATATTCCATTTGCGCATTGGTTTGAAGCACTTTTTGTTGCCACTTCTTTCTTGCTAACGTAAATTGTGTGCTTTGGTGTGTGAATTCATTTGTTTGCTGCATGGAGGAGTGAGGGCACGGTTTCAAATGGGTTTCTTTAAGTATATTTTAATTTCTTTTGAAAAATGGTGCACATGGGGACAAAAAGACAACAAATTGGATGGTTTCTTGAAGAGTAAAAATTAAAGTTCACTTGGTGGAGTGTGGGTCACGGCCATGTGCCTTTTCTTGGCCATTTGGACTTTTAAAATTAATTTTTAATTGTCATTTAGTCAAAGTAATTTGCTAGGATTAAATTAGGTTTGTTGGTTTCTTTTGTTTTCAATTAAATTTCTTAGTAGGTTGAGTTGTTTTTATGTGTTTAAGTTAGTTTTGCATTTAATTATTTTTAACTGTGTTTCCTAATTAATTGGTAGCAGTGTTTGATGTTTAGATGTTGTCTAATTTGTTTAGTCGTTTCAATTTAATTTCCATGGTAGCTTAATTTAATTCAGTCAGTCATTAGCCATATTGCAAAGTTTCCCTGAGGTTTCTAAACTGTGACTGTGTAGCAACTCTGATCTGGTTAATATCAATTATGTTCTTGCACCTACAATTGGGTATATGCTTAGTTGCCTAGTTGGTGTTACATTGATGAATCGATATTTTATTGATTTCATTTAGTTTATTGTGCTAGAATTAATCAGGGAATTGTGCTTAATTGTCCAGTATTTTCCCGTTTTTCCTAAATATGCTTAATTTGACCGGAAATT
>NC_028355.1:8288724-8292144 GCF_000741045.1 Vigna radiata var. radiata
CACATTTCGTTTACACCACCGAGAGGGAGTCCTTTTTATTTCTGTTTTGAAGGCACACGTTCAGCAAGAGGGCTAGTGGTGATAAATGCATTTACTTTTTTTTATTAATTGAAGAAATGGTGATTGATTGAAATGGTGCAGTGAGGTGACGCATTCTAGCTTTAGTATAGTAGGTACATTTACTTATTTCTACATTGCATTTTAGTTGATTCACATCATGGAGAATTGAAATTGTATTTTTTTTTGCTGTACATGTTTGCCGCCAAGTAGATTTTCTTTGGAATCAAAAGCACATCTCTTTTCTTTTCTTTTGAAGAAACACTTTTTTTTTCCTTAACTTAAAGTGATGTGACGAGATTAGGTGGGTGATGGGACTTTGGTATTAACTCTTTTTTTTTTTTTTCATAAGCATCTCTGCTGGAAACATTTTCACGGTTTGGATGGTTTTACTTTAAGCACAATTGGCTTTGAAATTTCTTTTCTTCACTGTGCGCAGGTTTGAATTAGGTAAGTAAGTTTTCTTTCATTTTAATTTGAGAATTTGGTGGGGTCCGATGATGAGCTAATTGGAGATGTGCACAAGGAACATTTGGTGCTTTTCTCGGACAACACAGACTGACATTTCCCATTTTTTTTATTTATTTATTTAAGCACTTTAGTTTATTTAGAAAACCATTTTAATAGAAGTTTCACACCTTGGTGAGTGGGATTTTCTTTGCCTTGCTGATGAGAACGATGCCTCATATGTCGGAGGTGCACACACGCATGATGATTTCATTTGTATTGCCTTACGTTTATTTTGCCTTCATGAACCGACACTTGTCTTGCAAAATTTACTTGATGAATTTATTTAGCAATTTACTTTTTAGCTTAAGCATTGCATTTAATTATCACACCACATGTTTCTTTATTATTTGTTACAATTTACTTAGTTCACACATCTTGCTTTAGGACCGTTTGGTTTATTATTTTCGTTCATTATGTTGTCTGTTCTGTTCGATTGTGTTGATTTTGATTAATCCGCATTCAGAAACCTTTCACGATTCGCCCCCCCCCACTTCGTGTCTGACCTAATTCTCGAACCACATTTGGTCCTTGAGAGACGACCTAGGAGTCACTTCCTAGCTATACTGCATTTCTCATATGCAATCAAATTTGTATGGGCCGCGACACCCATCATACATCTTCGCTTAGTTGATGGAACTGTATGGTGTAAATTAGAGTTGATATTAACACTACGTTCGCTTAGTCTGCAGTTATGAAGACAGATTTAACCGTTGCTTAGTCGGTTAACTCTGTGTGGATTAGAGGTCTGAGCGGCAACTGTATTTTTATAATTAGTGATGCGAAACATTGTGATTAGGTTAATGACTATTTTCATTCCGTGTCGATTTCGTATTATTTACAGTCCTGTTTGCGTTTCTGTCGTTAAATTCCTGTATTTGCCGTAATTGAATTCTGTTTTCATATGTGTTTCCACAAAACGATCACAAACGCCCCCCCCTCTCGTGTTTGACTCAATTCTTGAACCACAAAATTGGTCTTTGGGAGACGACCTAGGGGTCATTCCTTAGCTATATTGCATTTCTTATATGCAATCAAATTTGTATGGGCCGCGACAGTTCATCAGAAAGCATTTGCATGAGATTGCCATATGATTAAGGCCATTTTTGAAAACCCTTCTCTAGCCAAATTTTCACCCAAAGTGCTTGAAAATATTATACCCTTTTTGAACCTTAGCCTTAAACAGGATGTGAACCCTTATCTTGAAATTCTTTACCTTGAGTTGGGATGAGCTTAATTGTATGTGATGAAAAGGTTCAAGTTTGGGGTTGCATAGGGGAAATTGAAAGGCAATTGAAAAGCATTGAGCTCAAATGTTGTGAAAGAAAAATACATGAGAAAAAGAAAAGAAAAGAATAAAAGCATGAAAATGGGCTCAATGCAAAAGAAAAGGGAAAAAGTTGGGAATAAGTGAGATTGGTGAGGAAGAAAGTTTTGCTTAAATGTTGAATACTATGGTAGCGCTCTTAACTCAAGGATTTTGCATTCCAGAAAAACCAATTCTTCTTGTTAGCCCAACCTCATTAGAAGCCTTGGAAAAGTCCTTTTGATGGCATTTTCATGTGAAGATTTTGATTGTTTAAGATGAAGGGAAATTTTGTTTCATGTAACTTGTGAATAATAGAGTGTTGGAGTGTTGCCCTAAACACTTGAGCGATTGGTGAAACACTTGCTTGGTGAGAATTGCTAAATTTCATGATTGCATCTTTGCTTAGTGGATTGGTCATTCATAATGTGTAACATCTGTTGAGTAACTTGTGAACTGAACTGAATTTGAGGCATGTAAGCATCTTGATTTGATTTCACTAAAGATCTGAAGTTCAGTAGTTCTTGTCATGTACTTTAGGAATGTTGAACCATTGGATGAAATAGTAGAAAGCCAACCTTTGTTTGTTTCCTATTTTGTTTTATTTGCTTGATGACAAGCAAACTTCTAAGTTTGGGGTTGTGAAAACGGTTGAAAAATAGTTATTTTCATATATCATTTTAGACCAAATTACACCCTTTAAGACTTAGAATGAGCTTAGAATCAAGTAAAACCCAATATATGAGTCAGTTGAGAGTTAAAAGTTGTTTTTAGCGATATTATGCTTGTTTCGCATTATTTTGTAGCAATTTTGATGAAAGTAAAGATTAGGATTGAAGACGAAGGTCTTAGACTCAAGACAGAGGAAGAAAACTGAAGAAAAGAAGAGTCTAGGAACCGCCCAACGGCAAAATTCACCGTTGGGCGGTCCAATGCGAGGAGGAGGCATATGGCATGGACGCTGGGCGAATTTGTGATTAGGGGCAAACCGTCGAGCGGTGGACCCTTGGCGCCGGGCGGTGGCACGATTATGAGCAAACCCCAGGGCGGCATAAGTGGGACGTCGGGCGGTTGTCTGTTGGGCTTGGCCCTATTTTTTGTGAATCTCCTCAGCTATAAATAGCTCTGTTACGATTTCATTCTCATTCTTTTGACAAAAGAGGGCGGCCAAAACTAATTTTCACTCCTTGGAGAAGATCTCTTGGATTCTTCGGCTCCTTTTCATCCTATCTAGGGTTTGCTCTTCCATTCTTCCATTATTTTCATCTAGGTTCACCATGACAATGGTGAACTAAACCCTTTTGTTGTTAGGGAAAATAATGAAATCTTTTGAAAGTCTCTTTTATTGAAACTCTTGTTTATTTATATGATTGTCATATGCGTTGATTATCACTTGTTGGGTTCTCATCTGTTCTTAAAGCTTTTATCATTTAACTCATTCGATAATTATTGTTTGTCTCTATTGATACGGGAACGTACAGTACTGTCATGAACTGGTGAGAAATTCCTTGATTAATGAAATACCACCTAGGGATAGGGAGGTAGGACGA
>NC_028355.1:8292669-8295983 GCF_000741045.1 Vigna radiata var. radiata
ATTGCATGTTTATTTTCTGTCCTTGCATTCCAAACAATTAATTTTTCTCTACAAGTCTTACGATCTCAATTCACACAAACGATAAGGCCTTTCGAGTCTCTTGGGAAGAACGATATCAGGTATTACCGATTATATTACTTGAACGATCTGGTACACTTGCCAGTGAGTCAACAATGTCTTCCACAATAGAATTCAGCAAGGAAGTGTTGAAGAGGAATTGCTTCAGTCTCCAAATCTGATCAAGCAGGGAGATGTCCTCCATAGCTGGATCTAATAAGAAGTGAATGCTGATGAGCGTGTTCATCCAGTGCCTATTAATATTCAAGCTCTTGTGTATGCGAGCACCTTTGTTCTCCATTGTGGGTTCTTGTTGGTCAAATTCATATGTACCTCCTGCAACATGGTTAGTGCAATGTGGTTCCACAAAACTAACATGCAGGGGTATAACACCCAATCCCAGTGTAACATGCTGAACATCAGATATACTCTCAGAACATGAATCACTTTCAAATTCAGAAGCAATATCAACAACAGAATCAAATTCATGTTCAGTCCATGGAGAATAAACATTCAGACAAGATGACAAAAGTTGTTTCTCATCATGCAAAGAGTGAAAATCAAAAGCATGCTCATCAATATCATCAACATCAACATACCTATCAACAACATAATCATCAACAACGGAATTAATCATAGGTTTGTCTACCTCCATTTCCCTAAAAATTGGTAGAGTGGTGGAAGGTGAAGTTGGTCTACCTATCTCAAAAGTGGTACTTACATCTGCCTGTTCCTGAACATTTTATCAAACTCACAGTTAGTATCACCCATCACAAAGTTGGAAGTTGGTTGTATCACATAATTGATCTCAACACAAATAAAGCAAGAATCAACTTCACAACTACAATTAAAATTTTCAGAAAACTGTGAAAGATCAAAATTTAATCCTAAGTCTAAAGCATCTTCACTTTTCACAGTTTCTATTTCAAAATCATCACTAACATGTGAATCTCCTGCAGAATCAAGAATATTTGAATTCATAAACAACTCAGGCAAAGCAAGTGGGAGTTCAAGTTTAGAGAAAACCTGTGCTGATTCATGATTCATCTCACCAATAACAGCAAAATGAGCAACTGCATCCTCAAGTGCATAAGGGGAGGCATAGGAGGGTAGGGCAGCAGATGGCGCAGTAGTAAGCTCGTGGCTTTGCTCCCCATCTCCTATGTGGATGACACTGACATCATCTGGAAGCTGAACAATCTGGAGTGGTAATCCCTCTAAAAATTGAGATTGTTCCTCGGTGCACTACGCGACCATCTGCCCCCACAACTCATTCAATGTAGGCTCAGAAGAAGTAGAAGATTTAGCAGGTGCCTTTTGCTGTTGTTGTTGCCTCTGATTTTTCTGTTGTGGCTGCCTGTTATTGTAGATGTTGGTAGCATAAGCTTGAGGTTCATCATGAGAAACAGGGTGCTCCAAAGAAGGACAGACATCCGTATAGTGGTCACTAGAAGGACAAATAACACATAGTCGTGCAACAGATGCAGATGGAGATGCTGGTCTCTGGTTGGATGCCAGCTGTGCCACCAAACTCTCAAGAGAATCAAGTTTGCTTTCCAATTTCCTACCAGCAGCTGATGAAGAATGTGCAGGCTCATGAAACTACAGCTTCTGTGGTTCCTGAACAGGTGGAGAAGGCATACAAGAATTCAGAAATGGTTGATATTGTTGTGGAGCATCATACCATCCCAAGCTAGGGTCATTCCATCTAGGACCGTTACTGTGACCATACTGAGCAGGAAATAATTTATCCAAGAACATATGCTTAAGATCTTCCCAAGAAGTGATGGATCCTGGAGGAAGACAATACAGCCAATACCTTGCCGCTCCATGTAACGAGTACTCAAATGCCCTTAAGAACATGTCCTCATCCGGGACATCTAGAGGTTTCATTGAAGAGCATATGGTGTAGAGCTCCTCCAAATGTCTATATGGGCATTCACCTGCAAAACCATGAAACTTAGGCAGCAAATCTATCAGTCTAGTGTTGAAAACATAACGAATATCCTCCTTATCAAGTGGAAACGGCTCCCTAGGAGCACTCTCATTAGATGGAGGAGGAACCATAATGTTCTCAACATAGACATCAGTTGAGTATACATCACAAGCAATATCAGAGTCAGATGCAGAAGGAAAGTCATAGACACAGGCAGAATAAGTAGTATCCACAAAGCCAAAATAGGTAGACATGGGAAAGAAGGGGAAAAGAAGAATGCAATGAAAATATGCAACTAAAGCTACCTAAATGCAACACACAATGACGAACACACAAAACAGAACATCACACTCACAACACAAGACAAAACACAACACACACTAACACAACAAAAGACCTAAAACCGAACCGTTGGTCCCCGGCAACGGCGCCAAAATTTGATGGGTGTCGCAGCCCATACAAACTTGATTGCATATGAGAAATGTAGTATAACTAGGAAGTGACTCCTAGGTCGTCTCTCAAGGACCAAATGTGGTTCGAGAATTAGGTCAGACACGAAGGTGGGGGGGGTTGTGAAAGGCTTTGTGAATGCAAATGAATAAAATTAAAACACAGATGCAAACAGGAATGTAAAAACAGATGTAAAAACGAAATCAAAGACAGAATAAAAATGGTCGGTCCTTAACTCAATCACTATGCTTCCTATCCTAGATTAACGACAAGTACACACTACTCTAATCCAAATCCAACACGAATGACCCAACTAAGCGAAGGCTAATTCGGTCTTCAGAATTGCAAACTAAGCGAATGCAATGCTCAAATCCAATCAGTCATCCACCATGCAGTCTAATCAACTAAGCGAAGATTAAACACCGATTAGGAAACTAAGTGATGAGTCGATATTTTATTGATTTCACTTAGCTTATTGTAGCAAATTTAACCAGGGAATTGTGTTTAATTGTCTGTTATTTCCCCCGTTTTCCGAATTCTGCTTAATTTGGTNGGAAATTCGTAATTGTGCTAATTTGAATTTTCTGAGCTGATTAATTGCTTTTTTTGGGTGCAGGGAAATTTTGGAAACATCATTTGGAGCATTAGGGAAGGTGGCGTGATCATTCAAGACTCAACATTTAGTCACTTCCATTTTAATTAAGTTGTAATTTCGTTTTTAGAAACTTTAATCAAACTTAAGTGCATTTGGGCCCTTTTTGGTGGCAAAATTGTAGAAGCCCAATGTGTGGGACATTTTGCATAGACCCTAGGGTTTCCTTAGAGGTGGACCCCACCATTTTAAGTCTTGGAAGGCATTTTAGAATGGCAA
>NC_028355.1:8297703-8300474 GCF_000741045.1 Vigna radiata var. radiata
TGTAATTTAGATTTGATATTAACACTGTGTTCGCTTAGTTCGCTTTTATGAAAACAGGGTTAACCTTCGCGTAGTTAGTTAACTTTGTTGGATTAGAAGTTTGAGTCGCAACTTTATTTTGTTGATCTGTGATTGGAAACATTGTAATTAAGTTAATGACCAACCGTTTTTATTCTGTATGTGATTTCGTTTTGCAATTCTGTTTTTACATTTCTGTTGCATCAGTGTTTTAATTTAGTTTATCCACATTCACAATCCTTTCACAAACCCTCCCCACTTCGTGTTTGACTTGATTCTCGAACCGCAAAATTGGTCCTTAAGAGACGACCTAGGAGTCATTTCCTAGCTATACTGCATTTCTAATATGCAATTAAATTTGTATGGGTTGCGACAGCCCATCACTAAGCGTATACCTAATCGCAAGCACACAACAGATTAAATATTGAGCAGAATCAGAGTAGTAGTATGGCAATTAAAGTGCAAGAATCTCATGGAAACAAAGTAATTTTGTTAACAACCAACCAACTAACCTAAGCGAACATGACAATGAAATTATCACTACCAAAAATACTAGACAACATTAAAATAAAAGAAAATATTAAACGCCTAACACTGTAACAAAAATATCTAAACATAATTAAAGCAATTAAAATGAAACACTTAAGTTTGACAAATTAAAATGCAAGAAATAAATAGCAAAACGTATCAATGCTAAAATAACATGAAATGTAACACTTAAACTAATAAAGAAAGGAACTATTGCTCCAGCTCAAACTAACTTATGCAAGAAAATAAAAATAAAATAAAATCAAAGTCTCCTCCCAAAACCGTGAGCACACCTCATGCTTTCAGTCTAATAAGCGTGTATTCAAAGATAATGAATCCACTTGTGCCTTACTTAGTCATTCATCCAGTAAAAATAAAAAGTCATTCAAAGAAACAAAACTAATCAAAATAAGCAACTGGACCGTGCCTATTCCATCCAAAAATAATAATGTTCAAATAAAGAGAAACACCAAGATCTAAGTGGTGGCTTCTGGATCAAAGCAAAGCAAAGGAAAAAAGAAGTGTCAATCCCGTGACAACATGGCTTCCGTAATCTTTAAATGAAAAAGAAAACATTTCCAATCATTCACTCGGTGCTTCTCCAAAGACGTCAAAATAAAAAGCAAAAGAGGATGTGGTGGTTGGTGCACTACATTTCCGTTTCAGCCGAGAGAGTTTTGTTTCTAAGCAAAAGCAAATGAAAAATCTGCAAAGAGGAGTGTGTGTCCGTTGCTCTCCATCTCAAATTTCCGAGACCCCCTGCTGCCAAGTGTTCCAACCGTCAGTGTTCCGAGAATGAATGTCCTCTCCCAATCTGCTGAGAATAATGGTCCTCTCTCTTTTAAGTGTCGGCTGATTCCATTGCAAGGGCCGTGTGTCACTCAAAATAAGCGTGGGGTCCACCCTAAAATAAACCTAGGGTGACAAGTGTCCTACAATCTTTGGGCCCCTCATATTTTTATGGCCCAATATGTAAAAGTTTGTCCAAAAAGTTTAAACAATTAAATTACAATATCACTAAAATTTAAAATGTCTAATTGGAGAGTCTTGAATTTATTTGATAGCACTCCAAATGTCCCAAATTGTATTTCCAAATTTTTCCCTAAAAATAATAATGCAAATAATTAGCCCATATAATTCAAATTAATTAAAATTAGAATTTCCGGTCAAATTAAGCACAATTAGCAAAAACGGAAAAATACCGGACAATTAAACACAATTCCCTGATTAAACTTGGTACAATGAACTAAGTGAAATCAATAAAATATCGACTCATCAGTTGGTTTGGTTGTTCTCCCAATCCCAGTGCTCATCTTCAATGATTATAACATCTCTACTAATTGTCATTCTCCTTTTGATTGGATCAAACAATTTGTATGCCCCAGTAGAGTGATTTCCCACGAAGATCATGGGTTCACCCTTGTCATCAAGCTTCACACGCTTTTGGTCTACAACATGGTTAAACGCCAAAGATCCAAACACTTTAAAATGCTTTACAGAGGATTTCGTACCTGACCAAGCTGCATGACACACTTTGTCTGTCAATCGTTTCGTTGGACATCTGTTTAAAACATGCACAACTATCACCACCGCCTCTCCCCACAGATCGCGAGACACGTCTTTTTCCCTAAGCATACACCTCGCCATGTTCATGGTGGTACGATTGCGTCTTTCTGCCAATCCGTTGTGTTGTGGTGTATAAATAGCTACAACCTCATGAGTTATTCCCTGCTCACAACAGAAGTCTTCGAACTCTCGTGAAGTATACTCGCCACCTCCGTCAGTTCTCAGAAATTTTATTTGCTTTTTGTTGACAAATTGGCAAGTGTACCAAATCGTACAAGTAATATAAATGGTAAGACCAAGTATCGTTTTCCCAAGAGACTCGTATGGCTTCCTCGTTCGCGTGATTTAAAATAATAAGACTTGAAAAATAAAAATTAATAAATTGGTTTTGAGAACAAAATATATTAACATGCAAAGATAAAATTGATTCAATTGACAAACGAAAACAATGGAGGAATGGATGTTGTTGGGTAGTAACAATTTCATCTATTCCGCTCTCTCTTACATACTACCCTTGAATATTAGATTGATTCAATTGTTATGCGACTTTCTTAGCCTCCCCTTAACCCGATCCCTTGGCGAAAAGGGCCTAATATTAACTACTGGCTTGCTATCCCTAGCCTCCCCTAGTAATTAATACCGCATTGTAAACAGAAGTT